>NW_026067959.1:2616668-2680522 GCF_014885135.2 Alexandromys fortis | reverse complement strand
CCTTCCTTCCTTCCTTCCTTCCTTCCTTCCTTCCTTCCCCTCTCTCTTTAGTTTCTCTATCTCAAAAGGATCAAGACTTCTTTCTCTCTTCCTGCCAGGGGTGAACGTGGCTGTAAATATCTTCTCTACTCCCAATGAAGATGAGGGCACCTGTGTCCCTCAGAGACTTTGTTGCATTCTCAAGTCCTTTGTGTGTGCACTGGGAAGCCTGAGGGTTAAATGTCGCCTCTCTAAGAAAGCAATGCCTCTTTCCCCACACCGAGTAGCCTAATCCCACACTTTGTCTGAGCAGTGCCCTGGGGTTCCTGGCTGGCGGTGAAAAACAGGAGCAGAAAGTGGTTCTTAAGAAGGAAGCCTGGATTTTGTGGCTGAAAACTGACACCTAGAGATGCAAGAAGATCCTTGTTCAGTAAAGAAGCATCTTAGTCAGGTCATAATGGGAAATGGTAAAAGATAATAGATGTGATGTGGGTGACCCCAGCACTTAGGAGGCAGAGGCAGGAGAACTGAGGTTAACCAGTGCAGAAAACTAGGGTGAGAAACGCCTTAGGGATACCAGAATGGATGAACGGAGTCAGATGCTGAGCACACCCATAGGTGGACCATCCTAGCTCTCTGCAGGACTCTGTGGTTTCGGACTTCATTGCTTTAGCTCCTTCTGGAGCTCCAGGGCCCAGCCCTGGCCTGTTCGGTTGCTATGTTTGGTGTTTTTGCTTCACCATGGACAGCCCAAGAGAGCACATGCCATCGGCGACTGTGACACAGAATAGGTGGCAGAAGGACATAGATTATTAATCTTTGAAAAATGTGAACGTGTGTCCAATGCATCGTAATTATAGCCACTCCTTACCACCTCTCTCAAACTCCCTCAGGATACTACCAACCCATCTTCCTCCCAGTTTCATGCCATCTTTTATTATGAATAATAACTAATAATTCCCTGAGTTCAATTTGTGCCAAGAATGCAGACATGAGCTAGGGAATGGACAACATGTTGTTGACCACATTCCTTACACAAAGTGACTCTGTCCCTCGACAACCACCCACTGTCAGTAGCTCCTATTTTAGGAAGGTGCCCTTGTAAGCCCCTCTGTGTCCATGCTGGAATTTTAACAGGCTTGATCTTGGATGGGTCTTGTGTAGGCAGCCAGAATTGCTGCATTGAAGGGGGTGGGTAAGGCTGGTCTAGACGCTCCATCTACCACTGAACTCTTAGAGTCACCAGGTCTCAGCACTTTGACCAGGTTTGAGTCTTTGAATCAATTATTACCCACTGCAAAAAGAGAAACTTCTCTGGCTTCTCTGAGAGCAGCACAAATCTATGAGTATAAACATACATAATGAAAAGGCAGCTTGACACGTGGCCATGTAGAGAAACACCGGTAAGTACCCCTCTACCTCTAGAAACTCTGATCCCCCCAGATCTAGGCTTTTGAATAGGCTTCAGTACCAGCCATGAAATCCCTCCAATGGGACAGGTCTCAAATTCAAACAGAAAGTGTCTGGTTACCCCATAACCTCTGTGCCACTACTGTCCCAGTGGGCACAATTTGCTGGCAGATTGTTATTGTAGCGTGCAGGGTCCAGCCCTGGGTAAGACCACTGATTGTGTTTTCTCTCCCCTAGCCTCCTGGACAACACCAACCTCCTGCACTGTGAAAGCTCGCCATCAGGGAGAGAATATTCTGATCAGTTTTGAGATTGATTTTGTAACAAAAGTGGGTGGTGTCTTCAGCCCCAGAGCTTTTCTATCCAATATTAGCAACCAACATCAATGGCAATAGCTTTGCTGTTTTGGGTACCTCCATGGCCTCCCTGACCAATAACTTGGTGGGCAAAATTCCATGTCTGGCACCGAAATCTTCAGGGGCCTGGTGTTTTACCAGCAAAAGAACCAGAGAGTGAACAATGGAAAACAACCCCTCACATAAAACCTTCAAACTTGCTCTAGGCTCATTTTCTGTGCAAACAAATTCTATCCACCATATAGTGGCAGTAGAATTATCTACCACCCCGGAGGAGGCAGCAGCAGCAGCAACAACAGCAACAACAACAAAAGTAGAGATGTGTGCACCAGGTAGATCCCGTCCTTTGGCTGGAAAAAAGTTACATACTGCGATTGGGTCATCTAGAGATGCAATGCATGTTAGAAGCCAGTGGGGGTCAGCAGAGCTTCATCTCAGAGAGCATCCAGGCCCTGCCTACAGCTAACTCAGTGTAAAGCCAATGTAAACTCTTTTGGAGTTCACGTCTCTGACCTGGTAGAGCAGACTTGGAGAAAGAGAAGGCATTTAGTCTCCTGGACCTTAGCAAGGAGATTGGCTTTGACTTGTGTTTTCGTCTACTCATTCTCTTCCTATCCTGCTTTTCTCCAGCAATAAGCCCTCCGTGTATGGTGGATTTAGGGCTTCCCTGGACTCAGCATGTGAACACCTGGAATTGAGGACTCTAGCCTAACTTCTCGGATCCTTATCTCTTTGGTATGAACCACCCTCCTGCTTCAAGCTGTGGCAGTCTGAACACATTGCTGAAGCCCTAGGTGAGTATAAGTCATTCATAGATACGCATAAGCATCCCGGTCAGAGACAGCTTTTGAGAGCCAGCTGTATATAGCTCATTCTGTCACCTACTGAAGTGATGTCATGTGGATAGTTAGACAGGAACTATTGTTAGGATAATCAGTACAAAAAAAAAAAAACCCGGACAAATGACTTCAGTCAGGACCTTTCCCCATGTTACTGGCTTTCCAATACTACAATAAAATACCTAAGGCCATCAAATTTAAAAAGAGGAAAGGTTCACTTTGGCTCATGGTGTTGGAGATGCCAATTCACGATGCATCAATTTGTGCAGCAAAGCAAGGCAGAAGTGCGTCATGGTAAAGCAAACTGTTGACCACGTGGCCAGAATGTGCAGGGAGGGAAAGAGGAGGAGACCGGAGCTTCACTATCCCCTCTGAGGGCAAGTCCTATACACCCTCCTATTAGGCCTTTTGTCTTAAATATTTCAACCACCTCTCAGTAATGCCAAGCCGAGGATTAAGCCTTTCATACATGGGCTTTTCAGGGGATGGCATTCGAGATCCAAATTGTAGGGTTATTCTTGAAAACTAGTTGCAAAAACACCTGGGCACACATTAATGATTGCATATGTTGGATTCTCTGGCTGGAATGTATCTGTGAAAGAGGAAGGAACAGTTTCTGAGAGCTGAGAGGTTCTTCCAGTATATTCTAGAAACTATAGTCAAGAACCCCCAAAAGTGGTTTTCCTGTCAACATCAAGTCAAACTTTCCTACAAAACTTTTAATGGTCAGATGATGATGCTAAGTGGCCCACAAATCCATACACCTTCTTTTCCTTTCTAATCTTGGGTCTTGAGAAAAAGTCATATCTCTTTAGAGAGAAGCATTTTATTGTTTCTACAAAGTGTGTGTGTTTTGGGGGGCTTGGGGTGAGGGACACCATCAAAAGGAAATGGTGGCTATCTCTCTCTTTTGTGTCATCAGGAATCATTGAATAAAGCATGTTTGCTCATGTCATGTAATTGTACAACACAAGAATTTAAAGCCATAAAGTCAGCTTTGCTTAGGGAAGACAGTTTCCCAGGCATAGACAAACTCCCATCCAGTTCCTCAAAATTGCTGGGAGACATGGTCAGAGCTTGCTATAGTGCAATGTTTGGAGCATTTTCTGCACAGTAAACATTTTAATCTATATTCTTATTGTTGTAATGACATGATTTAAAAGAGGTTATGGGTCGTGGTAGTTTTCTGGCCATTTAGAGATGATGGACAAATAGGGATGGCGACTCATTGGGTTTGGAAAATAAGTCCAAGCTAGTGGATGAGAGAAACAGAGGCCAGCAAGTCATTGCCACAAAGTGAGGCAGCGGCAGGCTTCTCACTGTAAGAGAGGAAAGTAAAACAGAGAAGGAGAATTCTAGAATAAATTCTCTGCTGGGATTAGAAGTTTTGACTCTTCAAAAGTTAGAAGAAACTCAGAGCTTTCAACAGGTAGAATTAGATTCAGAAATAAAACATGTATCTTCATGTACCTGCATTCACAAACACATGCAGACACAGGTACAAACACATACATTGCTCATGTATTTAGACAGTGGTAAAGGTCACATAACATTGTAGACATGCTAATCACCAATAAGCTATGGTTTTGGCTTGTTTGTATGATTTGTTTTTTAAGACAGGGTCTCTCTTATAGCCCTGGCTGGTCTAGAACTCACTATGTAGACCAGGCTGTCCTTTAGTTTGCAGAGATCCACAGGCATCTACCCACTGGGTGCTGGGATTAAAGGCATGTGTGATGATGCCTGTTCTCTGAGCTGTGGACTTTAAACTGATTTATGTGATTTGAAGTTAGCTTTAGAGAAAAAGAAATGACAAAGAAATCAATTACCAGTGAAGGCCTGAGAAAACAGAAGTCAAGAGGTGGAGTTAGGAGAGCCCTGTTGCTCTGAGGATGACTGAATGAAGCTCTCTCTGGCATCACCAGCCTGATGCTGGCTCTTGGAGGGGCATGGGAAGGCTGATTCTGGGGTCTCTGAAAACTGGGGTCAGCTCCGACTGCTGGGACAACACTTGCAGGAAGTGCACCAAACAGAAAGATGCGTCCCCTTCCTCCCACTTGCCTTCACACCCCAAGGCTCCGATTGACAGGGTCTCATGGAAAGTCCAGGACAGCTCTGGTGTGGTCCAGCATGTTAAAAGGCAAAGGCCAGAGAGTTAGATTTGGAGTTGAGTAACAACAAATGAACGATTAGCACAGAGGAAGGTGTGGACAATTATCAACTCTTTTTCCACATGATTCGGGTCTTCTAAGAGTGCTTATTCTATCCTAAGCTAAATAGTCCTCATTTGGGAGGATTTATACAAGTAACTTTGCAAATCAGAAGCAAAATCTTGCCATCCCTTCATGCATGCTAATTCTTCATTTGAAAAATGTCCTCACCTTACAGTGCTTCCCATTGGCGCTTGGTATAAAGGCAGGAATTCTGTCTTCCAATACATGTGTGTGCACCCACCTTGCCCTTCAATCAGGACAGTGTCTCAACTGGAGGCTGCTCTCTCCTTTTCTTGGACTGACTTCTATTCTTCAGTCATAAAATCTTTTCTGTTACCAGCCTGTTTTCTAAATTCCCTAAGCCATGCCTGAAGGCTGACCTCTTGGAGTTATTGGCTGGGTTTCCACATGTGTAAATTGTGTGTGTCTGAAATAGTGACAAGGCTTCACCACTCCACTCAAATGAAATGAGATTAACTTTTTCTTTTTCAACTTTTGGAGACACAGGCTGACCTTGAACCACTGGTTCTCCTGGCTCAGTGGTTTACAGGGTTTGTCACCATGCCTGGCTAAACATTCCATAGTTGAGTTGTGTGGTACTTATCCTTCTGTGTCTGGTTTATTTCGCTTACCACAGTGATCTCTGTTCTCACCTATGCAGTTGCAAACGACCAGATGTCATTATATGGATGGCTGAGTTGCATTTCATAGTGCACGTGGTTTCTGATTTCTCGGCTCTTCTGAGCAGTGTCGTAGTGAGCACAGGAGTGAAGGTGCCTCTTTGACACGCTGGTTTATTTCCTGCCGCGCACCATGCCCCTGTGTCTGCGCTCTGTGCGCTGGCACCCAGTTTGCCAGCTTCGGGCAAGGGAACTGGAGGTTAAAATACGCAGACACAGACAGACAGAGAGACAGCAACACGGGTCATCCTTGAATTCCCCAAGAATGCCCCCTTTATTGTATTCAGGGGCAGATTATATAGAGATAGCCACGGCCCAGCCAAACCCGCCAGAAACCACTCTCCTGCCATCAGGAACTCCTGAAGGTCTCGAGCTCAGAGCAGCTGTAGGCACTCAGATCAGGGGATTACAAGAAATTCAGGATCTGGGGGCCTCACTGCTCCCAACAATTTCCCTTGGTTACCGATGTAGCAGTGGAATTATGGGACCATTTTGTGATTCTCTTTCCAGCTTTCTGATGGGCCCACCACACTGTTTTGCATAATGTCTTATTGACATTCCTACCCACGCTATGCAACGTCCTCTTTCTTCCAGGCCTTCGCGGTACCTGTTTGTTCTCTTTATCTTTTTTGATAAAGACTCTTTTTACTGGGTGAGGTGCTATCTCTGGTTCTGTTTGCTATTTCCCTCACAATAAGTGATATTGAATTTTTCCCACCTATCTGTTCATAATTTGTGTACATTCTTTTGAGAAATGCCCACCTACATGAATTAACCCTTACCCTCACTTTTCATTGGGTTGCTCATTTTTTTATTTTTATTTTTTGAGACAGGGTTCTTCATAGCTTGGAGTCTATCCTGGAACTTGCTCCGTAGACGAGGCTGGCCTTGAATTCACAGAGATGCGCCAACCTCTGCATTCTGAGCGCTGGGACTAAAGGCGTTTGCCACCACCTCCCGGATGGCTTATTTTGTTTTTTAAGTTCTTTACATATTCTGCACACTAACCGCTGGACAGAAGCCCATCTTGTTTTATAAATCTCTGCAATATCAACAATGCCATAATGTTTAGTGCTATTTTAGCACCTTTTATGTTATCCACCTGGGGCCTGTCTCTTCATTGGCATGAGCTATCATTTTCATCTCTTCATATTTTAATTGGTATGATTACTTTCTCTCTGTGATACTCAAACTGGAAAGTAACCACTCTATTTAGGAGAACAAACAGGTACCATATGAATGAATGGCCTCAGTGTGAGACATTGGCAATAAAGGAGGCTATAGAAAAATGAATCTACATCCTAGATCGAAAGTCACATTCAGGGCCTGTGAACAAAGCCTGGTTGACAAAGGGCTTGCTACAGAAGCATGCAGAAGCAGGGTGGCAGGTCTCTATAAGTTCAAGGCCAGCGCCTGGCCTACAGAGCAAATCCCAGGACAGCCAGGGCTGTTACATGGAGAAACCCCATTTTTAAAAACCAAAAGGGGGAGAAAAAATCAGCACTTGGACCTGAATTTGATCCCTAGCATCACATCAAAAACAAAAACAAAACAAAGCTGGATTCTGTGGTTCCGGCTTGTAACTCTAGCATCAGAGAGGTGGAGACAGATGGATCCCTGGGACTTCATTGCCCAGCCCAGCCTACTTTGCGAGCTTCACCTCCCAGGGAGCGATCTTGTCTCCACAGACTGCTGTTCACAGACTCATCTGTTACCATCTTCTGTTGCTTCTCCGTCTAATCTTACTCTCCACAGTTCCTGTATCAGCTGCTAATCTGAATTTGGGAAATTATTCTCACCTTTTGTGTCTCTGGTCAGAAACACCCCTCCCCCCTCGTTTCCAATAGCACCTGGGAGGAGACCCTGCCTTTGTATCAATTTTCAGTGTTCTGAATTCCTTTTAGAGTTTGCAAAATTTTGGAAAGAATATCTTGCTATACGGGAGGTTAAAATTCATTTGCTATTTGCTTGCAAAGTATCACTTGGAACCTATATGGACCGGCATGTTCCAGACGTTAAAGAGGTAACAGAGAACGAAAAAGATGAGCATCCCTACCTCGGTGTGAGGCACCTTCTGGTGATGGGGAGGGAAGACAATAAGGTCGACAGGGAGGCAAATGGACCAGGAGGACGGTAAATGGGCGAAGTGACGGGAGTTGGCTGGAGGAGCAGAGCAGCTGCGAGGGCTGGTTTTCTGAGTCAAACTGGCGAGGCTGATGTGCCCAGTGATTTGATCTAATGCTAACCCAGATGTTGCTGTAAAGGCATCAGCGGATGTGATGAGCATCACAATTAGCAGACTTTAAATGAAACAGACTTCTCTCCACAGTGTGGTCATCTCATCTACCGAAGCTCTACAAGCAAACTCTGATGTTCCCTGGGATTTCCCCAGGACTGTGGCAACTCTAGTTTTAGCCTGCTGATAATTTCTGACTTGTGTGTATGAGTGTACATACACATACACTCACACCCACAAATGCACATACACATGCATATGCACACACTCCCTCCATGTACACACACAGCACACATATGCACACACACATAATTGCACACACACATGCACATACTCCCCCTCCACATGCACACACACATGCATATCCACATCTACACACTCTCCCTATGTATACACACAGCACATATGTGCACACATGCGCATACACATAATCACACACACATGCACACACTCCCCCTCCACATGCACACACATACAAACATGTATACACATAAACATGCACACATACGCATACTTTCTCACACGCATGTACACACATGCATGCGCACACTCATACACATACACGCATATGCACACTACACACTACTGCTTATGTTTCTCTGGAGAACTCTGCCAGTAGCAATTTTGAATGAAGAGCCTTTTGTACATTCATTTTTGCCAATCTCAAGTCTGCACGTCTGCGCACATGTCTCAGAGAAAGATACTCCGATCACTCTCAAAAATGAGTACTGGGGCTATGGTTGCCTCTCAACTGGTGGAGTTTCTGCCCAGCGTGCATGAAACCCTGGGTTCGATTTCCAGTAGGTGGGGCCAGGAAAGACTATCTGTAATCTCAGCACTCAGGAGGTGGAGGCTCCTGAGTTCAAGGTCATCCTCGGCTACATAGTAAGTTTGAGGTCAGACTGCACTACATGGGCTCATTGCACAAAATTGTCAACAAACAGATAGATAGATAATTAAATAGGTTAAAAAATAAATAAGGTTATGAAAATTAATCAGCCTCCGTTCCATATTTAAAATTCCCTGACCCTGCTCTAGCTTTTCCCACAACCATGCCACGTTTCACATACTGAGACGATTTGTTTTGTTTGTTTCTCCTCTAGTATGTACACTTCACGATGGCAGGTGTTTGGGGACCTGCTGCTCCCTAGGGAGCAGCACTCAGAGTTGGGAATTCGGGCGCAGAAGGCTTACTTGCAGCGGTGCTGTTCCCTGGAGCCATGTCAAAAGGGTCAGGGCAAAGGACATGGCAGCGATGGGAGGGCCCTGTGATGTAACTGTGACAGGGGCTGAGATGCCTAAGACACTAAAAGTTTAGACATTGCTTCAGGGGATGGCAAGAGGTCAGTGAGACAAAGAGGCCCCGACCTCCCGAGGTACAGACCTCGACATCAACCAGGCCTTGGAGACAATTTCCTCAAGGGACAGAGTTCCCTTTGGCCATCAGGCCTTAGAGGCTGGATGACCCAAGAAGAGGCATTTCCCCAAGGGACAGAGTTCCCCTTGGCCAAGGACAACTCGCAGGGAGAACTCAGTGTGTGAGTCACCAGCTGGCAGCATTCCTGTCAGTTGGGGAGAGAGTAACTTGGCCTGCAGCAGGGCTGAGGGTAGTGTCCCCGGGCGTCAGCCAGTTTTACTCACTAGTGCTGGGTTCTTAACTCTAGAACAGGGTGAAGAGCAAATGGGCGAAGGAACAAATGAATGGATGGGATTCTTTTCAGAATGGTTAGCAGGCGCAAGCAGGATGTAACAACTGTTTTCAATGGGCAAGCAGAATGATTACTGTGAAATTAGAAAATCTGACCCTCAAAACAAACCTTTAAGGCATTTTAGCATGGCAGAGGTCAAAGCTTGACCTGGGGTAGAATAGTAGCTTAGAAATGAGCTTGGACACAGCACAGGATCTGCTTGGACTCAGGATATGTTTATCGCCTGCATCTGTCTCCTCCACAGATGCCGGGCACTTTTGGGACCATGGTGCCTTTTCAGAGGCCAGGAAAGCATCCTGCTAGTGCAAAGGGACAACTGGCTCCCGGTGACCGAACCTTTAACCAGCCTTTTCTTTTATCTGTTGACTCTACACAGGCCAGGGAATTCTTTGAAAGAGAGCAGGGCTGTAAATCAGCAAGACCTCTGCCAATGCATTCCAGGGTCCCTGAGGAAAAAGGCTGCACACAAAAGCCCCTCTACTAAGTCTTCAGGAATGCTGCGCGTGGCCTCGGAGGTCCTGGGGTTAGACCGAGGGGCTGGGAATGGAAAGTCTCCAGAAGAGAGGCACAGCGAAGCTGTGGCCCGGGCATCCGAATGTGCTTCTAAGAACGATTGGCTTCTGGTAAGCAGAGTGGTGCCTAGTGACGCTAAGCCCTCAGTGAAGGCGGTGAGTGACTGACTCTGTCTCGGGCTCTTACTCCCTGACTGTGTGTCTTCAAGAAAGGATGTCTGTTTTTCCTAGGCCTTGCCCATGCTCTCTGCAAGAAGTTGGGTTTGATCACACGTAGACTCTGGAGGGCGAATTTAACCTTTAAATTTAAAAGCATCCAAACAGATATCTCTACATGGAAATAGAGGGGCCATCCCAGGAAGAAGGAGGTGAGAGGGGAGGGAAGGGAGGATAGAAAGGAAGGGAAAGTGACAAAACCAAGGCATGAGATCTACATGTATGCAAATGCCTCGGGGTGGCCTATTAATCTGTACAAGCAATATATTAACCAAAAGGCATTAGCAGAGGTTCTGAAGCTATGGAAGGAAGAGAAGAAGAAAAGTCCTGCATGACAGAGAGAACTCTCCAGTTCCCTGGCTAGTGCAGACACTGGTGCTGTGCAGGGCCTGCTACGGCAGGTGAGAGATTCCTGCTCATCTGTCAAACCCTGTGAGATTTTTTTAGGGGGTCCTGGGACACTTCTGGGTCTTCCCGAGCTTTCTAAAACACACAGCTCTCTCACTAGAGCAGGCCGAGAGAGAAGAGGAAATGCAACAGCTTGTATCCCCCTGGGGCAGAGTGCCCCCCTAGGCCCCCCAGGCATCAGAGCAGAAGTGCGGTTCAGTCTGTTGCTTGCCCACCTATGCCAGTGGTTTGATGTGGTGCAAGGAGCACCAGGATCCCCCTCAGAATGTGGGAGTCAAAATTCTAGCTGTCAAGGTACTTGGGAGATCTGTAAAACAAAATGGGAGAGATCCTACCTACACTCCAGGTACGAGCAGGCAGAAGACTTGTGTCAAGGCAGCACCCCTTCCCCTCCCTCCATTGGTCCCTTCCTCTTTTCTTCCTTTACCTCCTCCCTGCTGCGCATGTCAGCCCAGCCTGCTGGAAGAGGAGAACACAAGCAAAGCCTGTAGCCTTTGGGACCAGGGTCCTGGGCAGACATGTGGGTTGTATACCCACACCTCCTTGTCCCAGAGAGATGGCAGTTTGCCACTGACCAGTATCACTGTGGACAAACACTATTTATTCAACAAAGATGCCAAGAATTTTCAATCTCTGACTCATCGGGAAGAGGAATTTGGAAAAACGGGGAGGGGGATGGGTAAGTGAGGGAATGAATGGGAATGAAACTCGGAGGAAGCAAGGATGACACCAGGCTGGTTTATCGCTGTGGGGCGCAGAGGAAGGGGGCAGGAGGTGGTCTTTTCCTTGGAGGAGTTCACATGAGAACCCCGAGGACCCCAGTTCTCCCCCGAGTGCATGTAAAAGAATAGGCTATAGAAACTCAGGGGGCTTCTTCTTTTATTTTCATGGAGCCAGGGATTCCAAGCTCATGTATGAACTTTGGGTCTCTTCAGAGTGGTCATCTCGGAAAAAGAGGCCCCCAAAGCTGTAATCACTAGGGACCCTCATGCAGGAAGTGTGTCTTAAGTCCGTGTCAACATTAGGCATAGTAACACCATACCCAAATTTTGGGTTCAATCTGAGTCCTTATGTTTGGATCAGTTGGAATTTAGACCCACATGCTAACCAGGAACAAGAACTGGGTCCCCAATTTCTCTTTTACCCCATATCTGTATACATGGGCTTTAACAGCCTGGCCAGAACCTCCCAGGAGCGTTTCTCTGTGGCCTGCTGGGGCTTTCCCTGCTTCTTGTGAGCCAACTCTGACCATGGAGAGCCTGAGTCATCCTGAGAACCTAGAGGTTGTGTTTCATGTCGTGATGGTCCATTTGCTGTCCCTGCAGATTTATGCTTTCTTTCCTTCCCAGCCCTTTCTCCCCAATCACTGGGCCTTATTGTGTTTCTTCTGCCCTCTGCCATGGCAACAATGGACTGTCTCTTCTCCCGCCTTTCTGCCTTCCTAGGGTTCTTGCTTCTTCTTAGTCTCTCACTTAGGCTGTGCCATGAGGGTTCCCTCCCCTGTGGTGCCATAGAGGCTCTTGGCACCAGCTCATCTTGCAGTGGTCCAGAAAGTCAACCAGGCAAGTGGACAGGGCCGTAGTCCTGAAAACTGAGGCAGTCTGAATGAAAGGGAACCAAATGGCACCCAGCAGCACTGTGTCCCGGGTCCCTCTGCCTCTGGACCCCACTGTCCTCTGTCCTCTGCCCATTGAGGACTCTGCTGTAATCTTCACACTCATCTTTGGCTAAGCCAGCTCCATCTTTGTTCTCAGGAAAACCTAACGTGCTGGGCTGAAAGTTAATCACAACAGCCAGTGAGTTTTGGTTGAAGAAACGTAATTAAAATATCAGGATAATTTGTTTGGTGGTAGCGACACTCAGGGGCTGACGATGTGACATGAACTGAAAGATGCTACACGGCCGTGTGTTTGGCTGTGGCTGGGGAGAACTGCACAAACCAGGGGACAGTTTAAGGCTGCTGGTCCTCTCAGGACCTAGAAGATGACTTCCTTGAACAGAGAGACTCTGATCTAGGGGAGTTCCTGTTTTCGGATCAGGAAAACATGGAGCTTCTTTAGCTGATATTTTTTTCTTAAGTAAAGAAATCCTGCACACATATAACACCAGGCATGTGGAGGTCAGAATACAATTTTGTGATGCTTTTTTTTTTAAAATAAATAAATTTAAACTACTAAAAAAGAAATCCTGCATACAACTAATGACTTTAAAAATTATTAAGTTGCGTGTCTTTAAACAGAAACACACATAAAACAAGAGCAGATAGTGACTGGCTGATGACCATTAGACTTGCTGGAACTTGGCCTTGCCTTCCTCTAGGAGCCAGGGATCATTATTCACTGATTCAGTGTTTACATTGCTGCCCTGAAAACCAAGGATTCCCATAAGCTTTATTCTTAGCTGTCTGGCGGCGGGTCTCCGATTGAGCAGCATGCTAGCATCCTTCTCTGTGAGGATAAACATTGGCTCAGCTTTCTTCATCCCTAGATGTGCACCATCCCTAGCTGATAGCAGGTACTAGAAAATACGTTTTCTCGTCTATTTGTGTATAGGTATTTTCCAGCATGTATGTCTGTGCACCACCTGTGTGTGGTACTGTGGAGGCCAGAAGAGGGGCATTAGAGCTCCTGGAACTGGAATTAGAGATGTTTGTGAGTCACAGTGGATGAGCTGTGAACTGAAGGGCAGCCAGTGCTCTTAACCTTCAGCCAGTTCCCAAAATATTCTTAAATGAATGAATAAAAGGAAGTCAGGAAGGGAATCACGGAAGTGCAGGTTCACTGGAGTCAGGTGAGTTTGGAGCAGGAGTATATGGTTCCCCACGCAGACAAAAGCAGAGCGTGGCTGGGGTTCTGGAGTCATAATATGTGGGGATAGGACACACGGGGGTCTCTTGTGGCCAAAGAAAGATGTGGAAGCCGCATTGGAGGGAATTAAGGAGAGGGTAGTGGGGAAGGAGGGATGGTAAGTGAGGCTGCGTTTTTGAAAGGTTTGGTGAGGAAAGGGAAAGAAGGATTTATAGGAGCCGAGGAGCCTGCGTTCAAAGGCGGATGTTTCAGGCCAGAGGAGTCTGAAGTAACTCCCAGCCCAGTAGGTAGTGCATGAGAGAAGCCTGTGGTGCAGCAAAGGAAGGTGGGAAGAGAAGGCTGAGGTTCAAGGCAGGAACTGACTGGTCAAGGAGAGGGCCATCTCAGTCTTGCAGATAGGTAAAGGCAAAAATGACAAGTGACAATGTGGACACATTGATGGTGAAGGGGAAGGAGGCTGGAGTCCTTCCAGATCGCCTTGATTTCCCTTATGCATTGGGAGGCTGTAGTGATTTGAGTGAGAATGTCCCCTCTAGGCCCTGGTATTTGAATACTATGAAAAAGAGCTTTGCACTTGGGGAAGCCATATGGCTGTAGGAAGAACTGGTCTCAAAGTTCATTAAGTTAGCATGCAGTAAGAAAGCCAGAGTGTAGCTCAGGAGCTCAGAGTTTGCCTCGTCTCCCGAAGCCCTAAGCTCAAACTCCAGCACAGCCAAACAAATTGGCTCAGGCTCGGTCACTAGCTAGTCATTATTGGACAGATTGGCCATGCTGGGTACCATTGTCTCAGCTAAGACAGTGGGAACCTTTGGTTTTCTAAAGTTAATTTGGGTTCAGAAATGATAGCATTTTACTATTCCTTAAAGATGCCGTGCTTGGTGAAGACCAGAAACAGACCCTGTTGAGCGATGGATCCCAGGAATCCACCTGAGGGGGAATGATGATTCCAGATGATTGGGAGCTGATGTTAGGAATGACTCAGCTTCAAATCTAGCACTCCCTTTGCACCCGAACCCTGGCCTCCAGGACTCCATCCCTGCACTTGTCCCCTGTTTGTGGCTCCTTCTCCACAGAGAGAGAAATGCCCAGCCTGTACCATGCTAAAGATAGCCTTTTCTTGACAGTCCCTTCCCTTCCACACTTTGAGATTCTACC
Source organism: Alexandromys fortis (assembly GCF_014885135.2). Taxonomy (NCBI): domain Eukaryota; kingdom Metazoa; phylum Chordata; class Mammalia; order Rodentia; family Cricetidae; genus Alexandromys; species Alexandromys fortis. Next base: position 2,666,002 of record NW_026067959.1, on the reverse strand, counting down.
TCTCTGATGATGCCATAGTTGTTGGAAAGAGGAAGCACACACGTTCCTGCTCCAGATTGGTTCTTCTGGGACCCTTTTCTTAAACCCTGTGCTCAGGTTTGGATCCCCACCCCACCACCCCTGCTCTAGAGGATCGCCAGGGGTCCCCTGCTGCTCTATATCCTCTGATTGTCTTGATTTGGGAATGAGGCACTGGAACTGTGGGTTACCCTTTTGTGGGTAACCCTTTTGTGGGTGTCTTAACTTTCCTTCAGAAGCGCTCCTTTGAGGTTCTCCGCTTATCCCGTAAGTCCTTCCCTGGCTCTTGAACATGTGTGCAGAGGACCCCAAGGATCTTCCTTAGCTTTCTCCCCTTCTTCTTTGCCTTCACCCTTGGTGTGCTCTCTCTCTTAGTTGCATGACTTTGATCATTACCTTCTTACAAGGGATTTAGTTCTGCATCTTCATCTCTGACTTTTGTCCCTTACTTGGGGACTTCTCTGTCAGCACGTCATGCTCAGTGTAGACAAACTTGCCCCTGCTGCTCCTATTCTGCTCTCTGTTTCTGCCCCTTGAGTCACCGTTCTCCCTGTCACCAGGAATGTCTCCTATTCCTCGATTTCAGAAACTTTGGAAAGTTGGTCAAGACTCCATTCCAGAAGTGACGTCTCTTAGTAGTAAGTAACATGGCTGTTTTAGTCACTGGCCATTGCCGTGAAGAGGCACTGTGACCAAGGCAGCTTTTATAGAAGACGGAGTTTAATTGGGGGCTAGTTTACAGTTTCAGAGGTTAGTCTATTATCATCACAGCAGGGAGCATGGGGCATACAGGCAAGCAGGCATGGTGTTGGAGAAGTGAGAGCTATATCCTGATCTACAGGAAGAAGGCAGTGAAAGAGAGGGCAGGGGGAGGAGGAAGGGAGAGGAAGAAAGGAGAGAGAGAGAGAGACTAGGCCTGGAATGGGCTTTCCAGCAATGATACACCTACTCCAACAAGGCCTCATCTCTTAATCCTTCCCAAGAGTTCGTCTACTGGAAACAAGCATGCAAATATATGAGTCTATGGGGGACTAATTAATGCTGACAATAAACTTTATATAATTAAAGATTCTCCTCATTTTTATTTAGTCCAGGTACCAATTAGATAAAGTGACCAAGTAGTGAAAGTGACAGAATTGGGCATAGAAACAAGCTGATGCCAAGTTTATGTGTCTAACTCTTCAAGGCAGCTCAGGAAATAGTAATCAAAAGCTACAACAACAACAAAAAGCAAGCCAACAAACTTTGTCTTTTTAGAAGTTTATTTTTAAATTGCAAGTTGCTAGGGGAGAAACCTTGCTTGTAACTTGAGGTCAAGTCAATAATTTATGCTAATCAGGCCATGGGATCTTGAAAAACAAAAGGTGCACGTGATTGCCAAATGCCATTTGAAGAATATCGTCAACTTTTCTTCCGATGTCCATTTCCTAATTTGTTAGCGTACATACTCCACATGGGACCAGCAGGCAGAACACAGGAACACTGATTTCTAGGTAGGTACACAGGGCACAGGCAGTTCATCTTACAGAGGTTCTGAAGGAGAAAAAGGCAGACATAGAGTAGGGGCATTGTGATATTTTAAAATAGTCAAACGAGAGTCCACGTTTGCTATCAATGTCTAAAAGAGCCTCATTATTCCCCCCACCCCCCCCCCCCCCCCCCCCCCCCCCCCCCCCCCGTGGAGGACACGACACTGTACCCGTCTTCCTAATGTTGTTCATATTTACTTATCTGGGTAACTTCATTTAATCCAATGGGAAATGGTTTCAGTCTCACAGCTAATTTGCCCTGACATGTCTCAAGAGGATTTTTTTTTTTTTGAATCGTGCCTGCTGCTTTTTATCAAATCATGCCCCCAATTAAAGGGGCATCTGTTATTGGAATGTCTTTCAAAAACAGCAGTGGAGCCTGGACGTCTGGAAGGTTGACAATGAAACCTTCTATTTGGAGCCCGCATTTGTGGAGGGATGCTTGAGTTTATTTTCCTTTATTTTTTAAGTCTTTCCAGGCTTTTTTAGAAAGTTGTCATGCGTGGATCATGTTTCTTCAGCTGAACGTCATTGATTAGATCCAGCTCAGAGAGGGTGGGGGGAAGGAGTCTGCACAGGAGGCATGAAGGAAATAGCATGTTTGGGAGACCTGGGCCTGGTGAGGCAGCAAGCAAGTTGAACTTTAAAGGAGACATTGCCCTTTGACCTGCCATTAATTTTCACTGGTTTCTGTCTTGGAGGACCTTAAGGTAAACTGGATATGTAACCAATAGTTAATGTCCTTTAGGTACCACTAAGGTACAATGGTCTCTGGCAGCGGGAGGTAAACGTGGGGAAGATTCCCGGTCCTCTTGATTACAACCTCAGTGCTACTGAATGCATTAAAGGGAACTTGGCTCACAGAGTACCCGGTGATTCCCCAGGGCTGAATCAGGAAGATCAAGAGTTTTAGGCCATTCTGGGTAGAATGAAGTCCTGTCTCAAAACAACACCCAAACCAAACACAAACACACACACAAATAAAAAGGACAAAACAACCACAAAGAAAAGGTGGCCTGCATCAAATATGGACAGACCTGTAACAGACATAAAAAGCAAATGCAAAGGTATTTCAAAGGTAATGTAGGCCAATCTTTCTGCCCCAGGGGTCAAGGTCAGTAGAGGTCGACAGACGCAGCAGCTGTGGGTTGAGTTCTGAAGATGATGAGAAACGGATGGGCTCATGAGCTTCTCCATGCCAGGCTGTGGGGCTGTGCCATCCTTCTAGCTCACGACCTGTCTCCATTAGATGCCGAGCCGTAAAGCCTCTGGAACAGACCCAGATAGACTTCTGAAGGGCCAAGGATTCACTCTGAAGGTGATGGGCTCCTGATTGGGGTTTCCAATTGTTAATTAACTACATCTAAGGAGAGAGGTTTCTAATTAGGACACGCTGACTGACGGCTCCATCCTAGATTGGCGTTAATTCATCACCAGGCTGCCCTGCAGTGTTCATGGCCAAGCCCATTAGCCTTGCTCTCCCAGCTCCCAAGCTAGATATCCTAGGGCTCTGACTCTCACCGCCAAGCGCCTTGCACATCAACAGTTCTGACAAGCGGGGGTCGTCATCTCTCAGATTCACTCGTTCTGTTCTCTTATCTCCAAAACACGCTGGCTCGGGTTCAGTCCTTATCGGGGACTCCCTCGGGATGCCTTCACGGCCTTTCCAAGGCTCACTGTAGCCTCTTCTACTAGTGAAGTGGTTCTCAACCTTCCTAATGCTGCAGCCCCTTAATACAGTTCCTCATGTGTGCCGACCCCCAGCCATACAATTATTTTCGCTGCTTTTTCATCACTGTAGTTTTGCTACTGCTGTGAACTGCATTGTAAATATTTGCATTTTCTGATGGTCTTAGGTGATCCCTGTGGAAGAGTCATTCAACCCCCAAAGTCATTCAACCCACACAGTGAGAACCACTGTCGTAGGTCTTCTCCGATGGGAGCGTTTCCTACAAACAAGTGCAACCCTGTCACTCCCCTGCATGAGACCTAGGGACACCCCACGGCCTGCTGAATAATCTCCCTCCTCCTTAAATGACTTCTTAGAATAGTGCTGAGGACTGAACCCAGCACATGCTAGACAAATACCTTACCACTGAATGACACCAGGCTCTCCTTAGCTGACTTAGGCCGCTTCACACAAGGTACCCTATACCAGCCTTCAGAAACCTTCTGCCGTTTCCCAAATCCTCCTCAGGTCACTGGTAAACCAGTTCTTCTCGACTTAGGTTACCTGGCATACACAGCTCCCTGCGCTGAGGTCTCCTTTATGGCCCGCTCTCTCCAGTCCAGGTCTTTGTGGTTGGAAACAATTTTCTGCGCATACTCCAGGACAGTAGCTAATTGTGTTGTGTGACTTAGGGCTGTTAGGCACACTACAAAGTACCCAGTGAAACATGATTTCCTAAGACATAATGTACATTTTTTTTATTAGATGTAGGTTTCATGTGTTACTTGAAACTTATTCAGACTAAACAATTACTCATCCAAATTTCAAATGGAGCTGATCACCCGGATTTCCATTTGCTAAGCCCGGCAAGCCTGGCTGTGTCGAGACTCAGTTGTTGGCATGTCGGTTACAGGTCACTGGCAAAGTCTTGTAAATGCTCCTTCAAAGCATCTAAGCGAACTGCTGGTCTTCATGTTTCTTGGGTAGAGGGAAGATGAAAGAGAAAAGGTTGAATCCTGTTGCTTAAATTGTCTCACTTGGAAAAGGTAAAACATAAGAAAAAGTTTTTAAAACAATAGACTATTTAACAGGGCACAGGAATTCCATTCCCTACCCCTGGCAATATTTTGGAAGTCAAAAGCTGTTTAGAGGTAAGCGTTGGAGAAAATGAGGGAAGTGAGGAGCAGAAACCCATTCGTAGAGACAGGCGGATGGGAAGCAGTGATGCGGAACTAAAATGAGTTATTGTGCATACCTGCCATCAGACCCTAAAGTCACCCCCATTAAACTGTCCTGTGACCCCCGTAGAACAGGTGAACATTGCTGCAGGCTGGACAATTTCACTTCCCATTTTAGGGCCGTGTTAGCTCCAACTACTTGCCAAGGACTGTCTGAGGGGAAGCTGACTGCGGAGGAGAGCTGTCCGGAGACCTACCTGCAGCTGTCAGGTTTGGGCTCAGTCCTCATCCTTCCTGGGAAGCTTGCTTTGCCTGTGGGTGAGTCTTAGATTTCTACTTTTGCCTCTCAGTCTTGGGGCCATAAAACTGCCTCTCCTGAAAGTTTGTTTTAAGAGCTTATGACTCTGGGCTATAAAAGAGATGTTTGAAGAGGGAGAAGGGAAAAAAAAAAAGCATGCGTGGTTCTGTATGGGATGGGGTGTTTGCTGCAGCTGCCCTCCCCCACTTCCTTCCGTGGAGCACATGGTGGGAGACCATTCAGTAAGCCAACAACTTGGGTAACAGCCCTTAAATTGACATTGTTCAGGGATGAATGGATCCAATTGGCTTTAAACGTTTTGTTCCCCCACATAATTCCGATTTTAGGCAGAGTGGTTACTATAGAGACTAGAGCTGCCTTCATTCTGGATGGTCAAGAGACGACAAGCTCGCTAGCGACTAGAGCAGAGGTCTAAGGTCCAAGGTCCTGGTCTGAGCCCAGCCCAGAGTCACCCTGAGCCTCTTCACAAAGCACCCAGTTCAGCAGCTCTGTCACGAGACAGGGGTGAAAATGTGTATGCTGGAGCCTCTGGGACAGTGATAGATATCTGTTTAGTTATCATGTTGAGTGAGAAGGAAGGACTGGAGGGAGGGGAGGGGGATTTGAACCCAAAAGAAAGGAAAAACAAATGAACTTTAAGTTCCCAAATGTCACAGAGAAAGGCTACAATTTACAAATGGTTAATTTATAAGTTGTTTGTTTCTATCCTCCGGCAAAATTTATTTTATTTGCTAGTACCCTCCTCATATTTTTTTATTTTTTAAAAGATCTTTTAAAAATAAATGTGTATTAAATGGATAAAGCACTGGGCTGCATGCATATAATACACTTTGGCCATGCTCGCTCTCTGGTTTCCTTTTCATCTCCTCCTCCCCTCTTCCTTTTCACCTCCCTAATAGTCCACCTTTTACTCTCATGTCTTCCCTCTATAAATTCCACAAAAGAGAGCAACCGTAAGATGCATTGAGCACCAGTTCTACCCTCTCCCCTACCTTTTGTTCTTCTCTAGAGCTCAATAAAACTTTATTGTGATTTTCCGGCACAAAGCTAAGATGCTAATGTGGAAGAACGCCTGTATATTTATTACCTGGCTTCAAGAGCTATCACATTCTTCCCATTTTCCTCTTATTTGCTTTTTTATTCTTTTACCTTCCACCCTATGTAACATCAAGTCCTAAATATCACACCAGTTATAAAAACTTCTGTGCCTCTCTAATACCTGAAGATCATTATAGTGCCGCCAAACCATGATTCTTTAATACCCTCTAGCACCTAAAGCATATCCAGCTTTCACAGATTTTTCCCAGGTGATTCCTTTTTGATAGTTGCTTTGACCAACTGGGATTCAGTAATGGCCCACATATTATGTTTGCTTGATATGCCTATACATGTTTTCAAATCAATAACACATCCCCTTTCTTCTCCCCTATTATTTTATTTAGAAAAATGTCAAAGATTTCAAGAAAACCTGCACGCATGAACACCATTCATCTGTGCTTTTTGCACAGTTGCCCCGAGTGTGAGTGTTGGGGGTAGTATATCATCAGTGTTATCACCATCGTCATCATTTTGCTGAGCCATCCAGAGTTTGCAAGTGTGTTGCAGACATTGTTAGCATCTTACCTTTGACCATTTCAGTGAGCATCTCCAGAGATCAGGGACGTTCAATTACAAAGTCCCATGATAAATATTACATAGGGGATTTAACACTAAAGTAGGAAAATAATCCGTTGTTCAATCTATACTCAAAGGTGCCAATTGTTGGAACCTGTTATAGATTCTGGAGGGGAGGGGCAGGAACAAATAAAGAATAAAATGCCATGTCCAGTTTTTGTTTTTGTTTTCACTCTGTATACAACACAGCCCACCCACCCCCAGTCAGAGACCAACCCAGGATGTTCTGCATGTTAGGCAACCAAGCACTCGCCCACTGAGCAACCTCTCCACCTTTCTCTTGAATTCTCTCCAAACTAGAATGTTCTGCTGCTTTTATCTTTCATGATGTTGACATTTTTATGGCCATATTAGTTTATTTTTATATATTTTAAAACAATTTTTAAACTTAAATATATTTTGATCATATTCTTCCCTTCCCCCGTATCCTTTCAGAATCTCTTCCCCTTCCTACCCACCCAACTTTAAGTCCTTTCTCAACAACAACAACAACAAAAACCCAAAACAAAATAAAACCACACCCAGAGCACACCACTAACAAAAAAATTCCACGAAACTGTAACTCCACACGGACTGGTGACATTTGTCTTAGGGTTTCTTTTTCTTTTTTTCTTTTTTTTTCTTTTTTTTTTTTTTTTTTTTTTTTTTTGGTTTCTCAAAAACAGGGTTTCTCTGTGTAACAGTCCTAGCTTGCCCTGGAACTAGCTCTTGTAGATCAGGTTGGCCTCAAACTCACAGAGATCCACTTGCCTCTGCCTCCCCAGTCCTGGGATTAAAGTTATGCACCACCACTGCCCGGTTTAGTTAGGGTTTCTATTGCAACAACAAATCACTGTGGCCAAAAAGCACCTTGGGGAGGAAAGGGTTTATTCCGTTTACATTTCTACATCGCTCGCTCGGCATCACCAAAGGAAGTCAGGACAGGGACTCAAGCAGGGCAGGGACCTGGAGGCAGGAGCTGCTGCAGAGGCCATGGAGGGGTGCTGCTTACTGGCTTGCTTAGCCTGCTTCCTTGTAGAACCCAGGACGACCAGCTCAGGGGTGGCACCACCCACCATGCACTGGGCCCTCCCTCAGTTATCACTAATGGAGAAAAAGCCTTACAGCTGGATCTCATGGAGACATTTTCTCAACTGAGCCTCCTTCCTCTCTGATGACTCTAGCTTGTGTCGTGTTGACACACAAAACCAGCCAGTGCAACATTTTTTACAGCATGTAATTTTTTTTAATTTAAGAAATTACTGGGAAGCATGCTCTTTGGCTGGATTTACCTGAATGATCTTACTTTTAGGCAGAAGGATATCAAATTTGAGGCCAGTCTGGGCTACATAAATATGGTGAGCATCTCCTCTCTCTCTATCCACATGTTATTATTATACACTTAATTATAAGTAATAAACATCTAATTAATTAATAATTAACAATGTATTAGTAATTGTATATAATATATTTAAAACTAACATGATATATTTATATAATACATATATATTATATATGTATTAAATATGTAAATATATTATATATGTATAAAAATATATAATTATATATTTTACATAGTATATATTCCTAATATATTATATTCCTGATATATAATATTAGAACTAACCTAGTTTGTTTTAATTTAGAGCACAGTTCCCTGCTGCCAAGGCTTTGTTTTGTTTCTTCCCGGACACTTTTGTATTTATCTTTGTCCTCAGAGTCGAATCTGTTTTTATCTTTTGTATCCCCGGGTGGAGTAAGCCTATCTTGTACCTTCAGGAACTTGTGCCTGCTCTAAAGAATGGACCAGGAGTGTGCAGGCAGGGTTACCACCGAGACTCTTTCTCGTTGCACAGAAAGCAGCAGTGTGTTCTGATCCACAGCTGCGGAAAGAGAAGCTGGGGCCCATATGTTACCTAACCTCTCCTCATGAAACTGCTTCAGGAGACGAGAGGCACCTGGGTCCCCTTTGGGTTTGCCAGCAGCTCTGTCTGTGCCGCGTCTGCTCTCTGGCCTCACACGCACTAGCCTAGTCAAGGCAGCCGGCTGTGTTGGTCCCTGGTACCTAGATATGGTTGGGTGCCGAGGCCATTGGGGAGCTTGCCTTTGACCGCTCAGCCAGATAGGGCAGCCTGAAAGAGGAGGCATGCCACAAGGCCTGCTCTGGCCAACTTGATATCTAACCTCCACCTTGGGACCATGCCAAGGACCCCTTTTCTCCTTTGCCGTGAGTATGGATTCCTCTCCCCCACATTAGGAAGCCTGTCTGGACCAACTTCAAGGAATCCAGATGGCGTTGCAGGCTCAGCTCCACTGCAAGGCCATTAGTTCTGGCCCATAGAGTTGTGCCTCATTTGAAGGCCATTTAGTAGAGAATATGGAGACAAAGACGGCAGAGAAAGAAAAATGCTTTTTGTTTAAAAAGAAAAAGAAAACGAAATCATTGAATGGACAGCACCCCACTTTCGCACCCAGTGTCTCGAGTCATCTTACTTTAGACTCTGATGAATAACCAGGCAGGAACGGCGAGGCTCCCGGTAAGGGAAGCTACCAAGTAGTAGTCATGGGAATCTGTGTTTTCAGGTGTTTCGTGGAGGAAATGGAAAAGAACGGTAAGTGTCCGACAGTGGCGGGCTGGAGCCCCTCATGAAACCTGCTTTATCAACACAATGATTGCGGCTGTCATACATGATCGTCCCGTTTCAAATTCCCGTCACCGTAGAAAGTCAGCATTACCAGCACCATTTAAAAGCCTGACAGGGTTGGTTTGTTGTGACTGAGGCAGTGTTTTGCTCTGTAGCCCAGGCTAGCCTCAAATTTGAGCTCCTCTTTCAATCTCTCCGGTGCTGGAATTACAGGTGTATGCCACTATGACCCTCTTAAAATGCAGGCGTTCTAAAGCTCAGCCAGATGAAAGGGCTTCCCACAGCCATCTGAATGCAAGAGATGACCTAGGTTTTGGACTCGATTCTCTTCTAATTGGATGCCCACGCTTTTTGCCTGTAGCCCTCGCTCCTTCTTTTGAAGCACTGGACTGGTTTACTTGATGCCCAGGGTGAATTTTCTTTTCCCTCTGTGCCTGATCCTCCCACCACCTTCAATCTCATTCTATCCAAGGAGGCTTCATAACCAAAGGGCTTCTTTAGAGTATTGGACATCCATAGAAACACAGGGTAGGCGTATATCCAAGTCTAGGCAATAGGATGGCAGAAAAGAAAGGGCCACATGGTGATGATGATTCTTCGTAGATATGTCCTGCCTGTACTTCAGTGTCCTACTCATTTTGAGAGCCGAATCTGCTGAGCATCACTGGCTACTGTGACACTCCCCCAGAGCCTCAGAAGCTGGAATGAAATGGGAGGGAACGGAAGAGAAGGATGTTCCCAAGGACACAGAGCTAACTAACAGAAAGGTCAGGACTGCCTCGGTCTCCAGCCTGCCCCAGTGACTCACAGACCAGCACAGCTTCGGTTCTTAGCTCACATGTGGGAGAAGAAAAGCCTGAAGCTGGGCCAGAAGTCTGACCCGGTCAGAGACTGAACCACTCAGCAGGCTGAAAGGGGAAACTTGGAGCCTGGGAAGTCTGTTTCCATGGGTTTTTATCACCAATTAGGGAAGGGATCTCTCGGGCTCTCCTCATTCATCTTGGGCCTGGGTCATTCACCTTTAATCTCTATAGCGAAAGGATTAAACACAGCCCATCTTGGCGTGTCAGAGAATGTTTGGCTCCCGGTTTTTCCCCCAAGAATTTTATCTATATGTGACTGCTCAAGACACTTAGAGAATTAGAGAAGTCTGCAACAAAAAAGAGCAGCAGAGAGTGTCCCCACTTTCAACACCTTTTCCAAAGTCAGCGTAGGGTGCACCAGAGAAGAGGGTTTGGATGCAACACTGTTTTATTTGTTCCTAGATTTTACATTCACAAACTGTGTGATGTTGGCCAGATTTCTCAGCTTCTCTGGGTGACATCAGGTGGCGTGGACTCAATGCCCTGTCCTCTCTGCAGATGCTGAGGTTGGCGTTCTTCCCCTCTGCCTGCCCACACCCGTCTTTCCTTCTGCGATGCGCAGGAGAGCACATTAGAAAAGGTTTTCTCTGCCTTTGATTTCTTCTGACAAGGCTTCGAAAACTGAGCATCTCTGGAATCTAGGTAATTATCCCACCTTGATCATCGTGCTTGTAGGAAATACGCCAAGGAATGGAAGATTCTCCTCCTACCCAAACACTTGCCACAGCTCAGGGCACACACAGACACACGGAGTGGGGAAGCCCAGCAACAGCAATGGAGGCCGAGCTCTGCTAGGCAGAACTGAGAGCACAGGTTAAAAGAAAGACGCCCGTTTCTCTTGGGGGGTTCCTCGCGCGGACCCTCCTCTCCAGGATCTGAAGGAATCCAATCACTGGAAGCGGAGACAAATTAGCAGACCAGCTGGCCCAAATGTTCCCCATCAGTGTTCTGTAATTGCCAGAGTAGGATTCAAATCAGACAAGATACCCAAGGAGATAGCAGAGGCTTTTGATAACCAAAGTGGAGGGAAATTGCTAGGCAATTAAAAAAAAAAAGCAAATGCAGTGTTCTTATTTTATTGTAGCCCCCGAGTGAATTTTTGTTTTTGTCCTAAAGCCCTACATTTTTCTAAAAACAAACACACAAACAAAAAGCCCAATAATATTTATGAGTTGGAATGGCCAGGGAGTGAGGCAAACATGGAATAGAAGGATGACCTTATATCTCATCTTTTAAAAAAATATATTTTATTATTTATTTTCGTGTGCGTGTGTGTGTGTGTGTGTGTGTCCGTGGGGGCATGTGCACATGTGTGTGGGTACCTGCAGAGGCCAGAAGAAGATGCTGGATCCCCTGGAGGCCGAGTTCCAGGAGGTTGTGAGGGTCGGATGTAGGTGCTGGGAACAGAACTCCACAGAGCAGTAAGCTGTCTTCCCTGCTGAGCGGTCTCTTCAGCATGGAGCCTCACCCTCTAGGAAGTTAGCGCTATGAAGTAACAGTCATCTTCTTCCTGTCCCCCCCACTGTGAGCGGCCCACTGAGCCGGAGTAAGGGACTTCCACAGACAGGAGCATGGAGATGTTCTCTGAAGACCAGAGTCCTCGGACAGGAGAGCAGGGTGAGGTCAGATGGAGACCTTCATCTGAATACCTAAGTGTGAAAGCTTCCCGCTTTGAGATCAGCAAGCACGCCAGAATCTACTCACAGACTTTGGGGGCCAAATTCTCGTTCTCTCTGCTCTGTAAAGTGGAGAAATAACCCTTAACTCACAGGCTGGCTTTTGAGGTTGAAAGCAGGTAAAATTTGTATTGGACACTTTGTTTCATTCAACAAACTGGACCCCTTCACTCTGCCTGTCTCCCTCCATGGCTCTGTCCGTCTCCGCTGGACGTTCTGCCTTGCGCATTTTTTCCCAGATACTCAGTAATCATCAAGTCCTGGAGAGATCCTGGGGAGTGCTGGGTGTCCGGCTGCACTTGGCTCAAGCTGTAACTGGAGTAAAGCTGGCCTTGGGCATCCTGCTGACTCCTATATGTGCTTGAACTGCTTTCTTCCCAGAGCAGGTGTTTCTTGTGGCCTGCTCACAGTCATCTACCCCATGAGCCATTCTGTGATCTTGTAAGAGAGGTGGATTTGTCTTATGATTGGGAAGTGTAGCTCCCTTCCCTATGCTCAAAAGGAGACATCTTGGTGCTCAAGGTCCAGGAAAAACTCACCCACTTTACCAGTGATTGGTTTAAGGAAAGGAAACCCATCCACTTCCAACCAATCAGATGCAAACTTTGGGGGAGACACTCCCTTCCAGGTAAATCTCACGGTGTGGCTTGCACACCACTTTCTCTGCCTTCCACTTTGTCTCCCTCCCTCTCATCCTTCCTTCTCATGCTTCCCACGTGCTGGGATTGCAGGGATGCTATGCGCCATGACACCCAGACTTTCTTCTATTTTCAAAGTGGAAATGATACCTGAGGTTTCAGTGATCATTTTTGGGCCGTGAGGCAATAAGCCCCAGTATAAAGCTGATAACCAGAAATGGAAAAGGAATCTGTGTTTGTGGTGATATTAATAGAGTCCCAAGCTACTGGATTAGGTGAGATGAAGTAAATGTCTGTTTTAATTAAATAACTCTTAATTAGATTTTCTATTGCTTGCAGCTAAAAGCGTTCCTATTTGATAGCCCTTCCTTTTAGTCAAAATTCCTTTCTGAAGTCTCCTACTGCAGCCTTCTTTATATCCCCATGCTATCTTTGTATCAGGATGGCTGCCACGGGTTCCCAGATAAGATACTGTTGGAGACTATAGTGTTAGCTGGGCTTTGAAAATGATACTCAAAGACCGTTTGCATGTTTAGCAGACATGTTTCCTAGAGATAAATACATAAAGCCACAAGGATGGATCGGTGGGTGGGTCTTGTAATGGGTATTTTGCAGAGGGCCAGAGCCTTGATTTTTGCTCCTTCAGTCTCAGTCTAGGAAGAGCCACCTGCTCTACCTGTACCTTCCTCTGAACCTGCTGCTCAAAGTGGGGCAGGGTTCTACCTTTGAAAATGTCCCAGCCCAGAGCTACCGAATCAGAAAATGCACTTGAAGCAAAATCTATAAGTTCCTCAAATGCAGATTAGGATTTTCAGGCCTGGCCCCAGAAGCTGCAGACTTGCTGGAGCTAGAAAAAGCCCAGGACCAGGTCAAGGGCAAGGCACAATGTCATGAGAAGCTCCCATCTGTCTCTTTGTCGGCTTGTGGAGGGCTGGGGTAAAGCCGAACTGTTAAATAAATAAACACGACCCTTTCAGAGTCACTTGGACAGGCAGAGCAGAACCACTAGCACCATCCCTTGCTCCAAGATTCTGTCTGCTTTCTGCAAGGGACACAAGTTAGGCAGAAATTGAGAGGATGAACAGAACTGGAAATATCAGTGATTACAGTATAGAAGAGGGCCTGATGAGGGGCTCAGCCATGCACTGCAGGCCTTCATCAGGGTCTCTGGGTGAGCGTCTGCCCTTGTCCTGTAAGACCCAGGAGCTTGTTACTGGCTGTGCCTAGGGTTCAGGCAGTATAGTATGGATTATCCGTGCCAGTGAAAACAAACATGTTTGCACGAGATTCGTGGATGTCAAAACATTAATTCACATGAAATGTACTGCTATTACATAGGCAAGAAGACGGTTCCAGGGAATTTTTACCCCCTGCAAAGTTTCATGGGAATCCAGAACTATAATCAGAAGTTATTTCCCTCAACTGTCAGGAGACGTCTCTGACTTGGAGATGACCAAAACTCTCTCTGTGCGTGTGCAGATGCGTGGTGTGTGTGTGTGTGTGCATGTGCGTGAGTGTGTGTGTATGTGTGTGTGCGTGTGTACACAGATACCGGCTCATGTGTGCACAGGTCAGACATCAATGTCAGGTGACATTCCTTCCTTGAGTTTTGTTGTTGTTTGTTTGGTTTTGGAATTGGGATTTTAACATTGAAGCAGGGTCTCTCATTGTCCAGAAGCTCACTGATTCAGGCTGCCTGACCATCCTATCCCAGAGATCTTCCTGTCTCTGCCCCTTTGGCATTGGGATTACAAATGTGTCCTGCCATAGTCAGCTTTTTAAATGTGGGTTCAGGGAACTGAACTCAGGCCCTTGCACTCACAAAGCAAGCGTTTATTTATTATTTATTTATTACATCCGGATTGCAGTTTGCCCTCCCTCCTCTCTTCCCAGTCCCCCCAGTTCTGCTCTTCCCATTCCTGCCCCCATTCACTCCTCCTCTGCAAGGGCAGGCTTCCTATGGACATCAACCAGCCCTGATATATATATATACATATATATATGTATATATATACATACATATATATGTATATATATATATATATATAAACTTTACCTCCAAGTTCTTACCAGACACCTAAAGCTCACCCTCAAGTGCTAGAGCGTAGACAGCAAGATTCAATCTCCATCCTGCTCACTGCTGTTGATGACGCTCCCAGAAAACTTTGTGGGAAATTTGATTTTGCCATCACTCTCAGGGCAATATGAAGTGTGTGTTGCAAACAATAAGATTTGATAGTTTTTGATAATGTCATGATTCTGGGGGCCAGATGTGAAGGGCAAAGCATGCACACGGAGTTTCCCCAGAGGCCTCTCTCCTCAGCTTGTGGGTGGGTGCCGTCTTCCTATGTCTTCACGTCACCTTCTTCGTATGCGTCTGTGTCCCCAAACCTTTCTGTAAGGACACAAGTCAGTGGATCTGGATCTATGGAAATGACTCTGTTTTGAGTTAATGCCCCCTTAATACTTCAGTCTCCAAACCTGGTCATAGTCTGAGGACTTCAGCACACGGGTTTGAGAGAACTTCAAGTTAGCTCATAGCAGTAACCAATACCACTGAAAAAAGTCTGTGAGCTGTTTAGCCCTATAGAGCAAAAACTGATAGAACAACAACTATTTTCAATTATATTAATAGCTCACAGGTCCCTAAGAAAGTTACTTTATCTTATACCGTCCTTTGACAGATTAAAAAACTAGGTCCCAGAGATGTAATGTGACGTGTTTAATACAGTCAGTTAACATTGTCTGTGACACACAAGGATAATGAGAGTGAGGTGTATGTACAGCTTCGTCAGAAACAAAATACTTTCCTTGAATACTATTGTAGCAAACTAACATGGAAGATACTGACTGACCTTGGGGCTGAAGAGATGGCTCAGGGTTAAGAACATGAACTGTTCATATAGAGTACCCAAGTCAGGTAGCTTACAATCACCTATAACTTCAGCTCCAGGGGAGTTGATACCTGTGGCTTCTGAGGGCATCTGTACTTGTATGTATGTTACCCCCTTTCCGTCATGTGCATGAGCATGTGCGTGCAAACACACACAAATCATAAAAATAAACCTTTTTTTTAAATTGATGTTTTTCTTATGGCTAGGAAACCTCCCCAGAAGAAAGAGCCTCCACAATGTGGTCCTGCATGCTGGTGGTTCACTTCTGACGACTCTCTGCCCGAGTCCTGGATCTCCCACCCAGAATTCTGCCAGGTATCATCTCCTGTATGGATGTAGCTCTCAGCTGAGATGCTCGCAGCCTGTTCCAGGGCCACCAGCAGATTCCCGCACTTCCCGGTCTCTGAGTGGCACCTGCCTATGATGTCTGTAAAGTCAGTGACAGCATCCCAGCAAGCTGAATTCACCTGCCACAGCTATGTCACTCTGTATCTTCACCTACTTGCCTGTGGAGACAGTCCCAGGGAGGCAGCTTCTGTCTTAACTTGTCCAGATCCTGCTACCATGTGTCAAAATCGGTAGAATTCAGTTTGCTCAGAACCCTTAATGCCAAGAGAGTCTGGGAAATGTGCTTTCCACCCCTCGAGGCTCTGTAGTACAGCAATGCCCACAAAAGAGGTGCTATGAATAGAAAGTGCCAGTCCCCTAGCATCAGCAAGTAGAATTTTGGTTGTATGTATTTTAATCTGTAGAAGTCATCAGCCCAAGATCCCTGGAGACACTGAAAAAAAAATTTTGTTCCCTACCTTGCTTCAATAAATATAGTCCTACTGGAACATAGCGATGTTCATTTATTTATATATTGATTATGATTTCTCTTATGTGCAAAGTGGCTGAGTAATCATGACAGAGACAACATAGAATCCCAAGCTGCAAATATTATTCAGCTCCTTATGAACAATGTTTTCTGACCCCTTAGCTAAACCCTGCCGTGTGCAGCCTCCCTTGCAGCTATGAGAAGTCTGGTTGGTTTTGGTGCAAGGACATAGGAGTGAGAGTGATACATACACTCTTGTCTTGTTCTGATTCTTCACATCTTCCTTCCTGCTTCTGGAAGGCATAGCAACCTTTTCCTGTAGGGGTGGGTAGTAAATATTTTGAACCTTATTTCATGGCCATGAGTCTCTGTTGACGTTGTCCCTGTAGCAGAAAGACAGATAGTGACAAGACTGGAAAAAAAAAGTGTCTGCATTCCAACAAGTTTTTGTTTACAGGGCAATATGATCATTTCTATGGCTGAGGCTACTGACCCCTCACCATGAGAGATGGCTAAAGAACACAAGGAAGGAACTTGAGCCCCCAAGAGATCACATAAGTAAGACTACCCAACAGTAAAAACTGTTTACCTAAAAACTGCTCATGAAGAAAGCAAACATCGGACTCCCTGAAGCCTCTATATGGTTAGATTTCTGTTACCATAGCTTGAACCTAGTCTTTTTTTTTTTTTTTTTTTTTTTTTGGCTCATGAATTATATGCAAACTAGGGAGACATTTAAAAAATATTTTAACATCTTGATTCTGACATTAACTGGCAAATGTTCCCTAGGTATCTGTTGTAGCTTGGTCTCTGAGGTACAGAACATTGCAGAAAATCAAAAGATGAGAAAAAGCATGTCCCCTGTAGTAGGATTCTCCAGTGGCTGATAAACAGGCATGAGGTCAGACATTAACAATTTAAAACTTAAAATTTTGAAGTATTTGAATGAAATTCTGTGGAGGGATGCTTCAAGACCACAGTTGGGTTTGATTATGTTCTGGGAGAAACTCATTCAATAAAACACTGGTTGTGATTCTGCTTGATTACAATGAAAACATGTGGGCTGGAGAGATGGCTCGGTTGGTCCTTGCAACGCAAGCATGAAGACCCGAGTTTGGGCCTTTGGATCTGTGTTAAATGTGGGTGTGGTAGCATGTGCCTGTATCCTAGCACAGGGCAGCAGAGACAAGAGAGTCCTGGGGCTCCAGGCTCAAGGAGAGGACCCACCTCAAAAAAAGGTGAAGAGTGACTAGGAAGGCACCCCGATGATGACCTTTGGCCTCTCTCCCTCCCCTTCAAATACAGATAATAGATTTAAATAAAGTTTAAAAGATAAGGCTTAAGTCATGGAAGAGAAAAAGTACGTGGTGGCTAAGTCCAGAAACCAGAGCAATGTTCCCAGTCGTCTCTTCCCGATGGAGTCATCCGGGGACACAGACACTTTACCCTCCAGCAAGGAGATGTGACAACACATGAAAAATGTTCTCCACCAGGCCAGTTCCCAGCTTTGGCATCCAAGGTTTTTATTGGAGGTCTGTTACATAGACATCAGCATCATAGTGACTGGCCTCAGACACTCGGTTTCCAGCTCTCTGGAGCAAAAGCAGACATTTGCCATAAATCACATCCTTAGCTTAAACTTATCTAGTTCTATGGTAAGGCCCTAGACATACAAACACCCTGGTCAGGCAGACTATTCCAAGGGCTCAGGGGTTATTTCCAAGGTCAAAGACCATTCTGGGAAGTAAGCTTTTCTTTGAAGTTCGGGGACTTTGAACAACCTAGGGCTGTTGACGTATTCCTTGCTTTCATTTGTGCTTATTCATTTACTGGAAATAAGAGTAGGTTTTCCCTCTCTTACTTTTTGATATCCTTTCTCAGTGGGGATTAAGTTACAATTTCTATGGGCCCCCTAGCACAAGAATGCAAACAGCATGGGCTTGTCATTCACCGGGAGAGTGGAAAGTGTCGGTAACTGCCCATCTGCTGGAAGGAACAAAGAAGGACACATAAAACACTAGAGAGACATACAGTGAGTGCTCCTCCATAGCTGGGGGTGCTCTCCAGCTGTGGGAGACATTAGGAGGGTTTCAGAAAAGAGAGCTTGGAGATGAGCTTGGTACCCAGAGAGGCCACAGAAGCAAGAGTTGAGTTAGTATGAAGAGAGCTATTTTGGGATACTGCAGGATGACAGTGTGGTATCATTGTAGCATGATACCAACACACTGAGGCATGAAAGCTTCTGTTTGTTCAGGGAACTGGGAATGTCCCATTTGGCTTTAGTGGGAAAAGATACTAGAAAATGTGTGTGGGAGTTGTTTGTTGGAATACTTCACTGTCATAGGCTTCAGGGTCCTCCTACCTCATTGCTCACCCTTGAGAGATTCGGTGGCGCTAAATTAACTGACTTGACATTAAGTCATAGAGTCTTGTGAGGTTTGTATATAGGCTTAAGAGTTTCGTTGTTGTTGTTGAAATAAACATCGTGGGGAAGGCCTTGGCTTTTGGAATTGAATATTTTGAAATCTATGGTTGATGGGAAATTTTCTACATGAACTTGATAAATTCAAGTTTTATGTAGACCCACTAGTAACAAAGGTATCATGAGAGAGAAAAGGGGCTAAGACCTGACCTATGACTGTGGGTGTAAGTCAGAGAAAAGATGAGAAATAATTCCGATGCAGAATCCATTGGGGGTGATTCTGGGAATTTGATGGTAGAACATCAGTGAGATTGGATACATACCTCATTCCAAGGTTTAAAGTAAAAGTTGAATGAAGTAATTATGGTAAATATAAGAATGGAAAGATTAAAAGTAAATACCAGAGCCTATTAAAATATGGGTTAGGTAGGATAGGGAGCAGGGACCATCCACTAGGTTTAGAAATGGTGTATGTAAGATACCCAGAAAAATGTCCAAATAATGTCCATCTGAGCATCAAAAAAGAGAGCCTTTATCCAGGGAGAAGGCTCAGTGAGCAAAGAGTTCACTGTGCAAATATGAGTACCTGAGTTCACATCCCCAGCCCCCGTGTAGAAAGGTGAGTACAGTGCCACACGCCTAGAATCCGAATGTTGGGAGGGAGAGACAGGTAGATCTCTGTCTCCCCCATTCAGCTCATCAGTAATCCAGGCTCAGGGAGAGATCCTTTCTCAACAATAAAGTGGAGAGCAATAAAGGAAGATACCTGATGGTATCTTGTTGAAATAAGAAGCGGCGTGGCTGCGTCCCCAACACCCCGGCCGCTTGGCTAGCTCACGCCCGAAATAACAACACACAAACTGTATTCATTTAAAGAACTGCTTGGCCCATGAACTCTAACCCTTACAGGCTAATTCTTGCACCTGGACTAGCCCATTTCTAATGATGTGTGTAAGCACCCCAAGGTGCGCTTACCGGGAAGATTCTAGCCTAAGTCCATCGTGGGCTGAAGTTGCCTGGGAGAGCAGAGCATGGCGTCTCTTCGGGAGCAGAGCAGAGTCTGACCTCACTTCCTCTTCCGCCCAGAATTCTATTCTGTTTACTCCTCCCATCTATGTTCCAAGCTGAGGCCAAGCAGTTGGTTTATTATAACTTAACCAATGAAATCAACAGATTGATATATGACACTCCCACATCAGTATCTCTGGCTGCCATGTGTGTGTGTGTGTTTATGTGTTTGTATGTGTGTTTATATGTATGTTTATGTGCATGTATATGTGTGTTTATATGTGTCTCTGTGTGTTTATGTGTGTGTTATATGTGTTTATATGTATGTTTATTTGTGTGTTTATATGTGTTTATATGTATGTTGTTTATGTGTGTTGGTATGGGTGTATCCTATACACACATACACCCTAGTATGTAATTTGGGAGAGGATTACAGTTTTGAGCATCCTTGGCATCAAGGTTCTGTAGAAATAAAGAACATTATCGAGAAAGAATGTAGAGGGGAGACGAGGCAGGACTAAGGAGAAGTTGGAGAATGCCAGACTCTCAGTGTCTGAGAACTTAACACCAGAGAAAGTTAAAGTGGGTGGCAGGGAGGATGGGGCTGGAAGCCAATGGAGATAAGGGAATCTCCCTTGCGACACGTGCTCGGAGGACAGAGCAGATGGCAACAAAGGGAGGTGACATGGTTGATCTTAAAGGAGGCACTGGTAAAACTTCCGGGGTCAGGACACAAGTGAGGACCGGGGAAGTAGTGGAAAGTTCTCTTATCTGGGGGCGAAGCAGGGACTTGTGAGCAGTCGGAATGGGTAAAGGTTTGCCACAAGGGGAGGCCAAAGAAGGAAACATAAGAACGAGGCACCCCCAAATTCTCAAAACAAACTTAGAAAAGCAAGCCCTTCAAAGTTCCAAAGCCCCTTTTTCATAAGAACTTGAGACAGGGCCTTTCTAAGTCCCTCTTCGAGCTGTGGACACTGTGAATGCTCCCCAGACAGGACAGAGAGAATGATCACTCAATCAGTTCCCATCGGGCCACCCCACTCATCAAGGAATTTGGCAAGCCTGTGACTGCTGCCTCCCCGCCCTGGATCTTCACTCTTTAGATTAAGGAGCGGTTCTAACATTGTTTATTTTAGAAGATTAATGGTTCCCCCTCCTCATTTCTCAGGGACAGACTTGAGTCTGTCTAGAGTGAGTCATTAAATGTATCTACCCCGTGGCTCTAGCTGCAAGAGTACAGATATAAAATCATCTGATTTTGACAAAAAGCAGATGGAACTTTTCTTCTTTTTTTGAATACCCAGTTTTATGGAGTGTGTGTGCGTGTGTGTGTGTGTGTGTGTGTGTGTGTGTGTGTGAGAGAGAGAGAGAGAGAGAGAGAGAGAGAGAGAGAGAGAGAGAGAGAGGTGGCGAAGGTTCTGGGATAATTGGCACTGCCCTCCACTCTAAAACAAAGCTTTCCGAAGAACTTACGACTCTTTAGCCTCTCTGAGGTGACTCTCAATGGCTTAATGTGAAATCAATTAAGTTAGTCCTACCTACTCTCACAAGCCACACCCAGAAACACGGAAAAGGAAAATGAACAAGAAATAATATCCATCTTTAAGTTTACAACATGCCAAAGGTGAGGGAAACCCCTAAGAACTCAGGTTGAATGTCCGGGTGTCTGCAGCTGGAGCGGTCACACCAGTTAAGGCTTTCTGGTGGAGGCAGGGCGGGCACTGATCCTGGAGGGTCCTGATAACCCATGTGAATGCACATCTGAGTGTAGGGGTTACCTGGGAGTAAAATGATGCATTCCAGGAAAAGAAATGTCCAGAAGTGTACTGACTTGAATAATAAATGCCCCCCCCCCCATAGTTTCGAGACATTGAACACTTGGTGTCCAGTTGGTGGTGCTATTTAGGGAGGCTTAAGAACCACAGCCTTGCTGGAGGAAGTCTGTCATTTGGGGTGGGGCCTTGGGAGGAAAAGCTTCATGCCACTTTCAGCTGGCTCGCTCTGCTTTGTGCTTACATTTGAAGACAGCAGCTCTCAGCTTCCTGTTCCTGCCACAGGCTTGCCACTTGCTGCCGTGCCTCTCCACGGTGATGGACCTTAAGACCAAATGAACTCTTCCTTCTTTAAGTTGCTTCTGGTCGTGGTTTTTTATTACAACAACAGAAAAGTAACCAATAGAATAAGGACTCACAAAAGAGACCCATAATTCCAGTGCACAGGCCAAGAGCGGAATGAAAAGTGAAGGGATTTACAGGTCGTGGTGTTCACAAACTTTGATGGGTTAGGTCCACCTGGGCAGCTTTTGAATGCTTCATCAGCTCAGGCTTCACCTCTGGATTCTGCAAGCCAGACTGCTGGGACCGCTGGGACCTGGCCACAGTAGCAACAGGCCAGGGCTTCTGCTCATGACCTAGCACTGGCTAGCTGCAGGCCTATCTTCACACACAAACAAGGGTTTGGCTTTTGTGTTTATTTTCTTGAAGGAGACTTGTGAAGGGAAGTATGAGAGTGGAGACTTAAGAAAAGAAGCTTGGACACAAATTCTGCAAGGGCTGGAAGACAAGTAGAGCAACCTTTTTGTGGTCCTGGAGGTTGAAGGTAGGGCCTTGCACATGTAGGGAACCAATGAAGTCCGGAACCAATGTGATTTGTTTGACATGGTCTGGGCCGTGTCAAAGACTCCAATGCCTTAGACCCACGGGCATGACAAAGCCTTCCTCTGGTCCACCTGTGGATGCTACTAGTGTGTGCATAAGGTGTGCACAGTAGCTCTCCCTCTCACACCTCCATCTGGTCCATCTGTGGTTGCTTCTAGTGTGCATAGAAGGTGTGCACAGAGCTCTCCCTCTCACGCCACCATCCCCCTTTCTTGTGCTGAGTTCTTGAGACCTGAAGACTGGTTCACTACGGAGACATCTTCTATTGCAATCAGCTAAACCCGCCTCCTTGTTCAGCTGTGTGCAATAACCCCATCTCTCTGCTCAACTGTACATAATAAATATGCTGAGCCTCCTGAGGGCCATAGCGTCTCCATCACAGAGTCCAGTCCACTCAACCCCAGACTTTCCATGCGTCCCTGTGTCTGTCTTTTCTTAATCACCTCACTTCCCCAGTCAGGCTAATCCCTGGAGCCATGCTGGGTAGGGCAACCCCACAGCCCTTCAACTGGAATTTTTCTAGTCACTTACAGAGTCATTGAAAGTTATGGAAAAGAAATAAGGTTGATGTAACAGATGGAGTCTAGGATCCGTATCATCTCCCTAGCCAGCTGGGCTCTTCACCCCATCTGAATCACCATCTCCCATAAGTCCATAAAGGTAGAGATTCCACACCCCCTTATATAAGTAGTAAAATGTCTTGGGGAAGTCCCACCTCACTGACATCTTCAGAACATCCTTGTAACACCTAGGAATGCAGAGTGGATAAGAAGGGTCCAGATGGTCACCTGGCTCCTGGCCCAAGGACAACTCACGATAAACCCTCCTCATACCTCATGGACTCCACCTCTACGGCAGGAGTCTCAGCTTAAGTCTCTACTTGAGGATAAAGTGAATGAGTCATGGGTGGCAATGAGACTCCCCCTGGCTGGAAGAGGAAGCCAGGAGCCTGGTGCATGGCTGCAGCTCAGCAGCCTGCTGGGCAGTGGAGTGTATTAGTGTCTTTTCTGACGGCTATGACAGGCAGTCTGGCACGAAAGTCATTGCAACGAGAAAGGGTTTATTTTGGCTTGGAGGTTAAGAAGGGGCACAGCCCATTATGGTGGGGCAAGCGTCGCAGCAGGACTGTGAAGCAGCGGTCCCACCTGTAATGAGATGACCGGCAGTGGGGTCAGACTGTCAACCAGTGATCAGGAGCTGGTGACTCTTCCCCAGTTCTAGAACCTTCTAAAGTGACACCATTGGCTGCAGACCCAGAGCTCAAACACACAAGCTCACCAGGGATGTTTTACACTCAAATTGCAACAGTCAGAGAACGCGGAACCCTGTCATCCCTGGAGAAGGTGTGGCTATTTAGGGCTGCCACTTACTGCAAGGTGAGGGGGCAGGGTGGGGAAGACCCTTGAAGCCTGTTTAAAACCCACTGCTGTTTAAGAATGATGCCAGCATTGGGAAGGTGATTTCTGAAGCCCGTGGAGCAGACAGAGGTCACCCGGACCCAGGTCACCTGTATCCCCCTACTGAAAAATTCTCCCAGACTATATCTCATCATTAACCCTCCTTTTTATCTTCTGGGGAGTAAAACATAGTGTCAAGTGAAAGATTAAACACAGACACCCTAAATGGAAGAACTTCTTACAGGAAGAAGCTCAAGATTGTAATTAAAACGTTGGCAGTATTATGGGATGTCAGAGAAACTATCACCTTGGAACAAAGATTGGGCTAAAATAACCCAGAACGAGGAGAATCTTTTTTTTTTTTTTTTTAAGAATTAGCTGCACCATATTTAAGTCCATCTGCATTTTGAATGTCATGCAGAAGGTCAGAGGTGACATGCCTTGCATTTACCCTGCGCTCAAATACAGTGTTTCCTAGTGAGGATACTCTTGCATTCTGGCAGTCCTTGCAGAATTCTTGCCCTGCGCTAGCTAGTCACATACCCAGCACCTCCCTGCGAGTGCCAACAACACTCCCTAGTCATTGTAAAGCTGAAAATACGACTTACAGAGGGCCTGCATATGTTATCTCTTTGAATCAGCACAATGATTTCAAAGGTTTAAGCGTCTTTGCTCTCCAGGTGGTGAGCTGAGTCTTAGATGGATTTCTGACTTCTTCACAGGCGGTATCAGAGCGCTGCAGGGTCCCAGCCCTAGTACGCTGTCTCCTAACTTGCTTCCTTTGACAAAGCCTTGTACCACCTTTCAGTAGAGGCCGACTTGAATTTCATTTCAATCAACCAATAAGGAGACACACCTGGTGCTTTGTTAGTCTATTGCTAGGACTCTTCTAAGGAACATAGATTTTGTTGAGCAGAGGTCTTGTTGAGGTCCATGAGGGACCTGTTCCACAGGAGCTGAGGAGAACTGGGCTCATGAGATTAACAGAGTGGGGAGATCTTGGAGTTCCCATGGACAATAAGGGAGGGGAAGAAAAGAGAGAGCCAAGAAGGTCTTGAGATACTTTGAACTATATTGCATGATCCGCCCCCTCTGGATCCTTTAATATAGTATATTACTCATGGAAAACTTAGACTGAATGCTTTGTATGAGATACAAAAGGGCTGGGATGACACTTGGGTTGAGAAAGACTGATGTGGAGATAGTCAAGTGGATCCAAAGGCCGGAGGCAGAAGGAACCGTGAGTAAACCTCCTGAGAGCTGTCAGACATCCAGGGCAGGGCCTGGAATGTGCTTTGGTCTGGAGTTCACAGATTCACCCAGATGTCTGAGACAGCAAATATACCAATTCACAGCTGAGCCACAGAATTCAGGGGAGGCTGAAGCACCGCTGGAGTCTACAATACTTTCCAGGAATTAAAGAAAGGCTATCTAACCAATTCCAGATATACACTAGCATCAAACAGACCTGAAGCCATCAATTTGAAGATCTGTATTTTCAGTGTTTCTGTATGAACATGTAACATTTGTTTTCATATGTGTATAAGTATGTGCATGTGGAGGCTGGAGGTTGATTTTGGGTATCTTCCTCAGTCGCTTACCGCCTTAATTTTTAAGACATAGTTTCTCACTGCACCTGGGGCTCATCAGTTTGGCTAACCTGGCTAGTCAGTAAGTCCGACCTGGCTAGTCAGTAGGTCTTTACCCCATGGCCCTGGGGTTACGGGCATACACTGCCATGCCCAGCTTTTTTCATATGGGCTCTGGGGAGGGTGGAGGAGTGGAACTCAGGTTCTCACTTTGGGCAAGACTGGGCCATCTCCTCAGCCTGACTTGCATTATTAAGGACAATGATAAAGTATTTGAAGTGATTAATTATGTACTCTTAACCTGGAGTTAAAGTCGGTAGGAATGGGACATGGGGTAGACGCAGTTACAAACCGCCCCCAACCCCACTACGCATGCCTTATTTGGCTAGCACCCCAGCACTGCCACTTCTAAGCAGGACGTCAGTTATGGGGCATAGGATGATCAGGGAATTTCAGATTAGGTAAAATGACAAAATGTCAGAGAACGGAATGAAGTCCACATGTAGAATGAAGATAAGATCCTAAGTTTAATTATCATCTAGTTACACCTACTGAATTCTGGGATTCACGTGTAAATGTCTCGCTTCTTTGTGACATGGCTGTGCTGAAATCTGTCCTTCAAACAAGCCAGTCTGTCCCCTTTTCAAGCTAACTTGTCTGTCTGGTTTGTTCCTCTTTTGTATTTAAGACCCGATTGCACCGTGGGATATGTTTCCGTTTGTTCATGTGTTAAATTTTATGTGAAAAATGAACCAGCGCCCCTGGGTGCTTGCAGATTCCTGCTTTTGGAATCTTTCTGAGACCTGTGTCAAAGGGCTGTCCCTTGGGGATTCTTTGCTATACTGCTCTATAGCGCAGGAAGAGCACCATGCCAGTCTGGACCAATGGGCTCCTTCAAGGTAACTGGTATTTAAGACATTTCTGAAGGGAGAATAAGGAAACACCATATGATTTGGATTTTGATGCCTTCTTTTCCCCTGGGACATTCCCAAAAGGGAGGACTCTCAGTTGACCCTTTCGGTCTTAATTATCTTGTTTAATTTCTTGCTCGAAGGCAGGCCTTGGCCTGACATATCCTAGACACAATTACTTAGTGGTTGACTCTTATTTAAATAATTCTCGTAATAGACCAAGAAGACATTTTCGTTCTTTGAACAGGGATGAGAGAGGCATGAGCTCCCAGAAGTCCTGCAGGCAGGAAGTCCTCACTGACTCTCTGCCAACTCTTGGGCAGGGCTTACCTGCCAGAGCCAAAGTGGGAGGAGGGAACACTTTTCCCAAGCTATCGCTCTCCCCTCAGGAGCTCCGGGTTTCGACTGAAACCAATTTTGAAACTATTATCTTACGAAAAAAAAAAATCCCACAGAAGAACCTGGCTAATTCTCAAGTAGGCTAAAATCAGGGCCTCAAAACTTAAAGTTAAAAAAACAAACAAACAAAAAACAAACAAAACAAAACAAAAAAACCATTCTAGAAGCCACAGTAATGAGATGGAAGCTTTGCTGTGGATTTAGGCTGGATCTTGACCTCCAGGACCGAGAATCACAACAGAAGCAGTCCTTTTGGTGTGTTCAGGGGGATGCTTTCAGGGAGGTCTAACCAAGCAGGGAAGATGTACCTAGAGGCAGACATCTCCCTCTCATGGGCTAGGGTCCTAGACTGAGGAAAAAAAGGAAAGCAAGCTGACTCCCAGCCTTCACCTTGCTCTGTATCCTGACATGCTGTGTGACCAGCTACCTTACTCCCCCGCCATCAAATCATCCCCACCCGTGGTGGACTTCATTCTCACACTATGAGCCGGAAGAAACCCTTCCTTCCTGGAGTTGCTTCTGTCGTGCGTTTTGCTGCAGCAGTGAGGAAAACTAACTAACATGAAGGGTGTTCGGAGATAAGCATAAGGCCCATCAAACAGTTCTCTCCATTATATAAAGAATATTTACACTTCTAGATTTCTAAGAAAAATACAGACACAACCCTAAGCTAAAATCTTCCATTAAATCTTCTATATTTGATGATTCTTTTCTCCAAATATTGGAGCATGAACTCGAAATTTGCTGAGGCAGACACAGAGTACAGAGTGGGAAGCGGAAGCTGCTTGGACGTCTAGGTGGCAACAGTGCACCACTCCTAGCCTGAAAGTGTGGCTTGCTTCAGGCTCCTGTCTCCTTCTATTTATACTCTCTGCCTGCCAACCCCGCCTATCCTTTTTCCTGCCTTGCTATTGGCTGTTCACCTCCTTAGTAGTCCATCTGGTGGGTGTTTTAGACAGACACAGCTTCCCAGAGTTAAACAAATGCAGCAAAAGCAAAAGTCACATACCTGAAAACAATATTACCCACAGCACTGTGTTTGCTCCTTTTCTCTTTCCAAACATATAGACAGCAAAGGGCAAAAGTTCCTTTTCTCAGCACAGTGGCAGATTACCCATCAAAACCAGCTGAAGGAAGGAAGGGTCTCTTCTGGCTCACAGTTCCAGGGTGCAGCTCATCTTGGAGGGGAAGTCATGGAGGCTGGAGCTCGAGGCAGCTGAGACTGCTGCACTTGCGCAGGAAGCACAGAGAAAGGGACACAGGCACTCAGCTCACTCCCTCCGTCTCACTCAGTCTGGTTTCAGCTGTGGCCTTGCTGCTTTTATCTTTTTTATTTATCAGAGTGCTAAATATAGATTTATTAGAAGAGACAAGAACTCACACGACGTGGGTCATCCTTCTGTAATGTGTTGCTTTTATGGGTTAATGAACTAAGCTGTTTTGGCCAATGTCTTAGCAGAATGAAGCTAGGCAGGAAATTCAAATAGAGATAAAGAGAGAGTGGGGGGGACACGGAGTCAGGGAGATGCCATGTAGCTGCCGAAGCAGACAGAGGACGGAAACTTACCGGTAAGCCACAACCTTGTGGAAATACATCGATTAATAGAAATGGGTTAATTCAAGATGTATAGCTAGCAAGGTATACGACTAAGCTATTGACCAAATAGTATTGTAATTAATATAGTTTCTGTGTGATTATTTGGGTCTGGGTGGCTGGGAAATGAACAGGTGATCTCTGCTTACACTCACAGAATTCTGCTGCTCTTTTAATAAATATATATCCAGTGTCCTGATACATAAGGAAGCTAAAGGCAGAGCAGCAACAGCCGAAACTGGTAAGTCCTTGGCTCAGCCTTCTCTATTGAGAACAGCTGTAAACTGCTGGGCTTCACTGAAAGACATGTTAAAGCCACTGGGTTAAGACCCAGGCTCCCCATTGGATGCTCACCAAAGGATCTCAGAAGCCGGAGGATTCGAATCTCTTAGCCTTCAAGAGCGGGAATCAGGCTTGTGAGTGGTCAGCCTCCTGGGGCCCCCTGCTTGCTGCTTCAACGTGTCACAGTGCGCAGTGAAATGATCATCATTTTCTATGGGTTCCAAGCATCGGGAAATGTTAGGGTGTACCAGGCGAAGGCAGCATCCTCTGATGGAGGTGAACACTTCACATTACTTCCAGTCATTGCCACCCAGCAGGACTTTTTCTAGTGAACTTTGCCCCTGCCAATTGTCTATGGGAAGGACATTTGTCTGGCAAGACTTGGAAGGGGAACCAGTGGGAAGACGGACACAAGCCAGCCCCCTTAGAAAGGGAAGACAGAGTGGTAAGCCTGGAGCTGGGGAGGGCCAGAGCGAACTTTCCAATGACCCGGAGAAAACAGCGAAACATTGAGATAAGGACTGTAGAGAGAAAGGAGAGGATGCTGAAATCCTGCCTGTGTCCTAAGGCCACCTCCCAGGCAGCAGCTCAACCCCGTTAGGGTAGCACACAAAACCATATTATTATTATTATTATTACTATTACTATTATTCTGAAAGAGGTTTCTCACAGGGTAAGAGTATATTCTTCACCTGGAAGAAGATGGACTTGGGTTTTGAAAAGATGGGTGTCTAACGCCAAATGGGGAACCCATCAAGGAAGGCGCAGGTCCTGACAGACTCAGACTGAAGAAACAAAGTGGCCTCCCACCTCCTCCCGCCCCCGCATCCTTTTCCTCTGTTTCTCAACTCCTTCTTCCCATCACTCTGACTCAGAAGTGTCAGCCACTGGGGTGCTCCCCACCCCTCAGCCTTCAGAGCCCTCACTAGGGGCCTTTTCTTCTCGTCCCCATCCAAAAGGCCGGGCAGGAGTCCAGACACATCCACTCTTCCAAAGGCCCCCACAGAGGGGCAACTTCCTGGCAGGCACCTTCCCCAGGAAAAATGATTTGCCTCCTAGATGATGCGCCAGACGGACAAGCCGGGGCTCATGGTTTTCCACCAAGGGGTTTCACAAAAGCCTTGCCAATTCTTTACCAATCCCCCTTTGCCATTGGCCAGTCTCCCTTCACAACCCTCTCTCTGTGTCTGTCATCCTCTCTGTCAGCCAAATCCTTTTTCATTTTTCTCAGCTTCATCTTGGACTCAGGCCTAGTGAAGCTTGTCAAGGAGATCCCTGATGTACCAAGTTTTATGTCCCTGCCACCACCACCCTGAGAGGCGCTGCTTGTACTTCACCTCGGTGATGTGTTTCAGAGACGGGAGTTCTCATGTCAAAAGTACGGAGAATTTGACCAATCTACCAAGGGAATGAGAGCTGCATGGCTATTTTCAAATGGGAATTTACGTGTAAAGAGGTAATGAAGCCATGGAGATAGAATTCTCAGAAAAGAATTGAAGGGAAGTGGGGGAAGGATGCAGAGAAAAAACCAAAACAGAAATTGTCATTGTAAACAACTGAAAACCTTTTAGGGAGACTCAAAAATCACACCAAAAATCTTATAGATGCTCTGGAATCGTTTAGCTTTGGTTCTTGCATCAGGGATCTGTGAATATTCTGGTTCTACCATGGCTTACCAGCTGTTCTCTTCCTCACCAGTGTGCAAACCACTCCCTGGTAACTCTCAGCTTGAACACTCAGTGCTACCAAGGGTTCCACTCTGTTATTCCTCCCTGTGATGAGGTGCCATCATTATAGACCTGAAGATAATGACAGGCAAGACGTCCAGAGCTGAGACATTTTAAGAGAATTGGGCAGAACTCTCACTCAGGTCTGTCTGACCTCAGCGCAACCTTCAAGACGTCCTTTTTTGTTGAATGATTTAGTGTTTAAACTTCTTTGCAGCTTGGACAGAAATACTAGCTTGGCCGAGTGGTGATGGTGCACACCTTTAACACCAGTACTTGGGTACTTGGGAGGCAGAGAAAGGTGGATCTCTGTGAGTTCAAAGCCACCCTGGTCGACAAAGTGAGTTCCAGGACAGCCAGGGCTATTATATATGTATGTATGTATGTATGTATGTATGTATGTATGTATGTATGTATGTGTATATCTATCTATCTATCTATCTATCTATCTATCTATCTATCTATCTATCTATCTATCTATATCCCTGACTCTGAAAGAAAAAAGAAAAGATAAAGAAGAAAAAAAGAAGAGGGAGGAGAGAGAGAGAGAGAGAGAGAGAGAGAGAGAGAGAGAGAGAGAAAGAAATACTAGCTTCAGAGCATATTATTCTTATCCCACTCTGATATAGAGCATAAGGGAAGTCAATTCTTTTCCAGGGTGCCATGGTGTCCGCAGAGGTTTGGGTTCTAACCAACATCAGGATACTCATGTCTCCAGGGGATTAGATGCTCCAGGGTCTGAGCAGTTTTCCTCGATAGTGGGTTTACATCATGGGAGGCGGTGTGGCCTGGGCTCCACCCTGGCCTGACAGGATGCTAAGGCAGGCATCTCTGGGCTACATCAGGTTTTCAGGAGGGAGTGGGGATATGCTTCATATCCTACACTCAGTTCTCCACCAGTGACATCACCCAGAGTCACTCACAAGGCCCTACAGGCTTTATTTATATATTATATATTTATTATAAATATAATATATTATATATAAATATTACATATTTATATTTATATATTACAGAATAGTCGCTGTTGTTCTCTTCTCAGTCCTGTCTGCCTCACAATGTCCTCAATTCTATTTCTGGGACTTCCTTACCTTCCAGAGTCACAGATGTCACATCTAACCTTTAGATGAACTTCTATACAAGTTTGAATCTCAGGGGGCTGCTGGGGGTTACCCCTACCCCACGAGAGAGCTCTAGGGGTATTCAGCTCGATTTTTACCCCACCATCCTCAGCAAGCAGTATTGTAAAGTTTTGCACTTCGTCTTATGTTGCTATGCTCAGAGCTGAACACACCGGGAAAGTCATATTACTTGACTGTTTTTGCTTCCATCAATCAGTGGCTAAGTTGATGTTGCCCCTAAAAGCTACTCAGAGGTGAGAGACTTGTGGAGCCCTCACTGCTGGTCGTACTGTGGATTCTAGTAATCAGCATTCAACTGCCAGGACACTGGAATCACCTGCCTCCTCTTTTTTGTTATTTTTTTTTTGTTGGGTGCAATGATTTTTTTTTGCGCCCCCCCCCNCTTTTCTTCTCAGCCTATCTCTGACCTGTGTCGTTACAGTTCAGCCCTGTCCTGGCTTTGACTTCTTTGTGTTCATCTGCATCCCCCAGGGAGGCAGAGAGTATGAAGTGGATACTAGGGTGAGCCTGGAAAGGTCTAGAAGCTTTGAAAGGGGCTGGCTAGCTGGGCACTTGGGAGTGTTTCCCCTTCCCTCTTTCATCTGGTTCCAGTTGGCTTGAGAAGGCCAGCTTGCTCTAGCCTCCCGTCCTGGTGTGGGCAGCAACAGGCAGGGGTAGGGGCTTGCAGCTTGTTCACTCTGCTTTTGTCTTGATCTGGAAATGTCCATCATGGTGGGCTTTTCATGCCCCAGGCTAGACTGTGTAATGGCCTTCCTTCCATTTATCTGTTTGTTTGCTTGTTTGGGGACAGAGTGTTCCTCTGTAGCCCAAATCATCCTCAAATTCATAGTAATCTTTCCGTCTCTGCCTCTTGAGTGCTGGAATTATATACATGAGCCGCCACACCCAGCTAGGATCTTCTTTCTTTTTTAAAGAGCTCAATCGTTGAGTGGTTAGTTAATTGTGTAGGGGTGTTTGTGTTTCTCTGTGTGGTTATGGGTACAGGTGCCTACACACCCCTTCTCAACACAGATAACTAACTCGTCTTCTCTAAATACGATTTTTATCTCACACTCGAAGAGAACACACGTTCCTAAGTATCACAGTTCATTCAGGTTTGGAGCCTCTGCCAGTTTGTCTCTAGCACTAGAATGTTCTGCAGCATCAGCATCCAATAGCCTGCCAGTCTCCGGACAGGTCCTCCCACGCAATGGCTAAAGGCCCAGAGTCCAAAGCTGAGCTGTGGTTTCCCTTTGGGAGGATGCTGACGTTAACGAATTTAATTTCAGGGGTGAAATCACCGACATTCTGAGATTGGGCTTTTACCTATTGGATGGATGTTGGCTTCCTTGGATGAGGGGAAAGTAGGAAAAGCTGGGCAAAGTCTCGGAAAACAGAGTTCAATGCAGGTGAAAAGACAAGAAGAAACGCTATGGAACTCAACCCTTGCCATGCTGCCGGCTCGAACTACAGCTACACAGCTCAGAGATTTGGTCTCAACATCGTCCTATTTGGTGACAGTTTGCTCCAAGACCAAGTCCTGCTTTCTGTGAAAACTTGCCCATTTAATACTAAATTATCCCTCAGTCTGCAGTCTCCATGTATTCAATAGGGAAACCCAACTTTTAGAGTGAACAGGCTCAAAAGACTTCAGTCAAAAGGAAACTCAAAGAAAGACTGATTTTTAAATTATCCTGCTCTTTCTCTCTCTCTCTCTCTCTCTCTCTCTCTCTCTCTCTCTCTCTCTCTCTCTGTGTGTGTGTGTGTGTGTGTGTGTGTGTGTGTGTGAGAGAGAGAGAGAGAGAGAGAGAGAGAGAGAGAGAGAGAGAGAGAGAGAGAGAGAGAATGCATATGGAGATCAGAGGACAACTTGCAGAAGCCGGATCTGTCCTACCATGTGGGTCCTAGGGATTGAACTCAGGTTGTCAGGCTTCACAGCAAGGGCCTTAGCTCACGGAGCCATCTCCCCAGCCCTAAAGAAAGATGTGTAAATACTCTTTTCTCCCATTGCATTTAGTGTTTATCCTTTCCCTATATACAATATTGATTGCTGATTTCAGAAAAGTAACTGGCAACGCGTACATGACTCAAGTGTCTCTTCCAGAAGAGAAAGTCCATTCTCACTTCATCCAGGTCTCATTATTTAATGATAACAAGTGAAATGAAAGGCATTGCTATTAGTCATAGTGTCAAGGAAGAACTGTGTCCCAGTAAGTATTCTGTCAACTTGACATAAGCCTGAGTCATCTGGGAAGAAGAACCTCAATTGAGAAAAATGCCTTCATCAGACTGCCTGAAGGAAAGTCTGTGGGACACCGTCTTGATTAGTGATTGATGTGGGAGGGCCCAGGACACTGAGGGCGGTGCCACTCCTGGATGGCATAATCGGGTGGGATGAGCAAGTGCTGAGGAGGAAGTTGGGAATCAGGGTTCCTCCATGGTGTCTGCTTCAGTGCCTGCTTCCTGGTCACTGCCCTGTTTGAGTTCCTGCCTGACTTCCCTCAAGGATAGGCTATGATAGGACATGTACACCAAATAAATCCTTGCCTTCCCAAATTTTTCTTTGTTATGGTGTTTATTACAGCAATAGGAAACAGACTAAGACAAATTCCACTTAATATACCTGCAGTGTGCATGCTACTCTATGCAATTCGTATATAACTGAGCCATTTGGTCCCTGCAGCATCCTCTGAGACAGGGCAGTGCTATCATCGTGTTATAGGGAGGTAATCAAGAGTCGGGGAGCTTAACAATGTTCAATGTCATGCAATTGTCAAGAGGGATACTGAATTCTTAGGTGGGCTGGCTTTACTGTCTGTGTCCTTAACTGCTGAACTATTGCCTCCAACAGATAATTAGTGAAGAAATGGTGACAGACACCAGATGCTGGAAGAAGCAAAGGACACACTCACCCTTAAGTTTTCACTGGTGAGAATGGACCTCTCGGAGTTCAGAGGCCTGGGCTTGAGAACTTTGGGAGAGTTAAACCCGTGGTTTTAAGCCATTCAGTTTATGGTATTTTCTATTTCAGCATCAAGAAGAAAACATAAATCTGTTTGAACAGTACTTTTTAGTTTTCATACTAATCTCAATAACTCCTGAAGGTAGAATTTGGAGAGCTAGGTCTACCGGGAAATGGCTGTGGGACAAATCACCAATGGCTCTGCGTTCTATCTCTTTATCTGTAAAATAAGGCAGATGCCTGCTGTTTGTCACTCACCAAGGTGTTGTAAGGATCAATGAGAGACCCATGTCCTACAATGAATGACTGAATTTTGCATACCACACTTCCTTTTCTCTTCCTCTTCTTCCTCTTCTCCTCCTCCTCTTTCTCCTCTTCTCCTCCTCCTCCTCTTCTCCTTTTCCTCCTCTTCTTCCTCCTCTTCCTTCTTCTATAGGGACTCTCTACATAGACCTGGGTTTCCTGGAAATAGTCTACAATGTAAAGTAGGCTGGCCTGGAACTCACAGAGACCCGTCTGGATTTTGGGATTAAAGGCATGTGCCACATCACACCTGGCCTGCACTTTCTACTCTGACTTTACTTTCTATATAGTACTTTCTCTTCTGGAAACTTGCCTTTGACCTTGAGCCATCCTACTTGTCTTCAAGGAGAGCTAAGTCACTGCCTAGCTAAGGGCTTGGGTGTGGCCACATGGGTGAGGGATATTAGTAATTGTTTAGGGGGGGTGGTTATAAGTTGTTATTGATAATGGTCAGGAAAAAGCTAAACAAAGGAGATTAGATTCAAGGTTCTTGTTTTGAAAAGAAAAAGGAGGACATAGATGATAGGATAAAAGGGTAATTATTGAATCTACTTTTAAAAACAACTACTAGTTTTAAATATTTTACATTGGATTGGACTTTTGTATATTGTATATAAATTTTGTATATTGATACAAATTGGAGATTAATTTTGTGAAACATACTGTACATACATTTCTACTCTTGTTCAAGGTATTGTACCTATACAACTCATTTAACAATGTACTGCAAACTTCTAGTCCTTGAAAATTATTACCAACTGTTTAGGATAATAAGGAAATGCTGGTTAGTAGTTAATCACAATCAAATTTGCAATCACATTAGGTCAAACAAAGATACGTTTTAGATAGACAGGTCATCTTCAAACACTTTGGAGATCTACGGAATATGCCATTTAAGATGTTTTAATAATATAGGCTCATTTTTTATGACAATGAGACATGTCTACTCCTGGCATCACCAATCTACTTCAGAGAAGAAAATGGACATCGAAGAAACTCCACATGGAGTCCATTTTCTTTGTGGCAAAAGTAAGCCTCTGGGCAAGAAAGTGACCTTACTTCAACTGTTGACAGAATTCTGTTCTAACTGCATAAGCAGGACACACAAAAAAAGTAACTGGCAAGCATTGTCAAGGCAAGGAGGGATAGCCCGTCAGAATATCCTGCTTTGCAGAAAAGTCTGTCGGCCAAAGATGGATGCCCCAACATTGCAGAGGAACCCTGGGCGATTGTCCAGGCAGTCAGCTGTTTCTGTCATTTCTCACATTTTTTGGGAAGTTGCTTGCTTGCACTTCCTGTTATTCAGTTAATATTATTTCTTTCTTGGGTCTCTAAGGGAGTTGAAGACTAGACAGTAATAGCTATAGTTTTACTTGTTTACCAGACACAGAAAAGAAACTCCCTAAAGAGGTGTAAAGTGTATAAGGTTGAGAGATAGCAAAAGATAGTTTTGGATAGTAATGGAAGTTATGATAGAAAGTACACACAGAAAGATTAGGCACAAGGCTTTGGACTCACTAAGATAGGATAGATAATGGAGTATTTTCTCTGAATTTGTCAAATGCAAATGTACTTATTGCCTGTGTGTGTATATATTTATTATATATAGTTTTTCTTATATTAGGCATAGCCTTCTTTTTTGTTTTATACAAAAAGGAGAAATGTAGTGATATTTATTTGTATTTTAATAAATAAAGATTGCTTGAAGATCAGAGTGCAAAACTAAGCCACTAGAGGCCAGGGAGTAGTGGCATACACCTTTAATCCCAGGACTCAGGCAGATGGATCTCTGTGAGTTCAAGGCTACTCTGGGCTATACAAGATTGATCCAGAAACAGATCCGGGTGGTGGTGGCTCACAACCCAGTGTTTGGGGAATCACACACCTTTAATCCCAGCACTAGGGAGGTGGAGACAGGAGCGATATGGCTGGGCAGAAAGGGACAGGGGCTCACTGGAGTGTGGAGTCTGAGGTTTAGTGGAGACACAGTGCAGTCTAGGAAGTCGGAATTGCCCCTTTGGTCTGAGCATTGGTAGAGGTAAAAGGTCTCTCTAGTGGCTTACTGCTCTGTGTCTCTGATCTTCAGTTTTAACCCCTATATTTGTCTCTGGGTTGTGACTAATTAATACCGACCAGAATTTGTGCTATACTTGGGTACTGCAGACACACACCGGAGGAGCTATCTCCTTCAGTGTCTATCAGTGTTAAAGGTAAAATGTGCCGTTCGGAGAGGAAGCATGGTACGGAGGGAAGTTACAATGAGCTCTGCCATGAACTGAGGGTGTCATGTCCTGAGCTGAGGACTTGGGCTCCAAGGCTGACTCCTTCAAGAAACATCTAGCCTAGAAGCAGAAAGACAAACAGGTCTGTTTCCCATTAGCCCCTGGTGCAGGCATGATCAGAAACCGGGGAGCACCCTTGAAGAGGCGCAAGCAGAAGCTTGTTTTCCTGCTGCCCTTTCAGTCCTGTGCCTAGGGCAATGCAAGCTCTTAAAGGTGGTAATTAGTGCCAGTCAGAGTGAGGCTTTGTGAAGCTGACCCCTGTCCATTAGGAAATGGACTGAGGCCAGTGGACCAGCCACTTAAGCAGGGCACAAAAAGCTAAAAATTCAATGCCTGGCCAACTCCCGCACAATTAGTGTGCTTCTCCAACCATGCCCCAATGCACAGTGGGGGCCCT
Source organism: Alexandromys fortis (assembly GCF_014885135.2). NCBI lineage: Eukaryota > Metazoa > Chordata > Mammalia > Rodentia > Cricetidae > Alexandromys > Alexandromys fortis. Next base: position 2,629,052 of record NW_026067959.1, on the reverse strand, counting down.
TCAAGGATAGGAAAGGGCAGCCCAAGGTTGAATGGCACTGGCACCGTAGGCCTTGAAGTCGAGATCCATAAACAGTGACATCCTAGAGGAAGGGCAGTGGCAGAAAGAATGGAGACCGGGAGGATAGCTCAGTGTGCTTTCGTGGGGGAGCAGAATAGATCCAGAAGGAAGAGGGTAGCATGTATTCAAGCAAAGGGCCCCACTCATCTGAATTCTGAACAAAGCATTTCCCCGACTTTAAGTGGGTCATGGCACTTACATTTACCTTTTTTTTTTCTCTATCTCATTTAGGTTCCAAAAATACCCAGAATTCTGCAAACATTTTGCATCATCAAGAAACAGAACCTTCGCTCGGTATCTTACAACAGCTTTGTAATTGTTGTTTCTGCCCCATCCAAATCACTCCCTACATTTAAACAGAGTGGAGTTTTACCCCTTTATTTTTTTCAATTTCTTTTTTTTAATATTTATTTATTATGTATACAATATTTGGTTTGTGTGTATGCCTGCAGGCCAGAAGAGAGCACCAGCCCTCATTACAGATGGTTGTGAGCCACCATGTGGTTGCTGGGAATTGAACTCAGGACCTTTGGAAGAGCAGGCAATGCTCTTAACCACTGAGCCATCTCTCCAGCCCTACCCCTTAGTTTTTAAAAGATAAACTCTGACTGTGTGTGGTCCCATGTCTAAACCCTTCAATGGCTACTGTCGTCCTTTAGATAAAACCTAAGACCCTAAGCTTGACCTGCCGCTTGCTCTGGCTCCTGCTGACCTCCCCAAAGGCAGTAGTAACATTCTCCGCATCTTTTCACTCTCCACCCTTCCTCTCCAGCTCGGAGTCTTCACACAAATCCTTTATCTATGCATGCATAAGAGTATACGCATAGATCTGTATGCAGACGCATGAGTTACTTTACTATTGCTGCGATAGAAGACAGAGCTCATTTTGGCTTCCAGTTTGAGGGATGGGACTCTGATGGTGAACTCCAGCAGAAGGCACGGGTACAGGAACAGGGAGGTGAAAACTCACGGCTGGAACTGCAAGTGAGAAAACAGAGCTGGAATTGCGAGGCCTTAAGAGCTCACAGACAGCACGTGGTGGCACGTGTCCATCCTCCAGCAAGGCCACACCTCCTAATTTCCCCAAACAGTATGATCAGCTGAGGACCAAGTATTCAAAAGCCCAAGACTGTGGGGACATTTCTCATTCAAATCACCACAATGGACATGTATGAAAACTGACTGCCATGACTGCATTCATAACTCATATGATACTCCTCAATATCTCTTACCACAAGCTATATATATGGCTATATAATATATATGTATATATATATATATATATATATATATATATATGGCTTACCACGCAGCCATCCCTAGTATCTGCCAGGTATTTATCCCAGGATATCTTGTGGATACAAATCCTTATATTCTTAAGCCTGTGCATAAGATGGTGTAGTGTTTGTCCATAGCCAACCATGTCTTCCTCTATACTCTAAATCATCTCTAGATGCGTGTTTACACTTACAATACATTTACAATACTTATGCCATGTAAATGCTATGTTAATAGGCCTTATGCTGTTTGGAGAACAATGGCAAGAATGAGTGCTTGTGGGTGTCCTATGCAGCCTCAATTCTTCCCTGGCTGTTTTTAATACGTGGTTTCTTGAGCCCACACGTAAAGAAGCCATGGTCTGAAGATGTGTAGATATTTTTATGAATTAGTTTCTCTTTACATTTTCCCATCCCACTGATGTGTTAGCTCTGAGTAGGAGGGTCACTAGTGTTTGGTTCCCTACAACTAGTCCAGCACTCTGACCCTAGGCATACCATGATCCTAAGCAGGAATGAGGTAAGGCTTTTATACTGGCTTTTTGTTAAATCTCCTCAAGCGATCCGAACGTACAGCCAGGCAGGATGTTTGCCCAGGCTATGCTCCTCTTTAGGAAGGCCGGAGGTTTAGAGAGGTCTCCTGACAATGTCAAGGCCCTGGACCTGGCGTGGCTATCAGGATGTTGAGACAAGGACTCCATCCGAGATCAGCTTCTTTCCTTGCTGTTTCGACCTTTCAGCCAACTTGGAGACGTTTCGCTACTGAGCAGAAGTAGAGTCCTTTCAGACTCTCACATTCTCCCAGGATGAATAACTCAGATCTGCTGGCTCAGGCCTTTCTCTACCTCAACCCAGGCCCTGGGCCTGATGGTCACTGGCATTGTTTGTGCAATCAGAGTCCAGGCAAGGTAAAGGAAGCTGTGCAGAGTTGCTGAAAGTCCCTGTGCTAGGCTCTTTTGGGTTTGAATTCTGATTTGATAACCAAACTTAAGCAACTCTTAGGATCTCTGTTTGTAACTGGGGGGAACTAACACTTGATGCTTCAAGTAGTTGCTGTAAAGGCAAAAAGAACCGGTGTGCTGTGTGAAGAACTCAGCACCAAGCCTGGCTCACACCAAGAGACCAGCTGCTATCAACTTTAAAACCTGATGCTTTGGGACCATGTACCCCAGTTAGGAGCCCCCCTTTACTCTCTTCCTTTCTCTCACCTTCTCCTCTTTCCCTTTTGTATTGAATGTTTTTCTTTTCTTCAGGAGGTATGCATAGAAAATAGAGATGTGTTTCAGAAAGTCTAGCTATTAAGCTCTAAAATACCCTCCAAACCCAAAAGCCCTATCAACTGTCAACTCTGCAGGTCACCCCATCATCTCTAGGTCATGCAATCACACTCTGCAAAGTCAAAGCATCTTGTGGAGTTCAGTTGCTAAGCAACTGCTTAACACAGCGTGCAGGAACTCTGCATCCCTTGGTCATTCAGGCTTGTGATGTCTGACTGCCTATCTCTTGAACTCCAGCCATGTTTTAAATAATGGGTATGCCAGACTAATCATTTGTTTCCAAGGCAACACTGAACAAATCCGATCCCTGAAGTTCACAAAATATTAGTGATGTAGGTCTTAAGTGGTGCATAGTTATTGGATTACTTATTGGTATTCTTTTTGTTATATGCACAGGGCAATCTAAAGATGAATTCGAAGCTAGAGCCAGGCATGACAAGGAAGTCTTCATTCCTTTTTCTTGGCTCTCTGGGACTGGCCATCACAGCAGGAAGTCCATCAGTGGGAATACAAAGCAACCAGAGGTTCTGAGATGAGGCTTTGAGGATGACCCCATCCAAACCCCTTGAGGAGAAGTATCGCTCACTCACCCAATGCATTGCTAATGTACAAGCAGTCCACCAGGAAATGCTTGCTATACACTACAACTGCCCAGACAGGAGGACCTGGGAGAGGAAAACAGCTGCCTGTTCAGAAGTGGGAAAGCAGTGGGCATTGAGGAGGTGGTCACTGTTCTGTGGTGACATACCAGGGAGAGGCTACCCAGAGTCTACTCCAGAGTGATGGACAGTCAGTAAAACACACTAGCCTGTGTGTGTGTGTGTGTGTGTGAGTGTGAAAACCACAGTGCACATGTGGAGGTCAGAGAACAACTTTTGGGGCACTGGTTCTTTCTTTTCACTTTTATGTAGGTTTGCGGGATCAGATTCAGGTCCTGAGATCTGGGACAAACACAAAACCAGAAGCTATAAGATATGTACAAAGGACCTGTAGGGTAAAAAAGATAAAATAAAAATAAAAAAATAAAGAAAAGATCAAATTAAAAAGGAAAACAAACTCTGACATGACATTATGAGACAGGGAAGCTCAGGGTCTGCCTGAGATTTGCTGCCGCTTTTCACATATTTTATTCTTGATCTTTGGCGTGTAGCATAATGCCTTCCATGAATGGTGGGAATAGAAACGGGATAAGAAGCAGACTTTTTAGGATTTCCCTATGAAAACCCCGAGAGAGGTAGAAGCCCCAGGAAGCTGGTGAGACACCCATATGTAGGACATGTAGAATATGCAGTGTTGGGGTAGCTGAAGGCAATTGAGGGTGAAATTCTGTAGACCCACATGAATAGAGAATGCCTAGAGACCCCATGTCTGAACTGTGTAGAGTTACAATTCTACAATTCTGTAGAGTCCCATAAAGGGACTCATACACGTTAGCAGTTGTTGCCAAGGTACGTTGGGAGTTGGGGTGGAGGCAGAAAGGCAGATTTTTGTCAACTTGCACCTGAGATGGAATGACTGAATGTAGAAAGTGTGTTTCTTCTCAGTTCCTAGAGAGATGCTCAAGTCATTCTATTTCTTTACTTTTCAAGTTAACTAAGCAATTGATTAATTTGTGTGTGTGTTCATATGTGCATGTGGATGTATGCCACATGTACGGGGTGCCCACAGGGACCAGAAGAGACCATTGGATCCAAGGAGCTGGAGTCACAGGAGCCTGTGAGTTGTCCAACACAGAACCGAACCTTGTCCTCTGGAAGTGCAGCCAGTGCTTTTAGTGCCTGAGCCATCTCTCCAGCCCCTTGAGTCATTTTAACTAAAGAAAATGCAATGAACTGTGTAGCAGGCCTTTGCTTGGCATACCACTGACGCAGTGAGCAAGGAATGCTGAGTCCCAGAGGAGCGGCAAACAGCTTTGACCGAAACTTGACACAGGGAAATCCATTAATGTAAAAAAAAAATGCAAAGACAGGCATAGAAAGATGGCAGTCTGTACACACATGCACACAGGGTGGGAAGAGAGAGGGAGGGGAGAGAGAGAGAAAGAGAGAGCGCGCATTTGTTAGCATCCCTCATACCTCACACCACTAAGCACTAAATTCTTGGCTTTCTTCCCCTATAAATGATCATGTACATAAATTTATAACAAAATGCAGCCAAAATAAAACATGATGAAAGAGAAATGTATGCATTCCTTTAAAGTAGCTGTACATAAGGTTGTTTATTTATATTGCACGGCAGGCCTTTTTTTTTTCTCGAAAGTGGCTAAATTTATCCACATAAAGCGTGATCCACTGTTTCCTGTGGAGTCACAACTATCGGAAATGCTTGGTCTTACCTTGGTTCTTTCAGATTTAACGTCTAGCCTCTGAGTATTGGATACTGGGTATTCATAACCTGTTTTTGGTCCCACATAAAGGTGAGCTACCTCCAACCAGGACAACCTGAGCTCTTGCAAGACCCACTGTGGCACGCAGTTTAGAAAAACTCTCGGAGTCTTCATTTGAGGCCTTGACATGAAGCAGAGAATAGTGTATCTGGGGTCCGAAGATCAAAGGCAGGGCTTTTTAAAAGGTTTCTGCCTGTCCCTATGGTGATGGGATAGAACTACCTCTGAGATTGGCTTTCCACTCTTTTCTGGACTCTTCTTCCAGTGGGTTGAAACCCACTGAGGAGGCTTCGCCTGCTTCCACTCTGCCAAACATCCCCCACCCTCTAACCAACCCATCCTTCTCCAAGTGAAGACATTTCTCATATTTTGTATTTTCTTCCTTACTTTTGCGTTAAGGTCTTTGGTAGACATCAGACGATGCTTGCCAGGGGAGTAGCTTTACAGCAAACATCTTAGCCATCATTGCCCACTTCACTTCCCTAGTAGTGATGATAATGGCGAACAGGATTTTAACGTCTTTTATTGACTATCTATGGAGGACCTGATGCTTTCTGAAGAATTTTATGGAGGTCTCATTCATCGTGCACCACCGTTTTCATCTTGCACACAAGAAGGCTGGACCTTAGGAAGCTAAAATGACATGCCCAAGCTCGTCCAAGCTCGCCCAGGCTACAAGTGGCAGAACGACTCCAAGTTCTTCACCATTGCATTGTCGTCCAGAATCAAGACCAAGGGCTCTTATCCGTTGAAGGTGTTTGGTTTTGTTCAGGCTACAAAGCTCAGGCTGGCTTGGAAATTAAGATCCTCCTGCCTCTGCCTCTTGGCTGCTGAGATTACGAGCATGTGCTACTACTTACTTATTACTTTTCACTTGGGAAATTTTGGTGGCCACGTTTTAATCCCTGAGCTAATTTGATGACCACCGAGAAGTGTGTACATGCCCTACAAACGTCTCTTAAGGATGCCATAAACAGAATATATTAGATGGGAATGTTCTTGATTATCTCAAGTAAGCCATCCAAAACAAATTGTGAGGTCATTTTCAGCCTCCCTGTGGAGCGTGGAGAGCTGAGCCATCATGACTCGCATTCTGCAGTTTCTGCCCTTAGACTTCTCTTCCACAAGTCTCATATGGAAGCCTAAACTGAAGAGGCAAAAAGCAAATTAATTTTAACTTAAAATGGCCCAGATTGATTTTTTAAATGCTATTCTATCTCTATTTTTAGCCTTCCTGAGTAGCCAAAATGTTGTATTCTTGATAATAAGGAATAAATTATAAATCCCCATACTTCTTAAAATAGATTTTCACTGAAACTTCACTCATCTCTTTGAGTCCGTTTATAATAACACAAAAGCTATATAAACTTAATAGCAAGCAGAATGCTTGCACACTAAAATTATCAAACTGTTAGTGAGTCAAAAAAAAAAAAGAGGAAGAGTTAAATCAATCCAGGAATCCTGTTTGTGTAATGGAAGGGTCACTGTGTGAAGCAGGTAGGTGCAAGATGATCTGTAACAGAAGCCAAAACGCTGTGACTGAGACAAGCCAGCCCACTGCCTGCCTTTGTGAATAAGTGTTTATCAAACACACCCACACCATCCATTCGCCTATTGCCTACGGCTCTCTGCCCTTAAAGCATCAAAAAGCTTTCCCAACTTCAGACTTACCTATAAACACAATCTCAGTCAAAGTCCAGTTGGTTGTGAGTATATCGTGTGTGTGTGTGTGTGTGTGTGTGTGTGTGTGTGTGTGTGTAGAAACTGAGTTGAGTCTAAATTAGTGTGGAAATGCAAAAGACCTGGAATAGTTTGTAATGTTGAAAATGAAGAGCCCTAAAGCAACTCCACGTGACATTTAGAGTTAACCTGGACCACTTGGACCTGCCATGCAGTTGGCATCTCTTCTAAACCTTGAGTCTTCTCCTTCTCTTACTATCCTCTGCAGAAGAACCTGTATGGATGATGCAACTCTTTGATGAGTGCGCACATGGAGAGTCGGGGGCGGCTCTGTTCCTTAGCTCCCATGATGCAGTTCAGTTCTGATGAAGGGCTGAGCGTGGGTGTTGCCTTGCCAGGTCCCCCTGAGGTCTGTGTAGATTAGATCTCCAGTGGTTTTCAGTGGGATGTGGGTCACCCTGTCCCTGGACGGAACATCTCTCTCCCCCTGGGATTCTTCTGCTCCTCCTCTGCTACAATCATGCCAATCTCACTGTTTCTCCTTCCCTGCTAGGGGCAATGTGTGGCAAACTCCGAACCCCTTCCTTTCCTTGTTCTGTTCTTATCTATCTCCATCCAAGGATGCTCCACCCACATAAATGGCGCCCTTCTAGCTATGCTAAGGATTGACACCCGATGCCTTAAAAACAAACCTTTTTCATAGTTCGGTCTCCAGATATCCTAAGGACTTCTTTCAGGGACTGTTTGAAGAGGCTAACCTAGCTGTGTGTATGTAAAGCCCAGAGTAGCTGCCATGTTCCACCTGACCTGGCCTTGTCAGTATGGTGCAGCAGTTAAGGTGAAGTCAGTCAACAACTTTATGTAAATGTTTAACTTCTCCATGACCTTAGCTGTTTCAGCAATAAAATGATGGTATAAAACCCACACTTACCTTGTACTTCCTTATAGCGTCGTGCTGAGTATCTACTGGGAAGAGAAACAAAATAAAGATAGCAACCAAGAAGTGTTCACCATTCTTCTCATTGTGAGACATTCTTTCCAGGATGAGGACGGTCTGCTTAATTCTGAGTTAACACCGAATAGATGAGAAGGAAGGTCCCTTCTAAGGACATTCAACTATCCAGGGAGAGGAGCTCTCCTAGGAGCAGAGTCATCACAATCAGCAGGTGGCTCTCTTGACAAGCAGAGAGTAGTGTGGTCATACAAAAGAAGACATCCTTTTTAGAGACAGGGAGGGATACTTCAGAATGCTCCCTGACACTCTTTAGCCCAGTTGTGTAGCTCAAGTCTCCAAAGAGTACAAAAAGCTGCTTTCTACAGGATCCTCCTGATTTATTCTTCATGCACGTCTTACTCATTTAGAAATTATTCAAGTTGCCAACAGAGGAAATTATTTTTTTAAAATTATTTATTTATTTATTTATTTATTTATTTATTTATTTATTTATTTATTTATTTATTTATTTATACAATGTGTGTATGTCTGCAGGCCAGAAGAGGGCACCAGACCTCATTCCAGATGGTTGTGAGCCACCATGTGGTTGCTGGGAATTGAACTCAGGACCTTTGGAAGAGCAGGCAATGCTCTTAACCACTGAGCCATCTCTCCAGCCCCCCAGAGGAAATTATTTTAAATGGCATGCTTTAAATGTTTTAATGCAGTGTGTTTCCATTTGGAGAATGAATGTTATAGATAGAAGTTTAAAGATTCTAAAAGCTATAGGTGTAGAATAATAAGCAAATTGAAGTGTTAGGACAGTGTGAGAAAACACTGTAACTTCCACCCAACATCCAGGCATTTAGGCGACTGAGAAGCTATAGGATTTGGGATCAACCACTAATAGAAAAGACTCCTGATGGAGACAAGCAAGTGACTGATGCCCAGACATCTCTCTTGCCCTGGATAAAGCAGCAAGCGAGCTTTATAGTAGGCAACACTTTTTTCTCTAGTAGTAGAATTGCTTATTGGAAACAGCTTGGATATGAAGACATCAGTATTATTTCTTTTTTAATCTCATTGGTTTGAGGAAAACATCATTTTCCTTATTTCTGAAGTTTCGATACTGAAAGATCAAATGGACTAACAAATATTACTCTCCTACGAGGAAGAAAAAGCCCCAACACTACACGAATCCAGTTCAGCTGATAGTTGTAGACAAATGTTCCCCAAATCTCAGGGGATTTTCATCTCTTGTCAGGGTGCATTTCGAGGCTCTGTGTGGTATGTGTTGGGGGTTCTTCTGCAGATCCTTCCAACTTCAGATTTCCTGGGCTGGCAGAGAGGAAAAACTTGGGAAATGGAGGAGGTGCCTGGCTATGGAGTCTATGTGGCTGGCAGAGCTATAGGGTCTCTGGCTTCTATCAATGATCTTTTGGTCTTACTGCAAATTAGCATGAGAACCAGAATTCAGCTGTCTGCTCAAAGAGATGAGGATACAAACTGGATGAGCCAGACTCTGCCATAAAAGTTACACAAAAGGCCATGTTAGCAGCAGGCAAACTACAAGCCACCCCACATGGCTTTCCTTTTGGTCTACATTGACTGCTTTGAAAATTCTGATTAGTTCAAAGTTTTGACTATCGAATCTTTTCACTACCAAAGAAGGAGGTCTACTATTTTTGGTTTCTCTAAAAAACTCAGAAGTCTAAGATATTTTCTGTTTCTGTGTTTCCCTTTTGTCTTCAAATGGTCCAAACCGAGTAGTGGCTGCCCCAGAGCTTAGACAGAGAGTCCCCAGTTTGCCTTGCAGTTCATTGCACTCCAGATTGGCCTGATCCTCAAAGATGCCAAAACCACAAAGGGAAAAGAGGAAGGGAGAACAAGGAAAGGACATACAGAAGTAGATTCATTGGGAGTAAACTGATGTCAAGCCTGGGCTTTTCAGGGCATCCAATGACCCTCGACCAAGGGGAAGTCTATAGGTTCAGGACAAAGTGGACTGAGAGATGTGACAATTCTTTACCTTTCTGGCTCCCAGGATTGAGCCCCAGGGTATGGGTCATAACTGGGGCATTTCAGTTCTAGAAAGAAGCATGGTGGGTAGATTCCAAGAGATCAATAACAACAGCAAAGGCACAGAGATACAGCTCTTGGGAGCATGCCCAAACCCAAGCCCGCTAGCCTGCTTGAAGCGGGAGGCAAGGATCATAGCGGGCATCTGTAAAGCGTGTGTCCGCCCTTCAGGATGGATTAGCCTGCAGTGAGGGTAGACTCGGGAGTTGAAAGTGATGAAATGGACGAGAAGCTTCCAAGCTGATAGCAGAAAATGCTTTTGGAAAGATTACAGGGCAGCCCTTTGAGGGTTCAAGGATTCTCACTCTCCCAGACTCCCCCTTGTTCTGAGTGTTTCCCAGCAGGGGATGGGCTACAGCAGGTGGCGCAGGACCCGCCTACCCATGGTGATGTTGATCCCAGGAGAAACTGTGGCCAGAAGGTCCAAAAAGGCAAGGTGACTCATTCTTCCTGCCTGGGTCATTTCCATGACTCATGCACTTTAATCTAGTCCTAACCGTGGGGAGAGAAACATCAAAAGGGCTGTCTATGATCTTTTTATCAACATTTGATGCAAACAAAATCCCCTTTCCTAGGATCCTCGCAGAATGTGTTTATCTAGCCTTTTCATTCCCTTGCCATTTCTTCCCCAGCTTCTGAACGGAGGAAGGAAAAGGAGGCTCTGGGAGACACAAAGAAAGGTTAAGATGGCTCAGTCACCATCTCAGCCTGGAAGCAACAACTTTCCCTGGAGTAATCAAGACTTCTTCTTACTGATTGCTTCTCTCTTCTGTTGGTAAGAGTGTGTAAACAGAGGCTTTTTTGCCCTGTCCGGTTCTGTAGTCATTTTTAAAATAATCATTCAGAGGCTAAATATTCATTACAAACTATTTGACCTATTCCTCAGGCTTATTACTAACTAGCTCTTACAACTTAAATGAACCCATTTCTATTAATCTACATTTTGTCACGTGGCTTCATGGTTTTCCATGTTCTCTAGTAAATCATGTTGCCCCAGGGGCTCCCTGGCATCTCCCTGACACCGCCCTTCTTCTCCCTGTATCTCTGCTTGGAATTCCCACATAGTTCTAGCCTGCCTTGCTATAGGTCAAAGCCTCTTCTTTATTAACCAATGGTAATAAAATATAGTCCCAGCATACAAAGGGGTTATCCCACAGCAAGAGTATGCTGTTCAGATCTCCTTTGCCAGAAGAGAAAAGGAACGGTGTCAGGTGGATGGATCTGGAGTTGAACCCTGAACTGTGTAGCTGTGCAACTTCACACAAGATCCTTGAGTGGGGTTAAAATTTAGCATTTACATTTGTAAAACAACTGTAAAAAAATAATATCAATATAGATCCAGTGTTGACATGTCTGTCACTGATTAAGCTTCTAGTCTGTGCCAGATACTGACTTACGGACTTTGAGTGTGATGTCTCATTTATCCTCTACTGCGATCTCAGAAATGAGTTCCATGACTTGGCCCCTGCTACGCAGAGTCAGGAGAATGTGTCCAGGGTCATGAGATTAGAAAGCACTGGGAGCATCACAATTTCCTCCTCTAAGTGTTCAGAGGCCTGTGAATAAGCTAAAGGATTAGTTCCCTGAAAGTTAGTAATACGTATAAAAATATAATACATTTTAAGGTAAAAGAGAAAAAGGGAAAGAATTCCCTTTCAACTGTGCGAATTGCTAATTCCTTCTGTTTCAAACAAATGAACCTTCCTGTCACCAACCCACGATGTGAGAGTAATTTCTAGTATGCCCTACAGTTTAGTTCAAAGTACTCCAAGTCATGGAGAGTCTTTATGAAAAGACTATGTGTATCACCTGATGCTAGGCTAACACACATTTTATTCTAGAAACTGCTCTGTTCGTTTTTTTTAACCGACTAAAATGAAGCCTGCAAGCTATTGAAAACCTGCTTTCCATGTATATGCTACGAACCTAGGCATGGACTTCAGAGCAAAACACACGTGTTTTCCTTCATGTGTGCTTTACAGACATGTGTATATGCATACATTTGTTTGTACACAACATATACATACACACATTCACACACACATACGCATATTCACACACACACACACACACACACACACACACACACACGCCTACCTACTTGGCCACTTTGAAAGTGATTCTGTTTAAATCCTTGCCAGCAATGTTGATCTCCACAGTGGCCAGTGTGTTAGACTCTTTGGGGTGTCATAGTTAACTGAAGGGACAGAAATTAGGTTTTCACTGTTCTGGTGGCCAGAAAACCAAGATCGAAGTGCTGCCTGGTGCCATTTTTGAGGACACTTCTCTCCATGGCTTACAGGCTGCCGCCTCCTTGAATCCTCACATGACCTGTCCTCTGCATGGGCTTGTAGAGTCTGACCTTTCTCTTTCTCCTTGCTTTTCCTCCTCCTCCTCCTCCTCCTCCTCCTCCCCCCCCCCCCCCTCCCCCCCCCTCCCCTCTTCTCCCCTCTCTTCAGAGCTTCTGGATTAGACCCACACCCCCAATGCCTTCCTTAACACGTATTGCCCTCTTAAATCTCTCCAAATGCCTTTTTGCAGAGAATTAAGGCCTTAACACGGGAATCTGAGGAGGACGATTTAGCCTATAAAGAGCAACTGAGGTTGGGGCTGTGTATTTCAGAAAGCTGTTCACAAATTAGTCTCATTTTCCATGTATGGAGGTCATCTGTTCACCAGTCATTAGAAAAG
>NW_026067959.1:2528237-2616417 GCF_014885135.2 Alexandromys fortis | reverse complement strand
CCTCCCTCCCTCCCTCCCCCTCCCTCCTTCCCTCCCTCCCCCTCCCTCCCTCCCTCCCTTTTTTTCTAAAGCAAGGGAAAGAACTACTGGAATATGGTTTGTTGTTGGTCTCCCTAAGACTAAGTCTTGGCAGCTGCAGTACTCCTAATGGTTGAGCGGCACGTGAGAACTTGGGCAAGGTAAGTGCTGCTGCAGAGGACTGCCTGTTTTCCAATGGCTTGACTTCTTTCCTGTGTCAGCCTCATGTTAAAGAAGCAGACCGCTGGGTGTCTTAACCAAGCGTGGACAAGTTTTCACGCGGCTTCAGAAATCTCAATAACGCCACTTTGGTGATTTTAGGAAGATTCGTTAGTTCTTTTCAGGCATTATTTTAAACTCCTGGCTATGCCTCTCTGACTTTCTCTCACTCTCTGACTTTATTAGCATCCCCTTCGGCTACAGTATGTTCATGGGTGTGCGTGTGATTATGTAGGCGGGGGCACAGGCACAGCCAGATGGCGCAGCTAGGAAAAAAAGTAGAGATTTCTATTTGTGAAAGCCCTGATAGCATTGCTTCTCATGTTCAAAATCAGATCTATCTATAAGGCTGTTGTCTTGAGAGTAAATTTTCAAAATAAATAAATTTCTTATAGAAACGAAGTGCTAAGATCTTACACCCTACTTATTCCCCTCACAGATAGAGGAGTCAGACAATCCCCAGAACTCCTGTGTGTGTGAGTGTGTGTATATGAGTGTATGAGTGTTTGTGTGTGTATGAGTGTGTGTATGAGTGTGTATGAGCGTGTGTGTATGAGTGTGTATGAGTGTGTGTGTGTGTATGAGTGTGTATATGTGTGCGCACACATATGTTTGCATCTAGCATGCTGAAGGGGCACAGAAGAGTCACATATAATGGTATCTGTGCCTTCGATGTCTTTGAACAGGTGGAGGGAACGTCCAAGAAGAAAACAATTCCTTTCTATTAAGTCAGTTTGCTCACGAGCCTGGCTGGTCACAGGGAGCACTGGGGTCTTGTGCCTTGTTTTCTGAGGAGGAAGTGCCTGCAAGACTCCTGGGGTCACTGGGACTCTAACAGCAGAGGCCACGCTTGAACAGAAGATGCTATAGACACCCATGAGCGTGTGTGTGTGTGTGTGTGAGAGAGAGAGAGAGAGAGAGAGAGAGAGAGAGACAGACAGACAGACAGACAGAGAGAGCGAAACAGAACGAGAGAGCGAGACAGAGAGAGAGAGGCAGAGAGAGAGAGAGAGGCAGAAAGAGAGAGGCAGAAAGAGAGAGAGAGAAAGAGAGAGAGAGACAGGCAGAAAGAGAGAGAGAGGCAGAAAGAGAGAGAGAGAGAGGCAGGCAGAAAGAGAGAGAGAGAGACAGAGACAGAGACAGAGGGACAGAGAGACAGAGACCTAGCTCACTAGTTACACACCGCTGGTAGACAGAGTAGTAGGCAGGAACCACTATGCCTACCATGCCCCACCAGAAGCTATGTCACCCTTTACATCTCAACATCCTGCAAGCTGCAGTCATAGCTACTTCCTTCTTCCCATTTACCAGTTATGGGGGTGGGGAGAATGAGAGGAAAGACAGTGGGGCAGAAGGGAAGGAGGAAGCCTTCCAGAGACTTGAGAATTTGTATTTTAGAATTGCCAAGTATCGCTCAAAGCACTCTACAATGAGAGGCTCATGACTGGTTTCCACAGGATTGCTTGACTTTTCTGACCTCATACTTGAAACACGTCTCTGTCTCCTCCCATGTGTTCTCCATCTCCAGGTATATATTCCCTGATAAAGATGCTCGTCACCAGGCGCCATTCCCTCACTAACGAAGACTCGTCCATATTTCAGTAAGGGCTCTCTTTAGAATTTATAAATTTCAGATTAGATGATGCATTCTAAATATAGGCCCTCCAGAAAAGAGACACCGGTGTCACGCACTCTTTGTCTGGATCAGACAAGCACTCACACAGGTGAGAGGAGATTTTTTTCAGTCAGGAAAATCCTCGGCCTGGGTGTTTCCAGCCAAATCCTGACAGCAGTGAGCTTTCTGCAGAAGTAGAGGATTTTATTTGAGGATATCAGCTTCACAGATCTCTCCTTTCTTTCCTTGATCCTAAGTATCCACATATATTAACCCCTTCTGAGTCAGAAACATACTGTGTAGAGAAGCACTCCCTGGCAATGGTGCCCGTCTTGTTTCCCAGTTCACTGTGTGGGTCTGAGTCATTCTTTACATCCCAGCTCCGGGCCCACCTTTATTCATGAGTTCCTCCTCCCACGGTCCTTTAGTACAGAGATACTTTATAAATGTCTGCACATTCCACAAACGAATACTGAATCCTTGAAGGTGTTTCGACTCTCTCAAAAAGATAACCCCAGGATTGACTTGAGTCAAAAGAGAGAACAGCTCAGAGGAATTGCTTACTGTGTTTCTATTTCTCTCAAGTGGAAAGTCCCGGCTGGTTATCAATTAATAGCGAGTATCAACAACGGTTTATCTAGCCCCAACAGAGAGCATGTCTGGAGATAACTCCATAGACCAAGCCTATTGTGAAACAGCCTGAATTCTGACCAGTTCACTCCCTCTCTGGCGTCAGACTAATCACTTAACACTTGCAGCACCGTAGGTGGGAAGCGAATTCTGGTATCAGTAAATCTGAGCGTTAAGAATCCAGTTATCCTGTTACCACGGTCCAGCAATCAGCAAGCAGGTTGAGAGCGGAGCACCTGGGCTCCTGGCTTTGTGTGCTGTGCCTTTAAGGATCTTTGGGAAGAAAGCAAAGATATGAACACAAAGGAGCCATTATAAGAGTCACCGTGTTTACGTTCCTGGCTTGTATCAAGGTCAAAGGAAAGCTAGACAAGAGCAGGGCTTGGACAAGTGACAAGACAGAATGGCTGCAACAGTGCCAGGAGTGCCAAACCTTGCTACCATTCTTAGAGCACTTTGTCCCTTTTTAGTAAACGGCTAGCTAGCACTGCAAGGAGGGAGGTCCGAGAGTTCGTGTCAGTGGGAAGAACGCTAACCAATCTCATGTCCATTCGTAGTTCAGTATTTGACAAACTCGATTTTGAAACCAGGAGTCCCTTTGCTTAATAACTGGGAGGGGACAGACAATTATGGGCTGGCATGCAATGACAGATTTTCTGCTGCCTGAATGGAAACCTTGTAGCTGGGGGTAACAGAAGCCGTATCATTCTTTTGGTGATTTGGATGACCAAATCCATACTCCATGGCACCTTTGTATAGGCATGTGAGGGGTGTCCACCCTCCACGTTATGACTTCTCTTTCCCAAAGCCTGTTCAGTGAGGGCGCGAGTGTAGGGCGGAACCTAAGCATATTAACGTTTTGTTGAACTGGACAAGGACCCGTCTTTGGTTAGAAGTTTTGGGAGGAAGTTTTTAAGTCTTGTGGCTGGCCAGGTATTATGAACAAAGATGCCTATTTTACCCAGGATTAAAAATGAAACCATTCTCCCCCTCCCCATTGGCAGCATTTTAAGTTCAGCAAGGGTGTCAGTTGAGAAACACGGATTAAATGCTGGCTTCGAAATTCCTAATTCAGAGAAATAGGTGATTGGATATTCCATGAGAATTTTCACAAATAATCCTTGAACTGAGTGTTCTAGAAGCAACTGCCTACATAGGGTGGGGGCAGGGGAATGAGGAGGAGAGGAGAAGAGAGGGGAGAATGGAGACATGTATCTGAGGAATGGGGCCTCGGGATACCCAGACAAATTGTTCTGAAGGAAGAACCTGACAGACGAACTGAAGGAATGAACTCAGTCTCTGGAGATGTCTGAGCCAAAACAAGTTTTAGGGCTTTGATGATAGGGAGAAAATGTATTATGAATCTTAAGATAAGGAACATTAAAGCCACACAATTTGGAGGAAAAGAACATTACTGTCAAGTTTTAAGTTTTGAAAAAAATGAGAGGATGGCCTTTGGCTCATCAGCCTGAAAGTGGATAGTTAGATGTCTCCAAAGAAAAGAAAAGGAAAAGGAAAAACCTCATGAGCATATACAGAAAATTCATCATGATAATGCAGCAAAAGCACATAAATTTATCTCACATAAATAAAATTAAAGTAGGAATAAGTCATAGTCTACTCTTAATGAAATATCCATTGTAAAGGGGAATCTTCAGCCATTGTGTAGAAATCCATAATCAGATTTTTAAAAAAATCACATTTATGGATATTATTTTTCACAATTTACCTAAAAAAATCCTACTATAATACCTATTATTAAAGTCTGTTCACTTTATTCCTGTCTAGAAAGGCAGAGGGGAATGAGCTGTGATCTCATGGCAAGGTTCAACGAGGAAGAGAACATAATCCTGGACACTGAGCTTTGCTGCCAGTCTGTGGATTGTCCAAAAGAAGTCTTTCGAATTCATCAGGATTTACCAACAGATGGATGTCAAAATGGAACTTGAAAGATCCCCAAGTGCAAAGGGAGCAAGAAGCACAACTGTCACCGGTGCTCCCGTCTTTTCCAGCTTGCCTTTAGGAGATGCAGATAAACTGACTGGCAAGGGGACAGAGAGAGGAAGCACGCCCATCCATTGACTGCTGGATGCCTTCAGGGCAGGGTCTTGAGGTACGGGATGGAGGCTTTCTCTGCTGGCGTGAGAACAACCCCCATGCCAGAGCAAGCAGACCAAGCCACTGCTTGTATTTCCAAAGGGCCCCAGGGCCCCAGGGATGCTACTCAGTGTTTGGTGGTACTTTCCAAAGCAGGAATGGGTACAGAAAAGGAGACCAAGGAAATCTTACCAGGGAACTTCTTCTATTTCACCTGTCTTTGGGATAAGGAAACTATCATAGCATCCGGCCTAAGGGGAGACTATACCACAGCTGGAAGGCATATATGACCATGAAGTTATAGAAACTTCCTGTGCTGCATTCTCATCCATGAAATGAAGAGCTGGACTAAGTGGTTTCTGTCCACTCTAATGTGGTATCATTTCATGAAGCCTGTTCTAACGCCAATCCTCATCCCACACAATGCGATCCCATCCAGAAGGCAGAGGCCATTCAGGCCTGGTAAACCACAACGGCTGGCCATGGCCCTTGTGGGCTGCAGATTTCTATGGTTCCTGTGGGCAACATCCAGCTGCACAAGGAAGGAGCCACAGAGGCGAAGGGAAGGACACCCGTGAAGAGTAATTCAGAAATGAGACCCTTGGCTTCGCTCTCGTTTCAGTCCGAAACCGGGCTCCTGTTGGAGACACGAGACCTTTGAGCGGTGTTCCATGTGTTTCTTCTACTTGTATCAAAGAGACTTTCATTTCCCCAGGGCCAATTATTAACACATTCCTCCAAAGACGGGAGGGTGGAGGTCCGGCCTTGGAGAAAAAAATAATCACCGTTACAGTAAAGAGCTGCCTGAGATGTGAACTTAGCAGACACTGGCATGAAAACCCCCACTTCTAATCACAGGGGTTGGCTGAACACCAAGGCCTTTGTGCCCAGGGAAGCATATCTGGGTGATTTCTTGTCTGGAAGCTGACCCTTCTGTGCGCAGGAATTTTCCACTAGGAAGCTGGTGGTGTTGGAGGTGGGGACCTTTGAAGGCACCCCCAGCCGGTCACCCTCAACCTTAGCGGGAGACTAAATCGCGATGGCTGACTGAACGGGTGACTCTGGGTTCCAAGCTGTAAATTTTTGTCTTTCAAGATGATTGGGTTGAGGAGAGGAGGGAGAGAGCAGGAGTGTGGGGGTTGGAGTACTGGGGGGATCGTAGGTGGGGGCAGAAGGGAGGCCAACCAACCAGGCTTAGATATAGTTAAGACTTAGATACAGTAACAGACATGAAATAGGCCGTATATCATTGGGCCTCCTCTAATGGCTCACTCCCCAAGGCCAAGGCTTGCAGGGAATTGTTTTCAGACAGATTGTGCTGTTTTCTAAAGCATGTTAGCCTAATTTATGGGGTCCATAAGATGCTCGGGCACCGCTTCTGAGACACAGCTCAATGAACTGTATGCAGAAAAGGGCCAGGTGCATGAAGGTACGCGAGGGCATATTTGTTGTGGACCCCCAGCTCAGACTTCGTTTGTTTCCGGGCACCCCTCGCACCCCCACCCCTTGTCTGCACTCTATGCGCTAGAATCCAGTTCGCAAGGGGCTGGAGGTTGAGGAAATACACGCAGACAGACCAACACACGGACGCCCAATCGCTGGTACAAAAGCCCCTCTTTAATAGCGTCATGGAGGCTTAAATACCCAGCAGTCAATGGCCAACAGGTGAAAATACCATCCTCTGATCCTCCAGGCAAACACAGCTTTTAGTAACTTCCATTAGAAGGCTCTAGACAGGGAAGAGCAGCTGAAGGCCAGGACTCAATTGGTCCCAACAGTTTGTGTCTGCCTTTTTAATAATCTTCCCAGGTAACACCAAAATACGTGATACCTCAAGACTCGCACTCAGTGACTGTGACAAACGAGATGGAGGACCAATGTGAACATATTGTTTGCCATTAGTTTCAGAGCGAAGCTAAGGGTACAACTGGGATTTGAAAATCTTCCTCCAGCAGAATAGCCCAAAGATCCTTCTGCAGAAACAGCCCGGGACTCAGGTGTTTTGTTATCTGAAGCTGAGAGCTTGGCTGTGGACTGAGGACCCATGTTATCCCTATATCCAGAGGACGTCACTGACATCCCAGGACCCACATTATCCCTACATCCAAAGGATGTCACTGACATCCCACCATCCCACCAGCTTCACACGCAGATTTATAAAACTAGTTAATGGCGGCTAGTGTCATTTCTATTCTTAGTATCTGGCTTCCTCAGGGGCGTTTCCCAGCTGTAGTTGCGTTGCTGCTATAATCGCTGGAGGTGATGAATTCAGGAACGGATGCTCAGAGTGTGCAGATTCATCTGTTTCCGCCTCCAGGAACCTTGCTCTACACCTGTGGTTCTCAGGTAGGGGGAGATTTTTCAGTACTCCAGGTCAAGGCTGGTCATGTCTAGAAACACTTCTGGCTGCTGTACGTCAGGGAGAAGATTCCTCTGGCATCTCGTGGGTATGCAGGATGCTGACCACCCTGACATGCACCGGATGCCCCTCAACAAATACTGATAAAAGCAGGTGCTAGAAACTGGCTGGGCAGTTTCGGGGCAAGGAACCCAGGAAGAAAACAGTCTTTACAAGGCCAAAAGCTGGAACTGTCCCAAGGCTTGTTGGAAGTTCTGTCCTTGACAAAGGCCAGGGATGCCAGAAATACTTCAACCAAAATGTCTTTGGTTGTGCCCTGGCTGGAAGCCAGGATGCCAGGTGGAAGGTTTCTGGTTTCTCATTATCTCTGTTTCTCCTGGAAGCAATTTGGAAAATAGGACCAAAACTGAGAGGAGGCACCTGGATGCCCCACGACTGGGCCAAATGTACTGACCAGCGCCTCACGCTCCCCGTGTCTCACCACAGTTTCTGCTAAATGTCTATTAAAAGCCCAGCACACACACACACACACACACACACACACACACACACACATATTTGTATATATATGTATGTATATATATATGTATATGAAGGCCATCTAAATAAAATTACCAAATAATCTAGGAGACAGAGCCCCAAGTAGGCATTTTTTGTCACCAAATAAAGCTTCCAGTACTGGGAATGGATGGGAATGGGTTACATCTAATTGAATTGTTGGCCAAAGGGGTCTCATGGGAACCCCCAAACAACCCAGGTTGTTGCCAAAGCTGTGGGTTGCTCTCCAAAAACTGACAGCAAGGCCCTATTGCTGAAGACAACACCTACACAACTCATTGAGCATGAGACTAGATAAGTCACAGGCCCAGAGGGAACCCAAATAGCAAAATATTGTTTGAATATAGCAACAGAATGTCTCCTAATGATATTCTGTTATACCCCTGGATCAGTGTCTCACTCATCCATCACCAGAGAAGTTTCCTCTTGCAGTAGGTAGGAACTAAAATGGAGACCTACAGCTGGATGGCATGCAGAGAGTCCTCAGTCCTGTAAGGGCTGTCTCCATCAAACCCCTCTCTTCAGGACTAGCTATTTGTGGAAGACGAGGCAGAAAGGTTGTAGAGCCAGTGGAGATGGGGACACCAAGAGCACAGTGTCTTGTAGGTGGGTGTACGTGACCCACATGATGTCACAGAGACAGGCGACCTGCACAAAGCCTGTCCAAGTTCAAGCCGGGCAGAGTTCCAGTGCGGGAGGAAAATGAGCTCAATCCCTCATCTCTGATCAAGATGCTGTCTCTGATTGACAACCACTTTACAGTGAAAAATATAAGTTTTCTTCCATGGAGTCCCTTGGGGGATATAAACTACACTTAAGGACAGGCCCATGGCCAGCACAAAACAAACTCAAACTCAGTGGTATTTTTGTAGATCTTTTCTTTCATATTGCTTTGTTTGCACACTAAAAAATTGTACTAGTCTTTTGCTTGTATATTATGGTTTCTGGTTTGTGGGGGGGGGGCAGGTGTTTCTTGTCATTTTTCAATGTTTTTTTTTTTGCTTGACTAATTAGCTTGATTTTTAAATTCTGGGGTTTGTTTTGTTTTGGTTATTTTTTTTTTTAATTTGCTTGTTTGGTTTCTAAAGAGAGAGAGAAATAAGGCTTGGAGTTGGATGGGTGGAGACATCGGGGAGGATCTGGGAGGAAATGAAGGAGGAGAAACCATGATCAGAATATATTTTATAAATTTCAATAATACAAAAAGAACAACGGATTCCTTATTGCCAACCACCCAACAGAGACTTGCCTGCTTGTCATGTAGGAATCTACATATAAGCTGTTAAAAAAAATCCCTACTTCCCTTCACATGGTTATTGTTATCATCATATTTTAGACAGTGTCTCACTATGCAGCCCAGGCTGGCCTAGAACTCACTTTGTAGCCTAGGCTGGCCTGTAACCAATAATCCTTCTGCTTGGGATTTCTGGGTGCATCATTTCTATTTTGAACTCATAATTGGCTCTATCACCATCTACAGCTTTTTATACCAGAGTAGCAGTTGTCCTGTCTGATTCTTCCTTCCCATTTTAGTTTGGATAAGAAAGGGCCCTAAAACCTCCACATTTATATGATAAAGGTTTAGTCTCCACCTTGAGAGGAAGTAGAACAAATTCTTCTTTTACTTCTCTCCACCTGGAATGTTCTGGAATTTTTCTCATTTCTGTGCCATGGAAAATATTTCCCTTTAGTTCCCAGGAATCCACAAGGATGACCCCAGCTAAGAATCTAAGCAGTAGTGGAGAGGGTGCTTAGATTGATGATTGCCTTAATTGTCATTATAGAGTCGTCATCCAGTAACTGATGGAAGCAGATGCAGTGATCCACAGCTAAGCACTGGGCTGAGCTCCCAAAAGTCCAGTTGAAGAGAGAGAGGAGAGTTAATATGAGCAATGGGGTCAAGACCATGATGGTGATACCAACGGAAACAGCTGACCCGAGCTAGTGGGAGCTCACTGACCCTGAAATGACAGTTGGGGAACCTGCATAGGACAGAACTAGACCCTCTGAATGTGGGTGACAGTTCTGTGACTTGGGGAGTTTGTGGGGTCACTGGCAGTGGGACGAGAATTTATCCCTAGTGCATGAATTGGATTTTTGGAGCCCATTCCCTATTGAGGGATATTTTGCTCAGCTTTGATACAGGGGATAGGGCCTTGGTCCTGCCTCAAGCGATGTGACAGACTTTTGATTCCCCATGAGAGGACTCACTCTCTCTGAGGAGTGGATGGAGGGTGGTGGAAGGAAGGTGGGGGAGAAACGGGAGGAGGGAGAGGCAGCTGTGATTGGTATGTAAAATAAAAAAGATTGTTAAAAAAAAGAAGATATTTCCTTTTACCCAAAACTCCCTTTCTCTTTTCCTTGTTCCATAGCTCAGATAACAGCTATTCAAGGCCATAATCATGTTCCATTGATTGACTGTTAATTCTCTAATGCTGGACCCCTTTTATAATAGGTACCCAAATCTTAGCTAAATTAAAGATAGAACTTTCTCATTCTACTACTTCC
Organism: Alexandromys fortis; assembly: GCF_014885135.2. Classification (NCBI taxonomy): domain Eukaryota; kingdom Metazoa; phylum Chordata; class Mammalia; order Rodentia; family Cricetidae; genus Alexandromys; species Alexandromys fortis. Next base: position 2,606,413 of record NW_026067959.1, on the reverse strand, counting down.
AAAGAACAGTTACTAGTTACTTTGAGATTATTTTTCTTTGAAAGCCTCCATTAATATCACATCCGTACCTCATAATCAGAAGTGAATGTTTTCATACGTGTTTGAATAGGGATAAACTCTCCAACACACATCAACCCTGTGATGTGTCACGGCACTGACTACCTGGGTTCCATCAGCCTATGTCATATGTCATATCGACCGTGAGTTCAAGGAAGCGACAACAGCAACTTCCTGACTAGTACTGAACAAGTCTAAGCTTTGCATGTGGCCCCGAATCCAGGTCTTGATTTGAAAATCAATCTCTTCTATGGGGCCTGTGAGGGCAGGAAGTGTTATAACAAGGTGATTTGCTTCAAATAACCCATGTTGGAGATCAGAAGACATTCAGAGGATGTGGCACTGGAGGCTGATCTCACATTCATGTTGTTTTAACAACTTCCCCCTCACTCTGCTCTGCCCCCTGGCACCATACGTAGTTGAAGTGCAAACACTGCATGGTGCAAGATTTAAAGTAATTCTAGCCTCTATTTCTAGCTGCACTGCCATAAGGCGTGCAAAAAGACAGACACTTCCTGGCACTGCGCCTCTGTCGTCAGCAGAAAGGGAAAACAGAAATACAGTGTTGGGGGAGACATTTCTTTGGAAAAAAATCAGGCAGTGGCTTTAACTTAGACACAAACTCTGTTTAGTCCTAGCTTCACCAATGTTCCTATTGGATTGAACACTGGAACGCAAGAGCAGAAGCCGGCGATAATTAAGTAACATCTGAAACTAAAGGACAGAGCTGTGCGTAGTGTGGGCTGAATAGGACCCCAGACATGATAGTGCCCTGTCCAGAGAACAGAAGACTGAGGATGGTTGTTGCAGCCACCACTCTTCGGGAGATGTAAAATATGTATGAGTTCTCTTTTTCCTGAACTATTTTAATAATTTGAAGGCCAGATCCTGACTTGTTGTTAGCATGACTTTTCCCATCTCTTTGGCCACCATGCTGGCTAGTTTTATGTCAACTTGACACAAGCTAAAGTCATCGGAGAACAGGGAGCCTCGGTTGAGAAAATGCCTTCATAAGGTAGGTCTGAACACAAGCCTGTAGGGAATTTTCTTTTACTTTTTTTTTGTAAGAATTTTTTAAACACAATCTTTTCTCATTTTACATAGCTATGCCCGTTCCCACGCTCTCCCCTCCTCCCGCCCCACCCTCCCCCTTACTTCTACATCTGCTCTTCAGAAAGGGTAAGGCTTCCCATGGGGAGTCAATACAGTCGGACACATGTTAATTAGTATTTGACGTGCAAGGGTTCAGTTATTGTGGGTGGTGCCATCCCTGGGCTGGTGGTCCTGGGTTCTGTAAGAAAGCTGAGAAATCCATGAAGAAGCCAGTAGGCAGCTCCCTCCATAGCCTCTTCATCAGTTCCTGCCTCCACGTCCCTGTCCTCTTGAGTTTCTGTCCTGACTTCCTTCAGTGATGAACAATAATCTGGAAGCAGGAGTCAAATAAACCCCTTCCTCCCCAAGTTGCTTTGGTCATGGTGCTTCATCACAGCACAATCCTCATCAAGACAGAAACCGAACAGGCCAGTTAAGGAGGCACACATTTTTCTTTATCAGTGTCAGAATCCTCCTGAAACACAGCCAATGAGGACGGCATTTTACTCACGTGCCACCTTTGAGAAGAGGCCCGAGCTCCAGTCATAGCACTTCATATACAAAAATACATCTATGTCAGTAGTGCGAGACCCACTGGTTTGATTAGGCATGCATCCATTGGTGATTGCTGGCAGTTCTTGATAATGCCATGTTTCCTTTTAGTGATGTTTCCCATGGCATGGCCTGTGGGAAATCAGTGAATGAATATGGTACCTGATGTCTGTCATCTCAAATGATCATTGGCTGGGCAGATCTCTCACAGTGCCTGAGGCTGGGAATTTTAGCTACAGCCCTCTTATGGGTTGCAGATTGCTTGTGTGCATGTCCTCACATGGGGGAGAGAGAGAGAGAGAGAGAGAGAGAGAGAGAGAGAGAGAGAGAGAGAGAGAGAGAGAGAGGCTTATTTCAGGTTCCTCCATATAGTATTAGGAGGACTGGGCTTCCTTTCTTCTCAGTACTAAATACTATTTCAATGGATGAGTGAATTTTATTTAACCTGTTTTTAAAAGACTTCTTTAGTTCTATTTTACATGCTTGGGTTTATTGCTTACATGAATGTCTGTACATAAGCCAGAACAGGATGTTGATACCCTTTGAAACTGGAATTACAGCTGGTTGGAATTACAACCATCATGTAAGTGTTAGGAATTGAACCTAGTGCCCCTGCAACCACCCCACCCCTGGATAGTGCTGTGTGCTCTTAACTGCTGAGCCATCTCTCCAGCTCTCTTGTTTAATCTTTTATATACTTACGGAAATGAGGGTTGATCCTACCTTTTCGTAGGTGGAACTTTTCTGTCCCACCAGCCAGCTCCCAAATAATCACACAGAGACTTATTTTTAATTATAAGCATAATTACACATATAAATGCCACATGGTCATCATTGTGGACCATGGTGGCATGCAGACAGACATGGTGCTAGAGAAGGAGCTGGGAGTCCAATATCTTGATCCACCTAAAACAGGATGTGAACTGGGACACCATGCAAAGCTTGAACATCGGAGACCTCAAAAGCTCGCCCCCACAGTGACACCATTTCCCCAACAAGGTCACGCCTCCTAGTAGTGCCACTGCCTGAGAGCTTATGGGGGCCAATTACATCCAAGCTACCACAAGCGGGGAAAGGAGAGACTATGTCTCAAACCAGGAAACAAGGAGAAGGGAGAGTAGAAGAGGCCGGAGAGCCATGTCTCACGGCCCTACTGCCTGTAGTGTCCTCTGGAGCAATCCTGTCAGATGTCCAGTGGTGACCTCGAAGACACATCATCTTGTAGAACAGTTTTCAAGTTGAGACGTTAGAGACTGTAACCGTGAGCCTGGACTAGCACCCTGCGAGGAATTAGTCAATAAACACAGGAAATGGTTCCCTTTTGATTCTTCCAAGCCTTTAAGGGATTGAGCTCAAACCCCAATTTCTCAGTTTACCCCGGACATCCTTATCTTGTGTAAATATGAGAGACGCAGATAAACTACTTCTCCCACACACCTCTGAGAAATAGTACTTTACTCTAACATCTTAGAGATGCCCTCCCATTAATCTCAAGGTTATAGCACACAGAAGCAAGGGAAGACTCCGTGCAGAACAGGCCACTCTGCTCAACAGAAGACCACTTCTCTAAACACAGGCAGTTCCAGTAACCTTCAGCACTGTCCCTGTTCTCCTGTAGTAAGTCCTCTTTCTTCACCCTGCCTCCTTCCTCCTGGTCCTTTTTATCTGTTTCCTCCTACTCCTCTGCCCCTTCTCCTCCTCATCCTTATCGTCTTCTTCTCCTCCTTCTTGTTTTACCATTAGCTTATGCCCAAATTATTCAAGCCTAAAGGACTTACAGGCATCTTTTCCCTATGAAAAGAATAAGATATATAAAGTCAAGCATATGACCTAATTCTGCATATGACCGAAGTAAGTCTAAAGAGTTCCAGAAAAATCATACAGTTGTTGATTCTCCCCCAGAGAGCTAATTTAATCAGACAATTCATGACTGTTTGGGACATGGCAATAGCTCACAATAACATTCCAATTATCATGGAGGCAGCCCCCTATTTGTCGGTTAGATTAACTTAACCATGGTGCCTTGCTCCTATTAGCATTCACCATCCAGTGACCTTCAGGAAACACAGCCTTTTACTGAACATTAATCAAAGTCTAGGTCGTGAGTTGAATGACTCTGGGTTTTGTGGCTGTTGGTGCCCATTTAAGCTGCAACAAACCGGTCAGTTCCAGGCTTAATGGGCAGCACTTGTTACTGAGTTACCAGAACCTGAGTTTCTTACTTACTTAGGAAGGCCCCCAATTCATTTTTTTCAAGTGTGTGATTTTTGACGCTGCAGCACTGCAACATGGTTTGGAAGTCTCCCCGCAGCTGTGCTCATCACCTGAACTCTAAAGCAAGAAATCCAGCAAGAGGAATCTTGGGTATGTCCGGTGCCGACAAACCTAGCGTGGCATGGTTGGGAAGAATGGGAGACACTAACATTCTTTCAGAGTGATCTGTATCCAGCCAGGATGCAAGGATAATCGTCTGGTCTTTCTAGAATCTCCTCATACCCAGCGCACATGGAATGACACACATGCACCTCTGTAGAGAACTAGATATTACTATTAATCCTTCAGAAACATGCTTGTTTGCTTCTTAGATAATTTGATAGGATGTGGCAAAGCCCAAAAGGATCCTGGGAAACTCTCTATATTTTTCTTTAAGTTGTAAGTTTACTCAACTTAGAAAAATGAAGCAAAATAGATCACTTAAAGAGACATATGGGATGGTTCTAGGGAGGGCTGGATAGCGGTCGACAATCATAGCCATGTGTGCTCACCTGTTCTCCCCAGTTTATATCAGGAGGAAGAACCACACTGGCCAGTATTGTCATCCCGTGTTTGTTGATGGAGCGGCAGTGTCCACGATGAACAGAAAACCTCGGTGGCAGGGTAATTCCTGGAGAGTCTATTTGTGAAATGGTGGTTCTAAAGAGGTAAACAATCCCAGAGATGCTTTGGAGCTAGCTTTCTTGGACTGGACAAAGAGTCTTTATCCTACACTGAGCCAGGGTGACTGGCGAATGCTCTTTTCCTGCTTCTCAGAGTTCCTCAGCATCCTGGGTTCTCAGGATCATTCTGCTCTTTCCAGGCAAAGTCTGAATTTATAAAGAACCTGGCGACTTAGGCTCCCAAGTCTTGGCAAGTGAAATCGCTTATTGTCATATATTAACCTATTTCTCAGTTGACAAAATAAAAAGGTTTATTAACAGTTATTCTGTGTATTTGCCTCCCTCCTGTCTTTTTCTTGTGCATGCGCACGCGCATGTGCGCAGGCTTGTGTGTAGCTTTACGGTAGGTGTCAAAGTCTTTGATCGCTCTCTGACTTACATGTTGAGGCCTGCTTCCTCAGTTGAATCCAGAGGGCACTGATAGTCTACTTGGCCAGTGTGCTCAGAAGATCCCGTTTCCACCTTCTATGCTCTGGGATCTCAGGCAGGCTGCCTCCCCCATCCTGCATTTACGTTGTTTTTGGGGATTTGATCTTTGATCCTCATGCCTATGCAGCAAGCAGTTCAACCTGACTCATCTCCCCAACCCTTGTACTTTTGTGTACTTCTTTTTCTTCCCTCCCTCCCTCCCTCCCTCCTTTCTTTCTCTCTTTCTTTCTTTGTTTTTACAAGACAGAGTTTCTCTGTGTTGTTCTGGCTGTCCTGGAACTTGCTGTGTAGACCAGGTTAACCTTGAACTCAGAGATCCACCTGCCCCTGTCTCTCAAGTGCCAGGATTAAAGGTGGGTGCCACGACCTCCCAGCTGTGTCCTTTTTCATAGATACTGATGTTTTTGCCTGGGTAATAGGTTCCTAATTCTAGAATTTAAAGACACCAATCAGATCATAAGAGGAGATAACTTTGTCAGACAAAAGATAATTGCTAATAAAATTAGAGTATTTGTTTATCTACTTCACCCACTTTTAAAGGCTGACAGTTGACCGTCCACCAGCATTCCGGCTTTCCTACATACTAAGGAGAGGTATTATTAGTGAAGCCAGTGGGGGGCTGTCAGCACAGTGAGTGGTCTCCTGGGGACCCTCATATTCCACTGCATATCTCTCAGCCGCTTTCCCAGGAGGCCCTCTCCAAGCCCAGATACACAATCTCCATTAAATGAAGAGGTGAATCTGAACTGTTGGGCTGATTGAACTAAACAATGTCTTTCTGCATTCATGGGGCTGAAAAGAGTTAAATTATAACTATTAAGTTCTATAAACTTTGATAACAATGTTTGGGCTGTTTTCTCCTTCCTACTTCCATGAAGTTTTTACCTTTTGGAAATCAAAAAGGTGTCTTGTACTTTCTAGACTGCTTAAGAACAGCTTTTCTGAGCTTCCCCTTCCCGTTCTGATCCAAATTGCTTGTTTCTAAGCAACTTAATACACTGTCGATAGATGTTTAATTCATTTTAAGATGTGTCCAGAACTGTTTGTGTTGGACTCGGGCTGGTCGCTTGAATCTTGGGAGCTGGCCGCCTTTCTACGGTCTCCCTTCTATCCATTTTGTACACAGACTCTGTGGTAGACTTACAAGTTACGTACACACAAACACACTTGCCTCATTGTGTTTTAGATCCAAAATTCCCAACAGAACGCAGCCATATAGTAATCAGTCTCAGAGACGTGTTTGCTCTCCTTCATGAACCTCTAACCATTTCCTATCTTAGCAGAAAGTATGCAAGGCTCAGGTTAGGTCAACAAGGGAGTCCAGGTCAGCTGTGGGAGAGTGACATGGGAAAATATTAAAATATCAATAGGCAGCTTAGGCCGACTTTGGCACTGGTCACCTCAGGTACCTGCCATGTAGTGGCTTCATTTCCCTTTTCTATTGCAAGGAGGGGTTCTTTGACTTTAAAATACCCATCTACTGCTGCAGATAGCTCTGTGAGTGGCTTGTGGAAGGCCTCATAAACGTACCCCCTGAACTATAAAACAACAAACAGTTCACAGAATGGTTTCCCAGGCCCCATGGGAAGTCCCTGTCAGGCCACATAGCTTGTTTCAGATGAGACTGAATAGACCTCCTGCTTCAGGCCCAGGGAGCGGCCGACTCGGAGGATTTTTCGTTGACATGTGAGATTTACTTTGGCCCTCTCAAACACTACATCTCAGCAAAACAGGGCTCCAAGTTTATGTGATCTGGGTTAACTGTGAAGAAAAAAGATGGGACAAACTTCAGGGGCTGCAGCCTGTTTTAGCAATATATACATATTTGGTGTTAATTTCTACTAATATAGCATATTACCTAATTAGCTTATAAACAAACAAACAACAAGAAAAGCTTGTTTGTCATCAGAGTTTTAATGGTTCCGTTTCCATGAACAGTTGGCTATGTGACCTTGGGTCTGTGACCACATCATGGTGGGAAAATGGGGTACAGCTAACTTGCCTACATTGTGGTCAGAAAGCAAGGAAAGAAGAGAGAATTGTGGCTCCATGATCTCTGTTGAAGGTTTACAGCTGATGATACAAAACTTCGAACCAGCTCTCCTTTTCAAAGGGTCCCTCTTCCAGGGGCACCACCCAGCGGGCAACCCTTTAACATAAGAGCCTCTGGGGATCACTCAGCACCCAGCACCTAAACCACAGCTGAGCAGACCTCATCTTCTCCTCTGAGTCTACTCCCGTGCTTGACTGAAGGGCACTCTTAGGTGTGACATGGTCTTGTGTGAACACACGTGTGCTCACTCTCCATGATTTCCTGCTTACAGTCTTCAGGTTAACGTAAATAAATTCCAGTACTTTCAAAACAAGAAAAATGTACACCTAGATCATACTGAGAATTATTTGGCTGAAAGAAAAAATATCACACAGTTCCACTAAACAGTTGTGTGAATGTCCGTTGCAGATTGTCAAGAGTGGGCGAGCGTTTCCCAAAGATCTGTGGCCTTGGAAGACTTCTCCTTATTTAGAGATGTTCTCAGAATCTCCTGTTCCACAAGGAGAACCGTGGCAGACCACAGTCAGGTTTCAGCTTCAAGCTTGCCTTAGTCCCTCACACTCACTCCATCACAAGGCGGCAGCAGCAAGATCCTGCTGACGTGGTCGCATTCCATCAGCTGTATCCCTGTGGACCAGAGCCAGGGCCAGCTGCAGCATCCTGGCACTGAAAGACTGTCCCTGGCCCGTGTGAGAAGGTGTGCACGTGTGCCTTATAGAATACAAAGTCAGGACGCAGTCACAGAAGAATTTATGTTTGGCTGTTGAGAGAGTCATCATGCCATAGTAGAACCAGGGAGTCGTGCAAGAAAAAGGAGCCAATGACAGATTGTGACAAGGTCCTTGAAATATTAAGAATACAGGGCTCTTCCCTGGCTTCTCTGTGGGGTTTCCTTTCTTTCTTTCTTTCTTTCTTTCTTTCTTTCTTTCTTTCCTTCCTTCCTTCCTTCCTTCCTTCCTTCCTTCCTTCCTTCCTTCCTTCTTTCTTTCTTTTTTAAAATAAATTTGTTTATTTTACATCTGGCTGCAATTTCCCTTCCTTCCTCTCCTCCCAGTCCCTCCCTCAACCTGCCCTCTGCCCGCCCCCATCCACTCCTCCCTGATTTCTATTCCTCGGTCCTAGGAAACACAGCTGCATTTTTTGGTTGTTGTTTGTGCAGCATGCAGTGCACTTCTCCTGTGAGTCACCTTGAAGCATTGCCACCATGCAAGTAAATTGTTCCTCCTGGTTGGCACAACAAAGGATTTTAAGGAGCAGTGGTAGGAAACATTTGAGATGTGCTAAAACACTATACCCAGAAGCTGTGATTTAGGTGACTCATAGATGATCAAAGTAGAGGGCATATGGTTCTCCTCCTTTACCTGATTGGAAGACTCAGAACATCATCCGAGGACGATGGACAGACGGTTATATTCAGAGACAAGGCACAGAAACGTGGTTGCCAGGAACTGGAGGAGATTGGGTGGTGGTGTTAGTGGGTACGGAGTTTTCAGCTGGGAAATGTTAGAAATTGGGGGGGGGGGTCCAGCTCTTTAACAATGTGAGCATACATGATGACATTGATCAGAGATTAACTTTGCTCTGAGACCCTCGCCAACCCTGTATCCATGTCTACAGCATCCCTCAGGTTACTCTTATACAGTAGAAACGAAGAGAATCAAGTGTCTTCAATGGGAGATAATGAGAGCTAAGCAATAAAACTAAACACCTCAGCCTAATGGCACAGGTTTATAATCCCGTCTGCTAGGGAGGTTGAGATAGTGTTGGAAGTTCAAGGACAGGCTGGACCACAGGAAGAGTTGCTAATGAAACCTTGTCTCCAAATGAAAAGTAGGTGATAGTATACTCGTGTAGCATGTATGCAACCTTAGGTTGAATCCCCAGTGCTAAAACACACAAACCTGAATATATTAACATTGATATTTAGGTTTCTACACTTTAATTTAACTTACAGTCCATCAAATCTAAGACTTATCAGGCACTTACTGCTCTTAGAATTCTTTCGAAGTCCTTATCAGTGGACTTGATTGATTTGCTTCTGAATTAGCAGATTGATGAATTTGAGCATCTGTCGGTTGGGAAACATATTACTCTCCTTGTAGCTAATTTTCAAAGACTTTGTAAACCCTAAGAGTCCTTGAACTAAAGACTCTTTTTTCCTGTCCCTTAAAGTAAATTGACATACCCTTATTTGAGAAACTAAAGCCTTCCTCTGTGAAGACGGCTGCACAATGATAAACCTCTACTGCAAAAGGAACTGTCATCTTTCTGATGGGTAAAAATAAAATTTCAAGTCATCATCATCATAACCAACACACTGGGCTTAAAATTTTTTTAAGTTCCTTTTGTAATTTATAGAGCTCTCTCACATTGCAGGAATATGCCTAGGATCTTTGCCTGAGAAATATTTCTTGCAGAAAGTTCTGGGAACCTCTTACAGCCAGGGCTTTTGAGAAAAAAAGTGGGAAAAGATGAGGATTTTGGTGATGTTGAATGTATGAGGCCAGAACAGGAACCTGAATTTCATTCCCTGAATCCATGTAAAGACGCTGGAGGTGATGGACAGGGCCTATAATTGACGTGCTAGGGTGGGCAGAGACAGGAGGGTTCCTGGGGCTCCTAGCCAGCTTGTCTAGACTAATTGACAAGACCTGTGTCCTGAGGAAAGCCCTGTCTTAAAAGAGGAGAGAGACAGAGACAGAGGTAGACAAATAGGCACATGCCCACATACACGGGGGGGGGGGGGGGGGATGACACCTGAGTTGACCTATGGCTTCCATGTACTTTCTTACACACATGTATGGATACACATGAATACATATTTGCGCACACAGAGACATTCACGCACATACACACACACATGGAAACAGCAACAAAATGAGTGTATTTCTTACAATAGGAAGTCGAGTTAGGAAATAAGTATTTGCATAGAGAAAACAACGTTCAAGTAGTATTTTGATTTCAGTAGATGGAAAGTGTCTTGTTGGGCACAGTAGCTCTTTCAGAAACCAGTGTCTAGAGAAACTATTCTTCTGCAACAAAACCCGGGTGCCTTCATTTCTGCACCCCCATTCTCCTCGGGCAATTCGATTCGAAACAACTTGTTTTAGAAGTTTAGCCAACCCTGCTCCGAGTACTGACATGGGCAGACCTTGTTTTCCCGCGGGGCTGTACAGCTGCCAGCCATTTAGTGCCTGCCTGATACATGGGTGTTTTCTTTATCCCTTTCCCCTCTTGCGGTTTCTGCAATCGACATGGTCATTTTTGAAAACGAGAAGGAACCCTCCTTCTCAGAATCTCTGCCCCAGATCTGCTTTGGATTCTGCATGCTCCGTTTTGCTCCCCGAAGGATAACTTGAAGATCTGAGTAATTAACCCAAGACTCCTAGGACGCCGTCTCTTGGAAGGGAGCGATTTTGCTGTGGTGGAGTCGGCCGCTGTCAAGCACTAACTTCTTAATAATGGACCCTTTCAGCCCCTCCGCCGTTGGCAACAATGCTGTACTTCAAGCTGGTGGTTTGGCAGAGTGTAAGCGGACCACTTCTATTCTTCCCTTACACAAAATAGTCCTCTTGATCTCTGGGTTGGAGCTATTTTTATTTTACTTTGGTTCTTTTCTGCCCTTTAACTTGGTGAGCAAAGCCTTTCTCTGATATTTTGATCCACTGCTTAATCTGTTGCCTTACTCCCCACCGCCACCCCCACCCCCAAGACCCGCAAAAGGACTCCCTTCCCGAGATCAGCTGCTAGTTCTTCCCTTTCAGGATATTTAGGATCCTGTCTTTGAGGGAGACTGGGGACTCAGCTGCTGGAGGAACGAGGAGCTTGTTTCTCTGATCCCAGTACACTTCCTGCTATTAACATGGTAATGTCCCTGGCACAGCTCTGGGGACAATCACACCTGCAATTAAAAGCCAAATTAGGACATATCTTTTCTTGGCAAATGGGAGCCACAGAAATCTGAGGACAGCTGCAGCTCCTCCCATGACTCCCCACCCCACCTGCCCTTTAATGCCCACTCCCCTCCCCCAACCCTCAGCAAAGAAAAGAACTACACAGTTCTGGTTTTTTTTTTGTTTGTTTGTTTTGTTTTTTTTAGTTTGCCGAATTGGTGCATTTTAAACGATCCAGCGAATGCTTAGCACTTGCACTTGCGCCGCAGACACCGAGACACACAGAGGCCAATTTCATCTGCTCGGAGGTGGGTACTGTACCCAAGATGGAAGAGAGTGAGGGAAATACAATACCTAACCATGGGTACATAGAAGATCTACAATAACTGTATGCACTCATAAATAACAACCCATAAATAAGAGTCGTACACAGTTAAATGACAACTTCCTTACAAGGCAAAAAACCCCATTCCATTTAGAAGCGACTTGCAGCTAAATTTTTGTCTCATTTCAAGCATTCCAAAAATCCCTCCTGCTTTTGCTTCACTTGCAAACAGAGTTAGTTTTCCATTGCTGGATCATTTCAAAACACATCTAGTCAAAAGAAACTTACCTTGAACAGTATAGGAAGGGCTTGGTGCGCAGCTTCATGGTGAAGCCCTGGCCCAGCTGATGCGGCGCTTTGAGTTCGAGCCAAAGTTCCTAAAGGATTAAGCATATGAACAAATAAAAGTTAACACGAGATGTTTTATACAACAGGGGCTTCAGAAGCCTTAAAACCACCCAGCTGGAAGAGCTAAGGGATGTTAAGAGAGGCCACAGTCACTCTGACGCTTGTAGTCCAGACTGGGCAGACAGGGCCACCCATAATGCTGGCCCACCACTGCTCTGCGTTGGCTGCTACTAAGTGCATGCTGCCGCCAACTGCTTCTCCTGTTATCTCTGCAGCGTGTTACCCATGGAAGGTTCTGTGCAGACGGCTCTTCGTGCCAACGGATCCTCTCGTCTCTGCTCTTTCTATTCCTTGCTCCCTTGTGTGTCATTCTGGTCCCTTTCTTTTTTCATTGTGTCTTTATCCCTGAAGGAAAGCGCCATCCCGGATGCTGTTTAGTAAATTCAAAGTAAGCGGGAACTTGGCCACGGCACTATAGAGTCCCAGCCTTTTATCATTACAGTTAAACAGCGCTATAGGGAGTAGGCCTACAAGATGGCGCTGGTTCAGGGTACCTGTCACCAAGGCTGGTGACCTTAGTTTAAATCCCAGAACTGATGAGATGGAAAGAGAGGACTAAAGCTCAAAATTGTCCCCTGCGCACACGCGTGTGTGCACACATATGTAAATATATATAGGTAATGGTAAAAAGGTCACCCTCGATCAAAACAAAAGCATCCATTTGCCTTTTTCCTATCAACTCTGCAGAGTAGACAACCCTCAGTGGCATTTGCTAAAAGCAGCCTTTCCAAATGTCTTGGTTTTTTTTTTATATTTTTAAAATATTGGTGGGACTTTTCTGCTTCCTTTGTTTGTTTTTAGACAGGATCTCAATATGTAGCCTCAACCGACTTGGAGCACACGATGTAAACCAGGCTTTCCTCAAACTCACAGAGATCTGACTGCCTCTGCCTCTGGAGTGCCGGGATTAAAGGTGTGCACTGTTATACCTGGCTAGTTTTAATTTTATAAAATCATTCCACTGTCCCCAACTCCGAATGAGACAAGACCCAAAAAGAATATCCTTTTGGTTATCATATTATTCCTTCTAGCTCTGTGTCATCCAAACTTTGATAGGTTTGATGGACAGGGAAAAACAAGCGCAGAACTGAGGGCTGGGAAAACATTGTAAAGTCACTTAGACACCAGTGACTGTGGGTGGTACCTTCCATTTACTGCAAAATCCAACAACAGTGCTGGCCCTTATTTTATTAATGGAGTCACTACAAATGGTTTTGTTAATGCCATGTTGATCATGATATTCTGATTTTCAGGCCAGATCCTGACAAGGACAGTGATTGTGTGGCTTCTATTTGTGGTTTAATATTACATGTCACTTGAAACGTTAGCATAGCGTGACCAGGACGCACAGGTATGAACTAACTCATTATGACACTCTTCTCTTTTATTATTGTTGTTGTAGGGACGAGACCACTGATTCTGCGATGACCAAGTTATGTTTATGTGACACCAAAGAGTGGTAAGCGCAATTGCAGAGCTGTGCGTACAAACAGAGGTGACACCCAAAGGTAAAGGGACTTTGTTGTCCCTTTACCTCCAATTCAGCTGCGCCACAGATCTTTGCTCCCTCTCCTTAGAGGGTCATTTACCTGTCTCTATCAAATTCTATGTGATTGACACTTTCAGAGTTGGTATACAATGTACATATTGGAATTTTTGAAGGTTTAGGGACAGTATCCCTGTCAATATTCCTTGTCTGGTTTTGCCTTTTAACCCAGATCTCAAATAATTGAGCCTCTAAGAAGCACTTAATGGTCTTGGAGACATAAAGAAATAGAGTGTGGGTCTTGCTGTGGGTTAAAGGCCTCAGGAACCCTGGGAAGGTGCCACATTCACTGTTTGTGTTAATTAGCCCAGGGCTAATAAGGCCCCAGAGATGCTTTACCAAGATCACAGAGCGATTTGCTAAATCCAGAGTCAGGTGAGAGGCTAGACACAAGCTTTATAAACCTCTCAGAACAACAGAACATAGAAATCAAATCTCTGATGTTCAAAGCGAATAATGGAAATGCATTTCTCTTTCCCCACTTGGGTGATTTAACTCAGTTCTTAGCCTTCAACAAAAACCTTACTATTACTAGCTGAAAGCATGAGTTTATAGCCTTTTTTTTTCTTAATTCTGTGACTCCAATCCATGGAATTTGTTTGCACTTCAATACTATCTGTACTCCTTTCTACATCTAGACAGTAAATAACATGTCATTAGCAGGGAACATTGGTTGCCTCCAATTCATAGCAGTAGGATAGGATTCTCTCTCTCTCTCTCTCTCTCTCTCTCTCTCTCTCTCTCTCTCTCTCTCTTTCCCCTGCCCCCACCCCAAGTCAAGCACTTGGAAACAGAATACTTTAAAGGAAAACATCAGAACTTGTTTTTCAATGAGTTGAGAACAACAGGCACCACTGTAACCTAAAGCTAGGGTCTAAACAACAGTTCAGGGACAAAACCCCACAACAGACTACTATGTGTAAGATTTATATTAAATATTCTTAGGTTCAAGATGGATTTCAATTTTCATCTTAATGTTTCTATATCCTTCTATATTAAGCATGACTTTTGAAAAAAAGACTCCAATGTTGTGATAAATTTTGGAAAATGTACTCACCATTTTAACTAAGAATAGTGTGTGTTGATCTGTAGCCTATTGGCTCCATAGCACAAATTCTTTCCAGCATTCTGTGTGTTGGGGAGAATAAGACATGATCTAGTTTTATCAAAAGACATACGTGTCTAGCCCATCATAAAAGGACAGCATGAATCTGGGCTCAGTAGGATTCCTGTATCAAAAAGCAGGCACTCTTGACTTGCCATTAATCTGGTAACCACCTCAGAGGTGTAAATGATTGATTTCCCACTATGCCCAGCTTCCCTGGAGACCAGGTCTGGAAGTATTCCACAGAATCTTTCCCCTTACGAGGACCAGAAATGCTATAATGGTATTTTCTAACCTTAAGGAAACTTTTATTTCATAACAGGCATAGTTCCGATGTTGCTTTACATATATGAACATATCTGTTTTTAACAATGTCAAGAAAGGACATGAACACCTTTAGTTTAGCTCACTGCAGAGGAAACTAGTCCCAAGAAAATTATTTCCCACCAGTGACTCATGAATTTGACTTGAACATGGCTTGGGTGTGTGTGTGTGATTTTAGATAGCATTAGCTCTGTGTTATTAGACATGCATATACCACTTGAAATTGTATGATAACAATATCTAAAAATGAAACCAAAATGATAGAACTGAATGTTAACGATATATTTTCTTTATCACTTCAGCATAGAACAATATAAAATTATTGGTGAAATATTTTACGTTTCAACATTGTTAAACCAAATCTGGAGCCTTCTATATAGTTTATGTTTCCAACATCCCCCAATTTGGATAGCCATTTGAAAATGCTTTATGCCACATTTGCTTTAACACATCTTGAATAATGTCTAGGTTTTGCCGTAAATAAAGAGGGCCCTTGCCAAGCAATTACATAGCATTTTAAGTTCAGAATTGTGGTAAAGGAGGAATTTAGGATGCAATTCCTAGGATAAATGGAAGATCTGGACCCTCGGTTCATAGCCTTTGTGTATACTAAAGGAGGGATCGGTAGAGTGGACTGGCTGGGCTCTTTGGATGACAGAAGCCAGAGTGGATTACAGAGCAGATCATCTTTTCCAAGCCTTACACTCCAAGCCCACTTGCCCCCTGTGTCCTCCTTCCCTGCGGCCTCCCTATGGGTCAAGAGATATTGACAGGCTGATCTGACTTTGTGTGTGTGGCTGCTCACAGCATGCTACACAGTTCTGTTCCTGGTGTCTGTGTGTCAAGAAAGAAGCAAAATCCCCATCGTCAGGGCTCATTGTGGGACTGTTCTGTGCCAACAAGAGACTGTACATAGCCCGAGAGGCCTCGTGGCCATCTGCAGAGCACTCTCCTAGATCCCTGAGCCTTACTGGCACTGTGAACTATGTATATTTTCTCTGCTTGTCTCTTTTCTCCCTTGAGAACAGTCCTTTCTGGATTGGCTGCAGGCTCTGCTGGCCTCTCTTGCATCCTGTTCCCTTTTCCTTCAAGACAAAGTCAGCCATTTCTGAGGGGATGTGAGTTGATTGTGCTACTCCTGGACATCTCTCTGGATGGAGATAGCTTTAGGTTTTCAGTGCATTAGTGACCAGATGGATGTCAGGTGACAGACACTGGGGACTCGGGAGTCAATGGGAGCAAAGAAAGGCGGTATATTAAGAGAGTCCCTTCCACATTGAGAGCAGGACCCTCCATGAGAGAGGAGACAGCCCACCAGGCACACTCCCATTTGAGGCTTGTTAGAAACTGCTCTTCTTCCCAGCCCTAGCTCTACCCCCATCCTTCCCAGGCATCTTGCTCAGGGTTGTAGATGGCCGTGGAAAGAACGGAGGATGAGAAGGCGCGTACGTTAGTACAGAGGCAGCTCTGTCTTTCCCTGTGGCAAATCACACCTTCCTTCAGTTTTCATACAGGTCGGCAGATTTCAAACTTTGGACCGTCATTCCCAGAAAGACGAAAACTTAAACTACTGGTCTATTTGAAGTATTCAACTACTTTGAAAGCACTGATAATTTCTACTAATGATGAACTCCCACCGACCCAATAACCCAGCAATTCTGTGCCTGTTTGCCATACTTGTTTGCCATAAGTATGAATGAATATGTATGACTGTTTGCCAGAAGGAAAAGACTAGAATGCTCATGGAGTGCACGGTAGTTTTAAAGAACAGAAACAGCGCCAATGCCATCCATGGGAGACTTGTTTAAACAGAATGAAGTCATATGACACATGGTACGTGTACTGCGTACATACATAGTGCGGCATAAGGTTGGACGAACTGAAACAGCCATGTCGGTTCTTTGAAGAATAATCCTTACTGAAAAGAGCCAGACATCAGAGAACACACACACTACACAATTTCCTCTCGACAAAGTTTAGACCCAGATAAGAATCAATCTTGTTCTCTGCCAGGCTGCTGCGTTTCACACTGCAAACCAGGACGCACGGGATGGGAAGCACAGCGAGGCAGTTCCTACCCGTGCCGTGTGTAGAATGTATGCACCTCTGGTTTCTCTACTGCAGCAAAAGCCTACCAGTGGCTTTACAGTAAGTGGGTTTACAGTAATTAGTGGATTATGGCCTAGAATTTGGAAAACACTGATATTCGTGCTGGCCAGGCTTCCAGAGTAGCTGGCGGAGGAGCTGATCTCCCTAAGCCTCGGTACCCTCTCCATAAACACAGAGAAGGAGGGGTGCCCTTTGCCAAGCGTACTGAGGAATTGGATCAGTTCGCTCACATTATGCTTTTGGCATATTGACCAGACAGTGAGCGTGTGCCTTAGACATATGCACAGACACATAGGCTGTACATATGTACAGTCACACACACGCACGCACGCACACACGCACGCACGCGCACACACACACATTTTTATTAGATGCTTCGTTTCCAAATATACCCAGGTCGTTTCCCTAGAAAATAAGCCTTCCAAATCCTTGTCCTCAATTTGTGCTGATAACGTGGAGCGACCTTCCCAAGGAGACTCAGATGTGACTGGCTGCTCCAGGGAAGCCAAGCTCCTTGTTAGAGACCATCTGGGATTTCCACCTCCTCAGGGTGGGCTCCCGTTAGTTGTTCCTGTGTTCCCACACCACGCTCCACTGGGCGGTTTCCCGTCTGCCCTGGCCTCTTTGGCAGGGCCCGAGTTCACTTGGCCATGTACAGTGAAACTGTACTTGGGCGATCTTTGTGTTTTAAAAAAGTCATCTTAGCCCGGGAAATGTTGGCTACTGCGAAGAGCCAGCCCTCCTACTTGGCTGTGGGGTCCTGACCAGCCCCCAAAGCTTCCTCCAACAACAGGAGCTTTATGCTCTCAAGCAAAAAAGACCAGCTGTCAGCTTAGATTTCCTTAATCCAGCCAGATCCCAACTCGGGCCAAGCAACAGTCGCTATCTGGGGGAAGCCCATCTGTGAAAGGCAGTAGTGCCCTTACTGGAATGACATGTCATAAAAATTAGTGTGGGCACTAATCTAAAGAAGCTTTGTGCTGAGTCGAGGGACTGCAAGGTCCCAGTTGGTGCCCTTCCCTTTGCCAAAGAGCTGGACCAGACTAGCAGAGCGGAACATGAAAACACTAAAAGCGCCCCCACACCTTGCTCGCCACCCCCAACCTGGAGCGCTGCTGCGGCAAAGGCCATGAAGGTCCTGTAGCCGCTGGTGAACATTAATAACTTATGAACTGGTTTATTGAATAACGAGCTCGTTCTTAAGATTCTTCTCAGTAACTTTTCTCTCATGCGCTGGGAAGACTATTTGCTCCCCAAACACATATTCCCATCCTCTGAGGAAAACACAAACTGCAGACTGGCATCTGCCTGACCGGAAGGGTACAGATCATTTTCCCTCCAGGCTCCTCCTCTTTGTTGCACCGCTTTGGGCGCATTCCTTGCACCGCGGCCTCACTTTCTCTACCTGAACTTTGCCTTCATTTTAGCTTCCAGTCCCAGACTACAAAGAGTCTCTGGTAGGAGTCCAAAGGATGGGCAGGCAACGTAAACCAGCCTGGCCTCCACCGTGCCTGCTCTCCTCCCGGTCTTGCTGACCATGGCAGGAATCATTGTGAGGCTTAAAACAAGGCCCTGACTGCAAGGATCTTAACATGAGGGGATGAACTGCCTACACTTAAAGGCTACTGCCTCTGCTTACTCTTGCTAGAGCTGTATAGAGAAAGTACCAGTCTAGCAGGGAAATTCCTCCCCGAGCCTCCATGTCTGAGTCCCATTGCTCATTGCAGTGACTTTTCCGAGGAACGACTGTGTAGTTTCATTGCTCTAGGGTGGAAAGGACGCAGTGGGCACTTATTCCACCAAGGATAGCTTCTACTCAGACTGCCTGGAAGTGAGCACTGAATTAAAAAAGCTGATTAATGCTAATTCAATTAAAAGGTAAATTTCATAGAAAAGCTTTCAAGGGAACAAGGTCTGGCGAGCAATCCTCTTTGGATCCTTTATTAACTGTATATATAGTATGTTTAATGTGTGGCGCTTAAAAAAATTCACCATGCCAGTAGCTCCTCGGCTAGGGGTGAGACTGCCTTACCACCACTGTCGCCACTGGCACCACCACGACCTCTGCTGTCCCCACACTGGGATTTTGTTTGGCTTATCTTGTGCAGCTCGTACATATACTGATGGTCCTATAGCCATGCAACTATACCTATACCATGGCAACTCTAGTGAAATCCATGGGGAAAGAGGGAGAAACTGGGAAGAAATATAATGGTAGCAAAGGATGAGGAGGAATTTAGAAAGGGAAAGAGCTGAATCAAAACACACTATATACATTATTAAATTGTCGATCATATATACACATATGTATATATTAAATTGTCAAATTTATATATAATTATATATATGTGTGTGTGATTACATAAAACCGCGTGTCATGGAATGCAGCTTTTGAACTACATTTCAAATAATCACGTGGGTATTTTCAAAACTGCTCATTTTTATATAATTTCTTTAAAGACCCGTAAGTTGAAAACCACTGGTATACACATAACTTAGCACTGGCTTAAAAAATAAAAGTAAGTCAGTGTATCTCTTCAGTTTTTCCACCTTTCTTCATTCTGCTATATTTTAGGTTCATTGGGAGGGAGCGTGTATCTGGTTCCTAATTCAAGGGCACCAGATACCTGGCCCCTATCACCCTATGCCCAGATCAGAAAAGAAGCCGCAGGTTATGAGAATTTAAACTCCAATTAATGCATTTGTGACTATCAGGCCGGAGTCCTAGTGGGAACTGAGAATTAAAAAAGATGAAGCTGGGTCTGGTGGAACGGGCCTGTTGAGACTTGGGAATCTCAAGCAAACGCATTTCAAAGTCAAGACCTTCCTACAGAACAAATTCAAGATCAAGCTGGGCTCTTAGTCAGATGTCGACTCAAAATAAAATAAAATAAAATGGTTGGGTATATGGCTCAAGATGGAGTTGGTCTAGCATGCACTGAGTTTGGTCCCAGTACTAGCAGGGGAGAGAAACAGATGCCAACATTGGTGGCACACCTATGTAATTCTGGCATTGGAGAAGCAGAGATAGGGGAACCCAAGGGTTTGCTGGCTGTCCTGCCAACTCGACTGGTGAGTTCCAAGCTAATGATGCCACCTGAAAATAGTACCTGAGGTTGACCTTTGACCCCCCCATGAACATGCACAATACCAAATCAGTAAGTATCAATTTCTCTTGCTTATAATACAGTGTAAGTATAACCATATCATCAGGAGTTAAAATCAACAGACCCAAGTATACAACATCAGTATGCAATATGGGTAACAAAGGATGTACCTGGAGCTCAGCAGGACTTTGGCACGTGTGGTAGGCAGTGGAAGTGATGGCAGATGTGCTGGGAGGGCACGGTGTCGCAGGCTGAAGCTGGGTTTGCTCTGGTTCCAACTGAGGTTAACACTGTCCTGTAGGGGAGCCTGAGGGTGCTCAGAGCTGGGAGGGGGCTTTGTTGGTCTTCCTGTCTTACACCAATTTATTTATTCTCTCTCTCTCTCTCTCTCTCTCTCTCTCTCTCTCTCTCTCTCTCTCTCTCTCTCTCTCTCTGTGTGTGTGTGTGTGAGAGAGAGAGAGAGAGAGAGTGTGTGTGTGTGTGTGTACGTGTGCATGTGTGTGTATGCACATGCTACATGTGTGGCAGGTACCTGCAGAGGCCAGAAGAGGGTGTCAGATCTCCCAGAGCTTGAGTTACAGTTGTGAGCCATCCTACAGTTCTGGGAACCAAACTCCTATCCCCTGGATGAACAACGAACACTCTTTTTTTAAAAAAAATATTTATTTATTATGTATACAATATTCTTTCTGCGTTGTGCCTGAAGGCCAGAAGAGGGCACCAGACCTCATTACAGATGGTTGTGAGCCACCATGTGGTTGCTGGAAATTGAACTCAGGACCTTTGGAAGAGCAGGCAATGCTCTTAACCACTGAGCCATCTCTCCAGCCCCACAATGAACACTCTTAATCACTGAGTTATCCCCCTAGCTCCTGCACTCAATTCTAAAACTATGGGAAATTTTGTTGTTTTGCAGCTATTTTTCTTTTTTTTCCCTCCCCCCCTCCCTCCCTCCCTCCGTCCGTCCCTTCTTTCTTTTTCTCTTTTGAGTCAAAGTTTCTCTGTGTAACCATCCTGGTTGTCCTCAAATTTGCTCTATAGCCCAGGCTGGCCTCGAACTCACAGAGATCCGCCTGCCTCTGTCTCCCCAGTGCTGGAATTAAAGGCGTGCGTCACCACGGCCTGGTTGTAGCTGTTTTTCTCAATTCAACTCATTATACGATATGTTTCTAAGCTGTAGGAAACTGGAAACTGATGAGCAGAAATGATCGCAGGTGTGCCAATGGTCACTCCAGCAATTGTGCCTAAACTGAGTTCCCTTGGGCCTGCATCTGGTAAGCAAGCTCAGCCCCCCTACAAGCACCTCTTAGTAGCAGGAGACCCCTGTTGCGGCTCTCTTTCATGAAAAAAAAAATCTCTTTAGATCTAGTCTTTGAGCTAATTAAATACCTCATGACCCTGGGGTGCTTCCGTAATTGTATATACAACAAGAGAAAGCAATTTGACTTAGAAATTAAAACTTAATTGTTTTTAAAGGTGGAAGGAAAGAGAAAAGAAAAATATTAGCGGTTCTTTCCTTAAAAGAGTAGTCAATAGAAAACTATCTTTTAGTGGTTCTGAAGGTTTGGCAAGCTCACACTGTGTCCCATAAGGTCTCTAGTTGGTATGTGACATTTGTCAAGCGATTGGGAAAGTCTTGGGTTGTTCCTGTGAGAGTAAAGTCCCAGGAGAGTAGGGAAACCAAGACACCGCATGGCTGGCTCCTTTCTTCTCATGCCTTGTCCCTTGGCAGTTCATTATTCAAATCCCACTGGCTTTCTCTCGTCCAGTTACAACTGCCAAGTGTACGCTATGTGGCAAGAACTGCTAGCCGGGCCTGGGGACCGTCCAGGGCAGCCAGAGGTCCTCTCACTGGGCATTTATTTACCTGCTTCATATTTTAAATTGCTTCCTCCTCATTGTCCTTGATTATCTAGAAGTATTTGCACAGACCAGATTCAAAAACTCTCTGTAACTTTGTTGCTGTCCTAACTAGTCCCTAAGTTCATCTAGCCATACCATATAATGCTAAGAAGATCCCACCCACTCCCAGGACTTCTTTCTAGGACTGAGGAAGGAAGACTAGAAAGTATCATTATAGTGTCCTAAACACCTAACTGTTTGCCTGGGGTTTTTCGAGGTCACAAAGGACTTGGCTGAGCATTCTACTTTAGTTAAAAAAAAAAAAAAATCCTCTTTTAAGATCTGGCTAGTCTACATGGGGCTTTCTCACTATGGAATCCTTGAGGGCGGAGAATGTTCTGTCAATCTTCACGGATCTAGAATCTGGCATGGGGCCAGGCACAACACTGACTGTCAGCGAGTGATTTTGTATCCCAGGCTTTCAGGCTTACGTACGAGTTGTTCCCTGACGGGTTCGTAAAGAGGCCTCTTTCTGCGTCTCCTTCCCATGCACCCAGCACTGTCTGCTTCAGTCAAGACTCATGGGTGGAACCCAGAACATCAGGCTGGACTCCTAGCATGCAGAGGGACAATGCCACACTATCTAGCCACATTGTCACTCCCAGGAAGCTTATAATGGATGGTATATATGCCATTCTTTATAAAACGAGAAGTTTACTAAAGACACAGCGTCATGCGGGGGTGAAATAAATGGACTTCAGGAACGTGGGGGGTAGGCTCATGACCAAGACTATGGCTTCAGAAATACAGAGACAGAGTTAAACCAAGAGCAACATAGCACCTGCAGTAAGCAAGCCATCAGTATGCCTTCTTTTTTTTTTTTTTTGTTTTTATTTTTGTTTTTTGTTTTGTTTTGTTTTTTGAGACAGGGTTTCTCTGTGGCTTTGGAGCCTGTCCTGGAACTAGCTCCTGTAGACCAGGCTGGCCTCGAACTCACAGAGATCCACCTGTCTCTGCCTCCCAAATGCTGGGATTAAAGGCGTGTGCCACCAGTTCTGTCCTCCACAGGGGACTTGGGAGCACATTTCCCTTTATGTGTGCCACCTGCAGGGACTAGCATTCAAGCACAACAAGCCACCTGATGAGCAGGGTGTAGGAAATGATAGGAGCGACTTCATGACATTTTTTTTTTTTTTTTTTTTTAAAATAATTGCTTCCAACCATTCTCTGTCAATACTACCTAAACCCCTATCCAGGAGAGCTGAAACGGAGCATTTTTTTAATATTTATTTATTTATTATGTATACAATATTCTGTCTGTGTGTATGCCTGGAGGCCAGAAGAGGGCACCAGACCTCTTTACAGATGGTTGTGAGCCACCATGTGGTTGCTGGGAATTGAACTCAGGACCTTTGGAAGAGCAGGCAATGCTCTTAACCACTGAGCCATCTCTCCAGCTCCCGACTTCATGACATTTTGATGGGGGGATAAAAGCAGACAATGAGTCAAGTTTTTGGGCCGGAAATCCTCAAGACCTCGATGTCCAACTGTCCTGCTACCTGTGAAAATGTCCTCGGGAGGCAACTCCAGACTTAGAGTTCTGAAGGTGGGATGCATCCCGGCAGAACAACGTTGGAGATCACAGTACACTACTAGAACCTAGATATGCTCCTAGGAGATCTGGACACCTTCCGTTTCTATGTTACACGTCTTGAAGAAGTCACACAACCTCTCCAAGTCTTGGTTTTCCAACTTGTAATACAATTAAATTGCCCACTTGTCTCTTCATATGGAGAATTAGGACAACACTGAGCACAGGTGAGACCTTTAGAAACAGGAGGAGACCTCTTCAAGTACACAATCTCAGTTCGACGATCTGTTTTTCACTTTGACCTCAACTGAGCCCGGAGTAGAAAAAGTCTCCAATAAGAAAGGACGACAAAGCCAGGTGATGGTGATGCGCACCTTTAATCTCTACACTTGGGAGGCAGAGACAGGGGGATCTCTGTGGGGTGAAGGCCAACCTGCTCTATAGAGCTAGTTCTAGGACAACCAAGGCTATACACACACACACACATACACACACACACACAAATACACACATACATCTGTCTTAAAAATATCAACAAAAAAGGACTGCAGAAGTCAATTGTGTTGTAGATTAGAAGAAAGATAAGTTCAGGTGGGAATTCTGGGAGAAACTAGTCACCCCCCACACACACACACTGCTTCCTAGTGCCCCCCCCGCTTGATTTCTGTGCACCTCTGTGTGGATGGGGTGACCTGGCATCTCCACTTGTGTTGAAAATACTGGGTTGATTTACCTGGCCAACCTGAGAAGGAAGAACTTCAGAGAAACGTGGGGAGTCAGTGCCTTCAGAAAATGTGGCCTGGGCCAGTGGAATTTTGAAGGGACATAGAAATTTCTCAACCGTTCGGTGTCTATTACATAATAGGCCATGCCTTTAGCCTGAATTCTTTAATTTCACTACTCAAATTTTCAGTGTTGTTATTTCTGTTTGTTCCATGTAATGTCCCCATTTTATGCCAGAGACCTATGATCAACACAAAGCAATTTCTTGAACTATGTTTGTCGAATGCAGTGAGTGAGCGCATGCGTGTATGTGTGTAACAGTTAAAGCAGTAGGGCCGTGAGTTTGAGAGGCAGGTGTGCACGGGAAGAGTGGGAAGGAGAAAAGGAAAGGGGGGGGGATGATGTGATTACATTTTAATGAATAAAATTTGAAATTAATTGACTTTGCTGCTTTGTTACAAAGTTCAGTTTATTGGAAATCAGCATCTTCCCCTGGTCCTTTTGTTTTGTTTTTAAAGATAGGATTTCTCTGTGTCACCCTGGCTGTCTTAGAACTTGCTTTGTAGACCAGGCTGGCCTCAAACTTACAGAAATCTACCTGCCTCTGCCTCCTGGGTGCTGGGACTAAGGCATGTGCCACAATGCCTGCAATTACTTTTTTTTTTAAAGGTAGAGTAGCCCAGGCTAGCCTCAGATTTAGGATCTTCTTGCCTCAACTCCGGAGTACTGGGATTTTAAGGGCCTGCTGTGGCATCCAGTTTCCCCTGAGTCTTAGTAACTTAGAGACTAGCAGGTCGGCCACCTTCATTTGAAAGAATTGCAAACCTTACTCTGGGGACAGCTAATTTTTTACAAAATACTCTCTACTGTTGAAATTTCTTTCTTTCTTTCTTTCTTTCTTTCTTTCTTTCTTTCTTTCTTTCTTTCTTTCTTCCTTCCTTCCTTCCTTCCTTCCCTCCTTCCTTTCTCTCTCTTTCTTTCTTCCTTCCTCCCTCCCTCCCTTCCTTCTTTCCTTCCTTTCTTTTTTAAAAGCTCTCTTTTTACTTGGCCCCTTCCCTCTGGAAGCTCACAGAAGGTCTAGAGCCTTATGAACATCAAGACTTTGCTCGTTGGTGTAGGACTAGAGCAAGAATAATAAACAATGTCTCCCTTGGTAAATGATTCAAAAAAAGCCAGATTGTCTCTGGGTTCAGTTTCATCCCTGGGCAGAAAATAAATCATTTCACTGGCAAGGCATGGCATATGCCCCCCCTTGGAACAGATTACACATGATTTAAATTCCGTCTTTCCAGAGAATGGCTTTGGCAAGGCTTCCTACACACACAGGTGAAAGGGGGTTTTTGCACACTGAAAGCAAGCCCAGAAGAAGTCTTTACAGCCAGGGACCATCACAGAGTGAGGGGATTCTGGAATATAACAGCTAACATTCAACAAAAGAGAGCAAGCAAAAGGCACAAACCTCAGGGAGTCCATCAAACGGCTCCGGACACAGACAGATTAACAAGGTAAGTCTGTGGAACAGGAAAAACACTGTGACCTTTTCCAGAAAGCCCTGGACTCTTTACAGAAGGTGGAGGAGACCCCCACCTCTGGAAAGGAAAACTAGACACGATGTTGCAAAGTGAGGTGTCTTATCGGAGTTTATTATTGTGGCCAAACGCAACCGGGCCTTCTGCCCCCAGTGCATTTCAATCCAGGCCAAAAACTGAGCAGCGCTGGCGACTATTACAACCCACAGGTGTGCGTCCACACAGCGATACACACTCAGAACTGGGTGCTTCCATTGTTTTCAGCAGCAACAGACGTTCAGAGCCAGCCTGGATGGAGTTTTTTGATTTTATGTACAGAAAAAAAATTGTTGTCTCAATTAAGGATGAGGCCTGCCGAATGGTGGGGTGGTGGGTTAATTAGATCACTGCCCTGGGGTTGCGATCTGCTGACCTTTGCTCTTCTTGCTAAACCAGGGGTGGCTGGGCTGTTTCGCTGGACCTCCCGCCCTGCAGACTGTAACTGGAGCTTTCACCTCCTAAGGCTGTACAAAGTTGATTTCTGTTCGCCCTTGAGGAGAGGCCTTTAGTAGTCTCTGCTGACTGGAGGAACTGGCCTGCTTAAGGTCCAGTGGGAAAGAGTGCCCAGACTGGAATTGCCAGTTTGGAACCTTTGGACCAAGTCCCAGGCATTGGTTTGCTGAGGACACAGTGGTTGTGCTTGGTTTACCCCGCTTCGGGGCTGCAGGTAATCCACTGGGATCCACGCGGTTGTGTTGTTTACCTGCCCCCCACCTCAGGCTGTGAGTTTTGATTTTGCCCCATGTAAGCTGGATATAACTACATCTGTGGCATTTTTGATATTTTCAAATGCTTGTGCTAGGCCTATGGATGTTAGATGGAGAAATCCTGCTCCCGCGAGTGAGCCCCTGGCATTGGCTCACCCAGGCCTATGAACTATGATTGTACAGGATACAGATGAGGTTTCCTACAGTGAGGAGCGGAAAGCAGCAGGTTTTTGTTGGTGGTGGTTTTCTTTTCTTTTCTCTTCTCCTTTTTTCTTTATTATGAAGCTTGAGGCTTTCAGTTTTTCATGTTCACTCATTAAAACAAAACAAAACACAATTCTGGACTGGGGATGTAACTTAGTATGTAGTCCTTGCCTAGAACACAAGAAACCCTGGGTTTACTTCCCAAGGCTGCATAAACTGAACATGGTGGCAAACCCCTATTATCTTCACACGTGGGAGGTGGAAGCTGAAGGATCAAAGTTCAAGGTCACTCTTGGCCGTCTTGTGACTTTCCAAGCTTCCTCGGGTGGGTGGATCCCAGCTGCTCTAGTCTGGCTCCCTCCTCACCCACAGTGGGTGGGTTAGATGTTTTATTGGCTGCTGTGCCTTAACCAGCTCTCTTCCCAAGACTCTTAGCAACATTTCCTGGCCTCACCTTGCAAATGACTAATAAAATCCTGCCTGCCCCAAGGGCTTCTTCAGAACCAACAGCTGGAGAGCAACCGTGATGGGGGAACTGTTTACAAACTCACAGTACTACCTACAGAATGTTTTAGAGGAACCTTAAAAATGTTATGCCCAATCCATGAAGTCCCCTTAAAACCAACAAGGAGACCAAGTCCCGTATGTAAAAGCAAAAAGCCTTTATTTTGTGCAAGTTTGCAAACTCGGTCTCTCCACATGTCCAAGGTATTGGAATAAACAGAGGGCCCCGAGCTCAGTTAGAGCTGGGTTCCTATGGCAGTAAAGGTTGGGGTGAGGGGTCTCCAAGATTCAGGGCCCCTGATTGGCTGACACTTGTCTAGGGGTGTCCTGGTGAGTGTGCTGGAAGGTGATCCAGTCCACAGCAGTTGGAATGCTAGGCATTTTCTTTGAATGGTCCACTCCTGGGTGGCACTCGGGCAATCCCAGTACACGGTTCTTCCAGCAACCAAGTATTGCTTCAGAGCAAACTACTGAGACTCGGGCCTCTATTAAACTCACCGATGGCTGAGTCCTACACTGGCAGGTGACAATGGTTGAAAGCAAAGAACCTCCCTTGGGTGGTCTGTTTCTTTTTTAGCTTATCATGGCTGGCTTCTACAAAAAACATCGGACAAAGGGGGATTCATGCTCCCACGAAGCTCCCAGACCAAGGACCTATATTCCCAGGAGGAAGACAGATGATTGTCTAAGTATGTCCTGCAAGGTAATAATACACAGAGGAGCATGGTCCGTGTGAAATTGCTGATACGTGGTCATTTTTGACTTGTAAAAAAGATCAGTTTCATATGACTTAAATCTAATTTGGGGCCATTTTCTTTGGGGTTTGAGTTTCTATTTAATAAGGTGCCATATTCTTGCCAAGTGGCAGAAGGAGCCACATGTTTGGCAGCGGCTGGGGCTCTGCCCAGTCTTCCAGATGCCTGTACACTCGGGGAAGAGGGGGAAGCTTATGCTCCAAGCCAAGGTTTCAGAGTAGAATACATTGTTCATCTCATTCCCCGGGAAGCAGAACTTGGTCTCATGGCTCTTGAAATATCAGCTTTATTCAATGCAGCTGTGCCCTGATGTAATAAAGAAAACAGAGGGCAAACGAGAAGACAGCCTCACTGTCTCCCAGATCAGACAACCTACACATTCTTACCAATAGTAAGGAAGCAAATGACAACGAGAGAAATGGGGGTCCCAATGAGCACAGGGTGAGATATTTACTTTTATTAGGTTCTTATACTCAAAGGGAAGGACTTGGGATCTTCCCCAGATTTTATTTTACCTTTATACATTTGTCTTGTCCCTCAGGATAGGAGGACTGCTGGCACCCAGAGCTTTACTTCTTGACTTATCATCAGAATCACTCAAACTGTGGTGGCTCTTGATTGACTTTCAGATGTGTTCCAGGAGGTCCTTAAGAACCAACCCATTCCTGCCAGACAGTGATGGTACGTGCCTTTAATCCCAGCACTTGGGAGAGGCAGTTCTGTAGACAGCCACGGCTGTTACATAGAGAAGCCCTGCCTAGAAAAAGAAAACAAAATAAAAACAAACAAACAAAAAAGAGTCAACTCATTCCCTTCCCCATGTTAGTCCTCATCTGTACTCAATAACCTTTTAAGTTATATGGTGTGTGTGTGTGTGTGCGTGTGTGTGTGTGTGTGTGTGTGTGTTCGCAAGCGTATGCAGGTGTCCTCACCATGCACACTTGTGATGAGACCAGAGGCTGATGTTCCATATTTCATGTCTTTGTCCATTAGCTCTCTTCCTCACCCTTTGAGACAGGGTTTCCCGCTGGACTTGGAATTCACTACTTTTGGTAGATCAGCTCCTACTAAGGTCCTGGGATCCACCTGTCTTTGTGTTCACTGGAGGTGCAGGTGAGTTGCCTTCATGCCCACTTTCTGAACGCAGGTTCTCATGCTTGCTGAAATGGTGTTTTCTTCTATGTGTTTGCTGTTTTCTTCACGTATGTATTTTTAATTTACAAACATTTTGCTTGGCTAGGGTAACTTTATTGTAATGTCTTAGCCAACAGTGGGTTAATATGGAGAATATATGAAGGCACTCTTAAATTAGAAGAAGTCAGAAAATTTAAGGGAAAGAAATAGGCAAGGTTTGTTTGTTTGTTTGCTTTTCTTTTAAAGACAAGTCATAAGTCACAAAAGAGAAAATCCAAATGGCTACCCCATGTAGAAAGACACTGAAAAACAAAGAATCCAAAGAAGCACACAGTAAATAGATAACTTATTATCTATTTATGTATAATAAATATTTATTATATAACCTTATTTATATAAGTAACCTTATTTATATATAATAAATAACAAATTTATTCACCTTTCTCCCCCCCCTTTTCCTCTCTTTCTCTCTGCTCCACTTATTTGTCTTAAACTAGTTCCATTTTTCTTAACTTGTATTTATTATTATTATGTGTGTAGAAGACACACAAGGGGGTTGCAGTATAACACATTCATGCCTTGGATCATGTGTATTTCTTGTGGCTGTGTCAGGGGAGCAGCAGGGGACAACTGAGCTTCTGGAGGTTGGTCAATCAGGAAGCAAAGCACTGATGGATAAGTCTCAGACAGGCAAGGTTCTGAAAGTTTCGGCTCCAGAATGTCTCGTGCTACCTCTGTGTCTTTACCTGTTCACCTCAGCCATTTTTTCTCTTGGCTTGCTTACACTCTGTTAATCTATAACAAGCTGTGAGGGTATGACTGTATGTGGGTTCCTAGGAAAACTTCTTTTCCAGCTGTAATATGTAAAATGTTTAGTCATGTGAGGGATATGGAAAACATGCTTTTATTTTACTTGTATTCATTGTAATCATTCACTTAGAAAACAGAATGTAACCACGTTATAATTTTTTATATGGCTTGAGAGATTTTGCTGAGGTATATAAGCTGCAGGGAAAAAATTAAGAATAGACAGAAGGGAAACACCAGGGTATAAGAACAGAACACAAAAAGAATAGAGAAGAGCAAGCAACAGAAAGAATAATAAAATGAAGAACTAAGCTTCTGGCCCTTAAAAAAGTCCTGTGTCTGTTTGTCTGTCCGGTAGTTCTCCTGCGCTCCATCTCCTCTTTAGTTTTTCTGACCTGCTGAAGGTTTGCTATTCATCAGCACCCTAGTCACCTGACATGTCGAAGGGGTGTGTGTGTGTGCACGCGCGCGCGCGTGTGCGTGCATGTGTGCACGCATGTGTGTTTCTCTTTTTTGCTGGCCCCAGAAAGTTAAGTTTTGCACCCTCTTGCTGGCCCCAGAGAATTAAGTTTTACTCCCTCACATAGAAAAGTCAAGTTGAGTGATTAGTTCTCTGACTCTGGGGATCCCCTTCAGCCCCTGGGCTGCAGAAGGCTACTCTTTACAGCAATAAAAGTGTATGGTTTGGAAGACAGCTGAGCGCTGGGCTCCCTCCCCCCATGGCGGATTCTGGAGACAGAACTCTGTGCTCACGACTTTCACAGCAAGTGTTTTTATACACTGGGCCATCTGTGTACATATAATACAGCTAACCCAGGCGCCATATCTTCAGTACACATAGTATAAACACAATATAAACATACGCATAACATAGTATAAACACACACATGTCTGTACATACACATACAGAAATATAACTGGACTTGCCTAGAGAACGTAGGATTTGAAAGGAGAGTCTGCAGTATAAGACAAGGAAAATGGAAACCAGAATAAATGAATCTGTTCTCAATGCCAAGGGTAATGTCTTGTGCTGGACAGTACCCAGCATCCACCTAGATAAGCATTACACTTCTAGTCTCTCATTCTTCTTTCTCCTTGTTCACAGATATATTTAGTTCATCAGAGAATCAGGAAGCCTTATAAACTTGCCGTTAATGGAGCAGCTATAACAACCCCAAACTCTGTAAGGAAGCTGCAGGGAGGAAAGGCTAAGGCTGTGCACAATTCATGTGGAGCCTGACTTACTTTACCAACGGGACAGCTCAACCCACCTCGGTTTCCCATTTGTCTCTTCTCTCTTCTGGCTGTCACAAATTCGTTCAACCTTTGGTTTCCTCATTGCAATACTTAGGAGGAAACACAAAGCTCCCCAAACCCCACATTTTATGAGGCTGTGGGAAGGAAGAGGGCTGTGTTGGGGAGGAAGTGGGGGTTCCCAAACACCATGTGTCTTCCTGATACAAACTGTGTCTGTAGAAAGAACTGGGACAGAGGCTCACAGAGCTAGGCTCTTGTCCCTGCTCTGCCACAGACAGGCCCTGACCTTCACTGAGTCACCTAGCTCCACTTTATCAGCTTCAGTGGACAGGGAAGAGGTTATGCTCAAGGGTCTCAAGGGCCCAAGGTTCGGTTCAAGGCAGACATTCTCAGATTCTGTATTCTCCCTGCTCTGGGGTGTCCGGAGCTCACTGGCTTCCTCTGGAAACATCGTGACTGATGTATAAAGGGCTGTTAGTGCTTAGTAAGGAAAGGTCATTCCAGAGGCCTGATTAGCCTCCCTGCATCTCAGAACAATGACTCCCGGGAACCCTTCTCCTATGAAGGGTTTAACTACATTCTTTTACGTGAAAGAGAAGAGAGACCACAAATGCACTTCACAGCTAAGAAGGAATATGCCCCCAAACTATATCTTCCAGCAAATATCAAAAAGAAAGTCACAAAATCTAAGAAACAAAAATGTTGTCATTCAACCAACCTCTAGTTCTTGAGTCTTCAACTGCCATCTCTAAGAAAAAGTGGTCCATTTGGAGTCCACCGCCACATGCTGTTGCCTCTGGTTATGTCATTGACATTGCCATCTGACGCCATCATCCTAGCTTCTGCCCTGGTTCTCTGGTGACCCCAGCCATTCTGTTGCCTAGCCTCACTAGTAGTTCTGGCTTTCCTTGGGACTATCTCAGTGCCTGGTCGATAATACAATCTTACTGATGTCCTGGGCCCACTAGGGGATAACTATTCCCCCGCATAAAAACAATGCTCTAAGGTATGAGCTGAAGGTTTTTGCTGTAGATATGAGGGAGAGAACAGCCAGAGGCATCTGTAAGAGTCAAGAGCAGAGAGAGATGTAATGGACTAAACATGGCCAACAGGCTGGACTTGGCCATGGGGGGTGGAACAAGAGAGGAAGACAAAGAGAGGACCAAGAGAGAGGGGCAAAAGAGAAAGGGTAGGCGGAAAAAGCAGGGTTATAAGGGAAATGGGTAGCTGAGGAGGGACGCCCTGGGGCTGAAGAAGTTTGGGGGTGGGGTCAGGAGTGAGGAAGAGCTGAGAGGAGCCAGGCTGTCAGCATGGACTCTGAACTGAAATGAGTAACAGGTGCTTGGGACAGACACGGAGGGAGCCTGGAGGCCAGCATATGCTTTGGTTTGCTACTGGACACTACAGGTAGCCTTGGGAAAATGGCTCCTTTGGTAGAGAAAAACTGACTTCCCAAGTTACTGAGGAATGCTGGCTTTGTTTAAGTGCCAGAATTTGGGGGAAAGGAGGTTCCTTTGGACTTGGCAAGGAGAAGGTCCCAGAAAGGACCTCGGGGACACATGGGTGATTCACAGTTTAACTCAAGCTCAGCTCTGAGTTGACGGGAAAAAAACATGTATTTCACACAACCATTCTGTCTTTAGTTTGCTTCCCCCCCCCCCCAAACAAAAGGCTTATGGAAAATTGGGACACCATCCCAGAGGATATGGGAATTTAGGGATCCAATTGGCCTCTCCAGGATGAAAATCAAATAGTAGTGGTCAGGAGAGACCCCATCCTGCTATTTATAGCCCTCTCAAATAACCCCTCAGGGAAGCCATGCCAGAAGAGAAGCCCTCCGCATTCCAGTCCCTAAATTAGAAACGCTAATTGTGAAAAAAATGTAAACACAAATTAGTCTAGGGAGAAGGATGTGGAGAGAGGGTTCCCAGTGGCCAGAAGGTGCAGGGTAACATCGCCAAATGGCCGAAGACTTGGGTTTTAGAGCCTGCCTCTGTCTCCTCACGCTTTCACCACCCTGGCTCCCCTGTTTCAGTTAGCAGCCTGAACTTCCTAGCTTCTCCTTTTGTTTCCCACGGAGGAACTGGTCTTGTACTCTGGCTGCTTCCTGGGCCTCCTGGTCTACAAAGAGTTTCAGTCTCAAGGTCTCTTCCTGAACTCACCATCGCAGCCACGCTGAAATACAGAGGAGAAACAACTCAGCATATGTGGATGAGAATGGCGTCGAGAACTGTCTCTGCAAAATAAAGTCTCACGTCGAGAACTTTCTCTACAAAAGCAAAGTCTCACTTATTATTTAAGTAGCGGCTTTCCATCTTTGACAAGCAAAGACATTCTGACCTTGGGTCACCCTTTTCCTTTTGCTTCACTAGAATTCCCACCGAGCCCAGTTAGCGGCGTGGACAGCTGAGACACAGCTCTGACCACCTGCTGACACCACCTGGGGAAGCTACTGAGAAGTACAGTGTTGCAAATGGGATTCTTGGAATGTGTGTGTATTCAGGAAATCGCACAGGAGTGACCCACAGGTCGCAAAGGAGAGAGAGGTGACGTCACATCATTGAGAGCCAGTGGCTGTGGTGAGGAGTGGGGACTTAAAAGGTGGGAGGAGTTAACTAAGATGGTTTCCAGCTGGGAAAATGACTGGGAAAGAAGGGGTCAAGCTGAGACAAGCCTAGGTTGACAAAGGAGGCAAAGAAGACACAGGAGAACAGGGTGTGCATACCAGACAGACAGCAAGAAGCTCCGACGGGCTCTCCCAAGAAGACCCCAAAACAGTAGGGAACCTGCGAGAGTCCACACAAGAGAACCCAAGAGCTAATGTTGAGGCAAAATGGGAAATAAAGTGGCATTCATAAATTCAGCCTGCAAAAACACTCTCATTTAATTGCTTGTGGAAAGTCGTCTGACTTTTCTCAACTGCTCTGCCCATTTAAAGCCAAAATGTCACGACTTTTGGATGCAAAGGTAAAATTTTAAAATCAGCGTTAACGGAACCTATCAATGACTCTACCGCTGCATGAAGGCCGCTGTACTGCACAAGATAAACAATCCCACACTTTCTAGAGGGAGATGGGCGGGCGGGGAGGGAGGGATCCCAGAAGGAATGAAGAGGAGCCCACATTATATGCTCCTGGAGGCCTTCTTACTCAGCCTGCTCTCTGGTTCTCATTAGAGAAATTCTATCTTTCCTAGATCTGTGTTTTAAAGGAACATAAACAATACTTCTAAGCCCCCAAGGGCTTGTTCACTTTTTTTCCCTTCTTTTTAAAGCTGAAAACACACTAAAATCGGAGAAAAACACAAGGAGAACCATGGTTTGACCAAGAAACAAACTATTCCAACCAAATGCTAAGATATTTCTAAGTTCTCCTCCCTAATGGGAATGCAAGCAAAGTGCGCATCTTGCCGCAGTGCAAGCACTGCGCCTCAAACTGTGCTTGGGCCTTGGGTCCTTTGCGCCTAGGCGCACAAGGCAAAAGGGAGAGACTAGCTCTTCAATAAACAAAGTCTCTGTTTAGTTAATGGTCCTCAGTTAATGGTCACCAAGAGAACCGCATCAGGCTGGGGTGGAACCTTGCCATCCCAAGGGCCGGTCCAGGAGCCATTTGTTTTCCCACAAGTAGGAGTTTGCCCAGTTCCTTTCTGTGTGGGGCTCCAAGTCAGTGGACTTTCTCCAGTGGTTTGGAAATGCCTTAGAGGGTTTCGAGGAGCAAGGGCTGTGGGGGTCAGAACGTGTCCTTTTCCTCACTGACTCCTCTGTGGAGGAGGCAGGGAGTCTGAGGGAAAGCAGAGAAGGCAGCTGGCTTGGAAGCTGTCTTACTTTTCTCCACCACCCTCCCTCACTTATAAAGTAAGTTCCTTCCTGGTTTGATTTTGTGAGCACAAGGCCCATCCCCAAGCTCCTGACAATACGGGGTCACGCTTGTCAGTCCAAAGGAAACTTCATTTCCAAATCCTGGCAGTTAGACAAGAGCCATCATCCCCTTGCCGAAGGTCCCTTACCACCGACAGAAGGTGCTAATGGCTTTCTGCTGTATCTATTAGCACAGCAAAGCCCATGCTGACCTCCAGGCTTGCTTGGTATCCTGCGAACCTGGTACACATTTCACAGTCTGTGCTGGCTGTGAATTTTCTGGTCTCCACCCCAACGTCTCCAGTTCATGAGCTTCCTTCGTCCTGCTTCCTGTTCTCCTTATAACCCTGCTGTTTCGGCTTTGCTCGCTCTCTCTTCTGCCTGCTCTCCTCTGTCTTCATCTTTAGCTCTTCCCCTCTCTCTATGACCCCCCCCACACACACACACACTCTCTGCTTCTCTAATGGACAGGTGCAATCTGCTGGCCATGCTCAGTCTCTGAGTCTCTGGACCCTTCCAGATGCCTCCGGCTCTTCCCTCCCTCACATCTACAGTGAAAGCCTCCCCCTTGACTATACCACGGAACAGCCATGTGGTCGGTCAGTTTATACCGTGTCTATGGTTGCTTAAGTAGAAACATTTTCAGACGGTGGACCTCGATGAGGCTCTGAAGGAGTCACAGAACAGTACTAGAGGGTGAACACTCAAGAATACCCACCCCCAAGATGCCCTTTGTACGCTGAGGTCCACCTGGTGTGTGCTCAATCAGCCATCCTGTGAAGCGACCATCAAGGCACATTGTGTAGAACTCAGCTTCCTCAGCATCGTGAAAGACGCCTCTCTCCTCCCATTCTTCATCTGACGTGTTGTTGTTTTCCCCAAAAGCCGTGAACATCTTCCGCCTCCTCCCGAGGCCCTAACGTTGTTCTGACAAGGCTACGCTTTCCTAAATCACTCCCTGGGTATCTCTGAAAGCCGGGAAAGCACTTAAAAGCCAGCGTCTGAAAGGGCAACTGTCGCTCTGCTGTCGTGCTAAGACCTCAACTCCATTAAATTTAGATTAAAATAGGGCAATCATTTTCATCCATCGTCAGGTTGAGTGAAAAGGAGGCTACCTTCTCTCCCTAATTGCTCAGGAAACATTACAGGTAAATGGATTAAACCATAAACCCAGGCAAACTCCCCTGCCTCGCCTGTCCTTTTATTATTTAACCCTGGCAAACTTACCGTCTGTTCATGTAAGGCCCCGGGGCCAGACCCACATCGTTGGAGGGCCGGTAAGAAAGCTACTTGCCTTTTCCTGGGGCCACATGCTCTTTAAATATGAATCCTAGTGAAAAATCTGCCCGCGTCACACAGACACGGATGCTCCTGTACCCGAAGGCTACTTGTGTGTGATGTTGGGAGAGGCAGGGAACTGGTTTGCCTTTGATCATTTCTCAAAATCACTAGGGCCTGGCTGTGTTTTCTGTTTGCCTACAGTAGCCAGCCATGGAAACCCATCACCCTAATGGCAGCTGGGCGGATCAGTAGTGGGTGGATGCTGGGACGCTTTTGTAGAAATTCATAAAGGCCGCTGATACTTAGACTACTTCCTCATTATCCCCAGCACAGCCTGCTTCCCCATTAACTTCCCTGGAAATTCTGCTTCTTCTCACCACACAGTTACATTCAGGATGACCTTGAACTCTCATTTTGGAGAGGGGCCAACTAGGAACAACTAAGCTTCTCCTGAGTCAATTATAAAAATACCCTTTGGAAACAATCAGAAAGTTCGGTGGCTGCAACTCTACTTGAACACTTAAGGGTTTCATTTGCAGCTAAACCACAGCATGATCAGTTCGGACTGCAGAATCTGATTACAACGTTACAACTTTGAATAACCTTGATTACTAAGTAAGCTATTCTTAGAAGCTGTTTATTTTGCCTTTCCTTAACTGACTCTCATAAAGCTATTTGTCTCCTCTGTTTAGGTCCCTTGATTTTGCTGCATTCAGTTATTAAGTGCAAATGACCACATTGCAACGTCTTCCCATCCAAAGAGTCTGTCAGCCACTCGTTCTGAAGTAATAATTTGAGTTAGTCGCCTTTCTGTCCGGCAGTCACAGCATGCATTTTAGAAGTTGTTCCGCTAATAACCCTCCCATTCACATGAGTGCAGTTATCTCTTTTCCGGGTCTCATGTCCGTGAACTGGTTTTCTCAAGTCCAATCCAACTAATGGGTTGCTTGTCTTTCTTTTGCCGAAGACAGGGATGACAGAGTTCTGAAATAGCTGATTGTCTTAACTTACAGGTAAAAGTTGAGACTTGAAATCTTGGGCCCATTTTCTCTCTGTACGGGGAGGCCATGGAGGTAGGTGCTGGATGAGTTGCCCTGTGGCTCACACAGCAGGGTTCTGTCAAGCTCACTGCTGCCTCCTGCATTCAGCTATGCTGTGCTGTTCTCCTAGCAAGGACGAGGCCATCTGCCAGGAACAGGAACAGGATTTCCAAGAGGGAAGGGAAGAGATCATGTCTTCGAACCTGCTGGGGAGGAAGGAGGGACAAGGGACACAGCAAGGAGGAACATGACCTTGAGTGGTAATGCCAGCTGGAATGGAAATACCTCACTTTCTACTATCTGAAAATTTCCAATATGGTCAATTAAAAAGTACCCCCCCCATTTGTCTTTGCTAATAATTCATTGTTAAATCCACCAGTCCTTGGTTAAGCGCCTAGTGAACTGGCAGAGACTTTATTCTCTGACTGAGCCCTGGGGACTCAGGAGAACACGCACATTTGAGAGGCTCGGAGATGCAAAGAGCAGGGAGAGACCCATTCTTGGAAGCACGTGAGAATAAACATCACTGTAGTTCCATGAGAACTGACACGGTAAACAAAAGGCTGTAATTCTACCATGATGCACAGTCAATATGAAGGACACATACTCAACAACACAGGTCATGGGGGCTTTTAGGTCAGCTTCACCTATCCAGAAACCGCTGTAAAACCCAGTCATCCAGACCTTTCTGCTGAGAAACTGGAAGACACTCAAGCAGGAATATCCTGTTCTTCCCAGCTTATCAGAGCCCACGCTGATACAAATGAAATGTTCCTATTTAGTCTTAATTTAAAAAAAAATACAAGATGACTGCTGAGTAGGTAAAATGGCTCACAGTGCATGGATTCACCTCTGCCCACATTGTGGGAGCCGAGCTGGGGGGTAGAACTGAGAGCTAAGGGCCAGAATCAAGCATTGACGGTTGCCAGGTTCAACAGGAGGCCCCCTGTCATGGTGTTGGCTTTTTCAACATTGGTCTTAGTCTGAATCTTCTCACTGCTTCCCTCAAGAAGCTTCCTCAGTATACTAACTCAGTCTTCTGCGGGAGGCGGGAAGGAGGTGAACATTTGTGTCCTAGAGGCTCCCGCCACAGTGAAGCCGGGTAGAATACATATATCCTGAAATGAATACTGTCAGTATTCTACCTCATTCCTGACCTTTCTACCAAAGCAGCTGCTCAGGCCTGATTCTGCCCCCTCCTCCCACATCTATCATGACATGAGGGAGATTTGTGTGTATTGAAATAGATTCAGGAACTATAAGGTCCCAGATGTAGGACGTGTGAATTTTACTTTACAACACACATACACACAAAAGAAAGATGAACTACGTCAAGAAATGGTTCTGGAGAATTGTTTATATTGTCTGAATCTAGACTTCCTATCCCAACACCGAAAATTCCAAGAATTTA
This sequence comes from Alexandromys fortis, assembly GCF_014885135.2. Taxonomy (NCBI): domain Eukaryota; kingdom Metazoa; phylum Chordata; class Mammalia; order Rodentia; family Cricetidae; genus Alexandromys; species Alexandromys fortis. The sequence continues at coordinate 2,567,797 of NW_026067959.1, read as the reverse complement.
GCATAAATGATAACAACACCAGTCCTTTGAAATGTAAAGGACAGCTCTCAGGAAATACAGGGAAACTCCTAGGTATCTGGAAGATGAAGGGAACTGAAAGAAAGTCAGACCAGAGGCTCTCAGAGTTTTTGTGGTTCATTGGCTGTGGAGTGGGGGAGTGGGATGAGGAGTTTCGGTTCACGGTACTCTTGGAGCTTGAATGTTAATGTCTACGTGGAAAGGGCAGGGTAAAGGGCTTTATCATGATGCAGGAAAAGGAACCGTTCAGCCAGCTTGGTGCTCTTAAGGCACCGGACTTTGCTGGAGACAGTAAACCAGGAGAAAAAGCCCAGTTCAGGATTCTTGTCTGTCTCTCAAAGTTCTTCGAAGAGACAAAATTTTCCTGTTTTATGTTTACACATTTTCAGTCCACAAGTTTCACTTTTATGCACATAGGCTCTTAGAAATCAGAACTGAGAAATTCTACTCAAGGTTGTTCTTGGGACTATGATGCACACGGCAGAAGAGAAAACATCTCAGCGAAGTCTGTGGAAGGCCCACAAATGAAGTCCTATTACAGGCAAGTTCAGTCTAAAATTACAAACATTCCTTAAAGAAATAAAATAACACATAAAAGCAAGATTGGAACCTAATAATTTACATTTCTGGTTACTAATTTGGCTACTATTAATGATCTAATGTACAAGAATAAAAAGGATAAATTCAAATCACAGAAAAAGAAACTTTAAAGGGAACAGAATGGAAAGATGAAACCAGACTCACATCTTACTCCATATATTAAATAAGTCCAGACACAGTAGGACCTAAATGTGAAAGGAAAAATTCAACTTTATAAAGAAAATATAGAAGAATATGGTTATGGTATAGGTAGGGAATGTTTTTCTGCATTGGGCACAAAAATCATAAAACATAAAAGAAAAGACTGATAAGCAGGAGTTTCCTGAAAATTATGTGGGGAATAAAAAGATACCACAAAGATAAAAGAAAAGAAAATGCATTTTAGGAGAAGATTCTTACACACTGTATAAAAGTAAAACCCTTTTAAATTCACAAGAAAAAGGCAGCAACTCAAATTGAAACTGCTACCAATACCTTACAGAAGAGCAAGGCCGTTGCTTAATAACTATATGAAGAACGTTCCAGTTCTAAGTCACGAGAGGGCTGTAGCCAGGAATGAAGCTGGCAGATCTGCGAGGAAGCAGAAGCGCTGATGCGCTGTGGGTTGGGAGCCTATGCCGGACCCACTGTGTAGGGAAACACTAGACAGCATCAGTGAAGCTGTGCCAGCCATCTCTTTCCCATGTGCACAGGGAGAGAGTTCATGGACATGTTGAACTACTGCCCTGTCTATGAGAGTCAAATCTGGGGAGGTGCAAAGTCCACCAGAGAATATAACTGCATGTAACCACAAGACAGTACCAGAGAATATAACTACATGTAACATAAGACAGTGAGCTGTAGGCAGGCACAAGACCATACATGGAATATCAAACATCTGTATTAAAATTAGGGTTCTATTAGAAAAGCAAAAGGAATGCGGATAGAGCTTGGGTTGCCTTTGAGTTATTGCATCTCTTACACAATACACAATTTGGGACAAATTGGGCAATATACCAGTGCTCGCATGTTTGAACTATTTTATCACTGGAAACAACTTAGGAAGAGGTTACATCTAAGCAGCAATGGATCTAAGTACAGTCTTCACAAACACTCTGAGCCTTCACTGCCGTTAGGGCAGGTTCACGGGCTTAGTATTTACTGATTGACTCTACAGTGAGTACTGGGGCAGATTCCCTTGCTCTAGTCTGCCTGTACCGTGCTTAACAAGGCCTGAGGAGGTCGTTGGAAGTTAAGGCTAGTGGTACTTAGTGATGGATTCTGCTCTTGGCCATTTAGTAGAACCTTCTGAGGATGTTCTTCTGATGTAAGGTAGAACACATCGTAATGACTAATACCGTGTAATTCAGCCTGCAGTGCTCCAGACAGTGGTCTAAGGCTTTGATCCCAATGGCAGCCCTGCATGAGCTAAGGACTAGTATTATAGATCAAAGACAAATGGTTTCACTGCTCTGCTGTGAATGTGTTTCTCCAATCACATATTGGAAATGTAACACACACACACATGTTGAAAGCATTGCTGTGGAGGGGATGAGAGAAAGCTAGTTCGTGAAGGTTCTACCTTCATGGATGGTTTAGTGGCCACTGTTGAAGAGCTTGAGTCTTTGAGAGGCTGAGCACTCTCTCCCCTCCTTTCCTCCCTCCCTTCCTCCCTCCTCCCTCTAGGGTATGCTTTCCTCCTTTCTGCCTTTTACCATTGTGTAACACAGGGGGGAAAGGCCCTCACCAGATGTTGACTTCTTGACCTTGGAATTGGATTTCCTGGATCTTAGAGCCCCAGGAAATACATCTCTTTTCTTCACTAGTGGCTCAATCTCAGCTCTTTTTTTCCTGGCCTTTTTTTTTTTTTTTTTTTTTTTTTTTTTTGATGTCACAAGAAGATAAAACTGATGACCTCACCTACGCGAGTCACACAGTGGCACTGAGCTGCACCCCAGTCTATCCTCCACTATTCTATTAGAGCAAAACAACAAACAAACAAACAAACAAAACTCAGACGTAGAATACAGTGTTAGGTTTAACTGGTCACCGTCAACAATTGACTCCAAGATCCATCCATAAAGCACACCCTTGGGAAGTTCTCTGATGGTCAGTCCGTCCTGTTGCCCTTACAGCTGGATAATTCTCTCTGTGGATGCAAGCTTCTCCGAGCATGCTCACAACACCTGCCCCATGTATCTCAGAGAGGCAGGATGCTGGATCTGATATGGAGTCTTAGTGACTGCCGGGTTCACTGGGATGGCACAGTTAAGCTCCATGAGGACATGTTGTTATTTCTGGGTCCTCTGGACTGCAAAAGGCTGCATACTAGGAGCACAGTGGACTTTTATTGAAGAAGAGAGTGTTGAACAATTTTCCTTTTCATTTTCGAAACCTTTCTTCAAAAAGTCTGCTATCACAGAGATCAAAGCAGAGACACACCTGTTGAGGATTTGAAGTAGAAGTGGGGCTGGTGGAGGACTTGCCTGCAGCTTGACACTCATTCAAGGAATCCATATTCCTGGAACCAGGACAGCAGACCCTGATATCCAGAGAGGCCCAGGCAATGAGCCCGGGTGTCTGATTCGCTGGCCTGGAGTTTCTTCCTTTGTCACAAGATAAGACGGTGCGGGCTACTCCTGAGACTGCTGACAAGGGAGAATACATTTCTAGGAAAAAGACACCTGCTTGCTAATTAGACAGTAGTGTAATTAAAGTGACTCCAGGACACCTTAATTCAAGTGTGGTGAGTTAAATGCTGGCTGAAACTGAGATCTGAGCAGGAACCTGGTTAGCGGCCATATCCTGCAGAGTGAGCTAAACACAGAGAGCGCTTATCTGTTGGTTTAAAAAATCTTACGAAGATGGCTCTATTGCTAACTTAAGGATTATTTACTTGATTGTGGAAGTATATTTTTACATTTCTTTTGGCATCCTTTGACCTTTCTGCCCAGGTTCCAAGAACCTTCTACGCCTCTTACATAACCATGATCAGAAAGGTATGTCAGTTAGTAGCCTGCAGGAAGCCGTGGGTTCCCTCCCTAGCACTAAATACATAACCCGCTCCTGGTGGCTTGTACCAGCACTCCAGAGAACAAACAATGATCATAACGTCAAGGACATTTGTGTCTAATGAGCTCAAGACCAGCCTGGGCTATTTGAACTTTGGTTTCCAAAAAGGAAGGTCAGAGGATGTTAGAGACCCAGCTCCACGGTGGAGTGCTTGTCCAGCAACACAAGGTCCTACGTTTGGACCCCAGCATAAGAAAAGGAATAGAGCATCAGAGTAAGCTGGGTGTGGTACCAAACACCTGTAATTCCAGTATTAGGGAAACTGCTGTGGCTAGCCTGGGCTATAGAGAAAGACCCTGTCACAAACAGATAAAGAGAGGTTGCAGTGAACACTCAGCCAGGGGTTGTTGGGGGAAGGAAACCTGTGGCAGAATCTGGGTAGAAGGTGAACAGGGCAGGGACGCCCATCCAATTATCTCTTCTGGAGGTGCACTCCCTGTTCTTTCAGAAGCGTATTAATCATTTTTACGCTAACCTGACTCCTAATCACAGGCGGATCCAGTGTTGTCAAAACAGTGCCTGCCTGCATCTGTTTTCTGTGCCTGGTCTGGCTTCCAGGGCGTGCTTGTGAGAGAATGGGGAACAAGTGATTGACAGTCTATGTTGACATTCTGCGGCTGCTTGGAAATGGGAACAATCTGCGCCTGATGTTGTAATTCCTCCTTTTATGGGCAAAAGTCAGTGCCTCAGCAAGAATGAGCATTATCGTAAGCTCTCAACACACCCAGACACCCGTATCCTCCAGCACGCCCACTGTGCAGCAAGACACAGATGGGGCCTTTACCGGCTCCACTTCTAGGTCCCCATCCCTAGTGTAACCCAGTAAAACAGCAGACTTGAAGAGAAAAAAGCAAGACAAAACATCCTGATATAATTTTCCTTTTCTTTTGTTTCAGCCACACTCCTCATCACAACTCATCGTAATATTTTTAATTACGCAAGTAATAGATTCTCGTTGATAATTAAAACAGTACAGGTAGGAAAACACTCTCCCTAGCCCCCTAATCCTATACTGCTCCCTTCTGAGTAACCTTATTATTTATCGACCACTTATAATTCCGGAATGTATACAGTTTCCTCAAGTATATAATTCATAGCTGTGCGTATGTGTGTGACTTGTGTATGTGTGTGTAAAATATATAAATTTATATGCGTTTATACTTCCACATATAGAAACTCACGTGCTTATTGGTGAAGGGTGCTGTTTAATGCAGGAATTGTATCGAATTGTGCCTCGTACACTGTACACAGTACACTGTTTATTGTACACTGCTTACCTCATTTAACGATGTACGCTGAACACGTTTTCACATCAATTAATATTGATCAATCTCATTTGTTTTAGGGGAGGCACAGTTTTTCATAGAAGGGATACATTTATTTTCCAAACATAAAACTATGGATTATTTTCAGGTTTTTTTTTTTTCTGTTACAAGTAACGCCATTTTAAGTCCCATTGTCTGAGTCTTTGTAAATCCACAGGTTCTCTGCAGGTGCACCCAACCTGCAGCCCACGGGCCACGTGTGCCTCAGGATGGACATGAATGCAGCCTGACACAAGGCCGTGAATGTACTTAAAACATGAAGAGATTCTTCTGTGAATTCTCTGGGTACCTCTTCTCCAACCTGAGCTTTGCAGGTAGCAATGTCTGTGGCAATGTTGAAAGGTCACATCCCTACAAGGTTACACTTGCTCCTTTAAGGACAATAAAGATGGTTATTTAACTGACATTGCTTGTGCTGCCATCCCAGAATACTACTGATGACAGACAACAGGCACTTATTTCTCATCGTTCTGGAGGTGAGGAAACCCAAGACCCAGCCACTGATAGGTTCAGCTCCTGCTGAGGGGCTCCTCCTGGATTGCAGATGCCTACCTTCTTACTGTGTCCTCATGCTGCAGGAGAGAGAGGGAGGAAGGGAGGGAGGGAGGGAGAGAGGGAGGGAGGGAGAGAGAGAGAGAACTCTGCTTTCTCTTTTTACAAGGGCGCTAATAACACCATGAAAGCCCCTCCCTCGTAATTTCCTCTAAGCTAAATAACATGCTGCAGGACCCTTCAAAAGAGACAGCATCACATGTATGAACGGTTGGGAGACTCAAACTTTCACCTCATAACATTCTGCCTCTGGCATCCGCCTATGCCATTCATATCCCTCCTGCACGGAAACACACCCATTCATCCCACTGATTCTCCAGCCTTAACTCACTGGAGCACTAGTTCTATAACCAACTACATCTAAATAGTATCTTAATTAGGTGTGGATGAGATTCGTGGCATCCTTAACCCAAAGGAGTAATCTCCAGCTGTGGGAGAATGAAACCAGATGTTATATGCTTTCAAAATTATTAGGAAGACATCAGATAAGGAGTCTCATCTTAAAATGGAGAAATCAGAAGGAAGAAATCTGTAAGTAAGTCCCAAATAATTCCACATCCTAGCGAGGGAAATGCCCTTGGAACTAAGGCTCAAGTATCGGGATTACCTCTGAATTAGAATCAAATGTCCTTGCTGGTCTGATGCCTTCCGTTCTCGGGAGCACACTCCACCCCCTTCTGCTGCCTTGTCAGGTCAGGTCCTGAGTGCAGGATCTGGGCAGCCACTTTCTGACTTACTGACTCTCTGAGTCATGCTTCAACAGCTATCCTGTAGTAGCTGAGAAGCATATGAATCTCTGCTCATGCTCGCTGGCCCACTGTCAACCCTTCAGCAGGAACTGGCAATGTTCTGCCAAGGTGGCTGTTTAGGTCACCTAATCAGGATCCCATAGACAAATCTCCTTACCCAGACTGTGCAGGCCACATCACAAGTGTTCTCGTCAGAGTAAATTCTCAATCTTTCCCTCTCTTCCTCCTTCTATCCTCTTCTCCCTCCCTCAATACCCCTCTACTTCTCTTCTACAGCTGAGAAGCAAGTCTATATCTTCCAATACAATGCTTACCCCATCATGGCCTGACATACATCTAGTCACCTCCTAAACATCAGCACATTAGATTTTTGACTTTAATACATGAAAAGGGAGGAGAAGGGTACAGACATTTAGTATTTTATCATCTATCTAACAAACATAATCTATCTGTCAGTCTGCCTGTCTGTCCAACCATCCACCCATCTGTCTTTCTTCAAAATCCTAAGTCAACTGAGTCGACCCCTGACTGGCTCAGGGGTATTATTGGCTACCACTAGGGAGAGAAGCTAAGGAAGAAAATGGGCAGGAAGAAAATGGGCATGCTGGTGCCCTGAGCAAAACTGGGTGGAGGATGATGCGCAGGGAGGTTAGCGATGAACAGAGTCTGCTGTGAAACTAGAGAAAGGCGACACACATCGTCCTGTCCTCCAATGGCTCTTGCGTATCCCAGTCCATCGCCTCCCAGGTATGCTGCCCTGGCTTCTGGAGTCAAGAGGAAAGGTAGCTGCATCCTGAGGCTCCAGGAATGCAGCAGAGGCAGTAGCGTCTACCTCGCTGAAGCTTACAGGAAGGCCGGTGCCAATAGTGTTTGAGTCATCACACCGTTCTGGTTCACAGTCACGCTCAGCCTTCATAGGCAAGTAGCTCCTCTGAGCTAGACCACCACAGGCAGCCCTCCTCTGTGGGTCTTAAGACGGCTTGCTGATGGAGAAACTGCAGCAACTACTTCATTACCTGTGGATGGGTCCAGCCATGCAGACATGTTCCCACAGTGTCCCCTGACTCTGTGTTCTGTCCTGATGCCACACTGAGGAGCCAGAACTCTTCTCTGCCCTTCCTGCTACTTGTGCATGGCATCTTCCTGGAGTCGGCTGCAGCCCGGATGAGCTTGGAGGAACCTCCATGGTGCTGTCTTCCAGCGTGGCTCTTATGGCCACGGGAACAGAAAACATTCCAGGAAGAAAAAGCAAGGGGACCTTGAGTGCTGAGCCTGAGATCAGATGGCATGCTGAAATGCCCGTCAGTTATTCCAGCTCAGACCATGGTTCTGTCATGACACTTGTCAATATGCCTTCATTTTGGTTCAGGGATCCACGAAGGCAGTGATCACGTCATCCATCCTCCTGTAGCTCTAGCACTTAGCGCACTGCCTGGTATACAACATTTGCCAAATATATGCTCACTGAGTGAATGAGTTCCTGACAGAAAAATTAAACATGGATATGGGAGTAAAGCTTGAGGGAAACTAAGTACCCTGAGTGTTGGGAAGTACTCACCAGAGTCTCTTGTAGCAAAATCGAAGATTTGCGCAACTTCAAACAGAAACTACCAAGGCAGATCCTCTTTCCAGGTTTCCTTGTCCTAAGCCCTTTAACTGTTTTTAACATTTGAGCCTATTGTTATTCCTGGAAGGAAGGACAAAGAAAGAGAGAGAGAGAGAGAGAGAGAGAGAGAGAGAGAGAGAGAGAGAGAGAGAGAGAGAGAAGAGAGAGAGAGCATTTGTCCATACAATTTTAAAAAAAAATTTTCAAATAGTTGAACAGATAAGTCACTTGCAATTCAGTGACTCTGTGATTTACAGAGCCAGCTTTGAGGGTGCAGAGCCGTGATCTCAGCTGCATAGGAGGCTGAGGCAGGGGGATCAGGGCTTTAAAGCTAGAATGAGTGTCAGAGTGAGTCTTCGCTTCAAAACAAATTAAGGTGCCGTCTTTAATAGCAATAGTGGTTAATCTTCACTGTCAGTTGCCCTGGAGACAAACCTCTGGGTGTGTCTATGAAGGAGTGGACTGTGTTAACTGAGGTGGGGAAGACCCCATACCTTATGTAGGGTAGAGCCCCAGCTGAATGAAAGGGAGAAAGGGAGTGAACCGCCAGCATTAATTCTTCTCTCTCTGCTTCCTGACTGCAGAAGCAATGTGAGCAGGTGACTTTGTGCCCCTGCCACCAGCCCCTTTCTGCCATGATGGACTATCACCATGATTGACTGTCCCCTGTCGGCCATAAGCCCTGCCCTACTCAAGTTGTTTTCTTCAAGTATCTTGATGAAATGAGAGAGGTAACGAATACAGTAGCTAATCTCTCATTATTTGATGGAAAATATCTGTCTTTTCAGACGTGATACCCAAAGGGAAGTCCGAGACCTTCCTAAAAGAATGCTTTCCCCCTCCCACATCCTGGAGGATTTCCAGGGCCAGCAACGGTGGAAAGGCAATCTTTCCCTGTCTGCTGTGTGGGCCAGTGGTGTTCTGTCTAGACAGTTCCCACACCTCCAAGTGAATTGGCCCCAGAGAGAATGCATCCTGAACCTGAAGCCTAATACACTGTCTAGTTTACAACTCTGACTTTCCCTGGGTGGGAGGGGTAGAGTGAAGAAAGGAGGAAAGAAGGGAGGGGGAACATTATACTCTTCCTCAGTCACTCAATCTTGGGAATTCAGTGTGCCGGAGGAAGAGAGTTGCATCTCAAGGGCCGCCATGCTAGATTCCCATGTGACTGCAGTTTCTGCCATTGTCGCTTTTCTATGGTAAGAAAGGGTGTGTGTGGAGTGGCCTGCCACACAGGACCCTCCTGGTGACTGATGCCATGGCTTGGCCATCTCTTACAGTAGGGCTTTTCATTACAAGATAGCCCGTTGTGCTGCCTGTTTGGGATGCAAGTTGGCACAAGCACAGACAGTCCATACAGCCACCCACAACTTGATCTGCTCGTTGGGAACGGAAACTTTTGAACACGTTCCACTAGCTGCACAATGGTACGGCTTATGACTCTATTCTCAGGGGGAAACATTTGCTGTGTGAATAAGACCAGGCACTTATGTAAGCCTCTTCACTTTCAGGGAGCTTGACGGGTGTCAGCAAATTCACACAACACCCCGGTAAGGTAGCGAAGGCATTGTTTGCAGAGAGAGAAACCAGATCACGCCATCAGATTTTCCCAAGGCCACACGGACAATAGGTGGCATGGGTTCATTTCCATAGAGACCCGTGCTGTTCTGCTAGTGAGCATTGTGTCTTCCTCACAGAAAGTCCCCATAGGGCCCTCTCCTCAACAGTGCAGTTGTAGGTTACTGCTCAAGCTCTGACACATGTGTTACGGTGTCTTACCTCTGGGTTGATCCAGCTAGCTAAGACAAGGCAGGGCCACCTGTATGTGCAACTAATTTTATAGTCAATAATCACTCCCATGGGGGACAGAAAGCTAAGGGGCCACTAAGTTCCACAAGGATAATGTCTGTCCTACAAAGGAACTGATTTGTGGATCTTACTTGTAGTTCTTGGGACAGAGAAAATGCTTTGTCTATCAGCTCTTATACCATACTAATACTTTTGGTAGCAGGTAGAAGTGAAGTCTTCAAAATGGTGTGTTCAGGTCCTAGCTTCCTCTGGCCTCGTTTAGCTAACAGATCTTTGCAGGCATGGGTTTAGGGGACTTTTCAGTCCAATAGCAGGTGTTCTTAGACAACAACAGCGATGGTGGATTCAAGCCACAAAGACAAGGAGGGGAAGAATGTGTGAGAGTAGAGGCAGAGACTGGGGTCACTCAGCCACAAGCCCAGGAGCTCCAAGGATTTACAACAGCTGCCAAAATCCAGGGCAGAGGTGTATTCTCCCTTATAGCTTCCAGAAGGATCCGACTCCACCAACACCTCAATTTCAGGCTGCTGGCCTCTAACTCTGTAAGATACTCTCTCTCTTTCTCTCTCTTTCTCTCTCTTTCTCTCTCTCTCTCTCTCTCTCTCTCTCTCTCTCTCTCTCTTTCTCTTTCTCTCTCTCTCTCTCTCTTTTCCTTTCTCTCTCTCTCGCCGTGTATTGTATTATGCACGTTTGTTGAGGCTAAAGGTTGATATTTGGTGTCCTCCTTTATCACTCTTTGCCTCATTTTTTTGAGACAGGGTCTCTCTCGGAACCCAGCACTCACCAGTTAGCTAGACCAGCTTTCCAGCAAGCTCTGGGGGATCTGCTCATCTCTTCCCCACTGCCACCCAGTGCAAGGGCTGCAGGTATGCACTTCTGTGCCTGGCCTTCACATGGGTCCTGGAGATGGGAGGTCAGGTTCTTGTGCTCGAGTAACAGACACTTTACCAACTGAGATATTCCCCTAGACCTGTTAGTTCAAATATTTTTGTTATATTTACGTGTTTTGTGGAGGCCAAAGGAGAACTTTCTAGTCTCGGTTCTCCCCTTCTACCATACCGTGTGGGTCCTAAGGATTCAACTCGGGTCGTCGGGCTTGGTGGCAAGTGACTTTACCCACTTTTCTCCTCTGTTCTCTTGGCCCTTAAGTGCTTCTAAATGTTTTGTAAAAATTATTTGTCCTGCCATCTTGACCTAAGCCAGCTATGGAGATTAAACTCAGCCCTAACTAGTGTGCTTTCTGAAGCTCTAGTTCAGATAATCTCCAGAAGAAATGGTTTGTTGTATCTTATTTTCTTTGAGAGCCATGAACTCTTTTTGGTTTACCAGATATAAAATGAAATTCTATTATAATACAAAATATGTATTTTTAAAGGAATTCATGCTGATGTGAATTCTTAGGAACTTTCTTTCTTTAATTAGAAAAACCAGTCTAGTAAGACACCAGAATAGTCTAAGGGAAGGCATGGAAGTCATGTGAAGACTCAGGGGACCCAGAGAGAGCTGCAGAGTCCCACAGTGAACTTACAAACTTCCAGTTCAACACTAGCTGTCAGAGAGAGGCATGGGTCCTATCTCCACATAGATCCTGCATGCTTATGTCTATGCTGGGGTATCCACTTACGAAGGAAAAGCTTCTCAATTCATCCCATGGAAAAGAATTTCTTCGTTGCTTTCTTGTTTCTCATGCTATGAATTTAGCATGACTCTCCCCACCATCAATGGGTTAACATTATCATTTGCTGTTTGTATGTCTTTGAGAAGTAATATGGAAACCTCCAGTCCAATAAACCCAACTATAGCTTACACTGCTCAACCTCTACCAGGGCAGGAAAGGACTTGTGTGGATGTGTACTTTTCCTTTTCTAATTTTGAGATGGGTTCTCATTAGGTAGCATACGTTTATGCTTGGTCTTAAACTTGTCTGTTTATAAATGAGCTCCATACACCTTGGTTCTTATGGTTCCTGCATTCAAGTTGTAAAGTGGCGGCTTTAGCCTTTGACCATCTAAGATGGGCATGGTCTATGCTGGGGATGATTTGTGAGACTTCAGATGGCAAAAGTGCACCTTCTGGGACAGCCCTGGCAGAACTGGTGTTCCTGGAGGCTTGGTTAATCTCTTTCTAGTCCACTGTGAAGCTCAGAAAGCCCCTTTCTTAGAACCACAGACAGTCCTTCTCCCTGTGTACCTGGGAGGAACTTCTGGAAAGCACCCAGCCAAAGTGAATATTTAATTGACTTTTTATTGACCTATAATTTTAATACCTGTATAACTTAAAGACTAAAATTTCATGTCAGAATATTAAATAATCTGTAAACAAATGTGCAACAAATGAGGACAATGACCTCAAAATGTAAACAATCTATAATTATCTTGATCAAATGTAGGAATAATATATAATGCAATATGAAAATATATCCTAAAAGTTGTATTAATAAATAAAATGTCCTAAACAGAGGTAGAAACATGCATATATACAATCTGACAGAATAACTTTGCATAGGTGTACAAATAATGTAAACAAAAATAACAAATATAATTTGAACTTTTATCAACATACAAAAACTATACTAATGTAAATTATCCATAAATATTAGCTCACAAGTATTCACTCTATTACCCACTATTACTATCCCTTCCCCTTATTTTAGAGCAAATAGTTTTCACCTCAACACTCTATCTAGTACAAGTAATAGTCAACAACCCCTAAATGATGTTCCCAACCCTAAAGATAAACTTTTTTGGGATGGGGTCATCGTCCTCTAGAATTGCTTCCCGCTGTCATGAGGGCAATGGTTTCTTAATGGGATCCTGCAAAAGTAAAGTGATGGTTAAGTTTCAAAATTACTGTCTAGTATAGTTGCAAACAATTTCCAAGTAGTCAATAAGGGCACATGTGTCTGAACATTTTCTTACGGGGTCTTATAACATAGATTCAGGCCATTTTGCTTACATCACATTTACACATCCTTGTCACTGTCCTTCAAAAGCAGCCAAGGGCTACTTAAAGCAATGAGCGACATTGTGTTCCAATGAAATGTTATTTACAAAATGAGCAGTTATTCATAGGCTACAACTTGCCACGTTTAAATTATAGTATGCTCCATGCATGCATTTGATGTCGCATTTAGTTGGAAGTGAAACAAGCAAAAGATAGAAACCAGTCAGGCTATTCATGGCAGGGATATTGATAGGGTCCCACCCCCCTAAGTTCTTATGTGGAGTTCTGGCCAGAATGTCATGAGAAGGTGCACCATTTCAACAGCTGGTACTTCCCCCCCCCCCCCAAAAAAAACCAGTTTTATGATAGTGCTATCAGCATCACAAGGTCATGTCAACCAGGTGGAATTATTGCTGTGGGGCCCCACCTTCTTCCTGGAAACTTCAAAGATTACTGCAGGAAAAGGATCTGTAGGAAAATCTGTTGTTCATCGTGGAAAACTTAAACATCATCCATATAAACATACATTAAAGGAGAATATGATATAGACATGGAGAAAGTGAAATTTTTCCTAAAATCTTCCTTCTGTCCTATACCAGATAGTTCCTGATATGAGACAGAAACTCTTAATGTTTTTTTAAAAACACACTTGGATTTAGAGAAGTACAGAGCCATTGTCCAACTCCAAAACCAGCTCTACATATTAATATATATATTAAATGTTTAAATGTATGTGTATCTAGTACCTGGCCTCATAATCCATATTCCTTTTTCTAGATCATCCTTAGTGGACAGTTATTTTTCCTTCTGTCAGCATTCAAACATCCAGGGTCTCTTGAATTTTGATGATGTGTATTTTTCTATAAAGATAAGAGCAGAACCCTGCCCCAAACCTGTATGGCTTTCCTTACCACCTGTATGTTTGTCACCATTGTGGATAAGCTGACATTTCTCTTTTTCAAGAGGTTTCTCCTTTTCAAAGAGAATCTTTATTAATTTTTATGGTATCCATAATTTTTTTCTCCTGTGGAAACAAGAGAAAAACCCCTTCCCCAACATAGCACATTTCCTGGTTTCCATTGTGAAGTCAACACATCCTTGAAATATACCGGTTGATTCAATTCAGAAGTTTTTTCCATTATCCAATGCCTCTCTATTGCTGCTGTTCCTTTCTCATTAACATTAAGAAATTCAAGTTTAATAAAGCATTATGCAACCTATTTCTGGGGGTATTTCCCATTCCTTTCTGCTTGTTCAGCATATCCTTTATAGTACGATTTGACCTTTCTACAACTGCCTGATCTGTAGGATTATTTGGTATACCTGTAATGTGCTTTATATTATAATAAGCAAAAAAAGTTTCATTTTCTTAGATACACATGCTGGACCATTGTCTGTCTTTATTTGTGCAGGAATGCCCGTGATGGCCATAACTTCTAATAAATGTGTGATTACTAAATCAGCCTTTTCCGAGCTCAAAGCAGTTGTCCATTGAAAACCTGAGTACATGTCTATGGTACGGTATACATAATTTAATTTACCAAGTTCTGCAAAGTGGAACACATCCATTTGCCAGATTTCATTCCTTTGAGTACCCTTAGGGTTACTCCCTGCAGGCAGCGGTGTGAGAGGTCCTTCTGTCTATGTGTTGCTTTTATTGATTAATGAATAAAGAAATTGCCTTGGCCTATTGATAGGGCAGAACTTAGGTAGGCAGGGAACACTGGACTGAATTCTGGGAAAAGGAAGGTAGAGAGAGAGAGAGATGCCATGGAGTGACTAGAGTCAGACACACTGGAACTTTAGCAGGTAAGCCACAGCCACGCAGCGATACACAGATTCATAGAAAGAGGTTGAGTTAAGATGTAAGAGTTAGCCAATAAGATGTTAGAGGTAATGGGACAAACAATGTTTTAGTTAATACAGTTTCTGTGTGACTACTTTGGGCCTAAGCTAGCCTTGTGGCCAAGAACCAACAAGTGCCCCTGTCTCTGCCCCAGAATGGCTCCCACGTGCTTTTAAGAGGTCCTGCCATGAAACACTTAAATGGTGTTGATAAAAATCTGACTGCATAATTTTTGGTGATGGTAGGGACCTTGAAACGCCATAGAGTTGTGGCAATAAACACGGCTCCAGCCAGTACCTCCGCTATGAGGCTAGACTCTCAGAAAGCTAGAGAATGGGCTGGATCCAGCTGTCAAAGCCACGGCTTCAATCCTAGCCATATTGCTTAGCAAATTAAAGACTCATGTGGTCAGAAAAAAAGAGATATACAGTAAAGATAGATTAAAAGACAAAGAAAACCTCTAAATGGTTTACAGTGTGTTTAAAAATATATGCAACCTTGGGAGAAAAAAAAGGGTTAAAGTCCTTAAAAGAAAAAAAAGAGAGTAGTTGGGTGTGGGGGCACACACCTTTAATCCCAACACTTGGGAGGCAGAGGCAGGTGTATCTCTGTGAGTTCAAGGTGTGGTGGTACACACCTTTAAACCCAACACTTGGGAGGCGTGGCTTGGGTAAATCATCCTTCTTGGCCAGGTGATTGACAGATCCATCTGAATTAAGGGAGGAGACAGTAGTGTGTAATGTTTTAATCTTTGGAGCAGATCAGAGTGCCATGCCTCCACCCAGGGCCAGAGGCATTCCATTCTTTTGACCAGAAGGCCTAATCAGGGGGCAAAGTTGATATTTACTTTCCTAGTGTTACCAGGGAAACAGTAGGTGGGATCTAATGCCAATCCATTCTCAATGGCCTCCAAACCACTGGGTCCCTATCTGGCTACCTGACATTTGCCCCTAATGTCACTTAGGAGATGGACTAAAATTGAGGAATAGATAGAATCCATTTCCACCGTGACAATTCAAACATCCTGTTCCAAAGTTGTTGACCAGAAGGGATTGGAGTTTTGGTCACACCCTCTCATATAACCCCTAGGCAGGTGTGTTCACTTGGAGAAAGAGTGATAATGAGAAGCCAGACCTCCCTCTTGGCATTCCTGGCCTTTGGCCAGGGCAGAACCACAGACATTTTTGGCTTCTGGCCAAGGACAAGAATCTTTCAATGTCCCTGTCCTGAATAGCCTGACTGGTTTCTATCTTTTGCTTGCATCATTTCCAACTAAATGCGACATTAAATGCATGCATGCATCAGATGGTATATACTATAGTTCAAACATTGGCAAGTCGTAAGCCTGTGAATAGCTGCCCATTTTGTAAATAACATTTCATTGGAACACAATGTCGCTCATTGCTTTAAGTAGCCCTTGGCTGCCTTTGAAGGACAGTGACAAGGATGTGTAAATGTGATGTAAGCAAAACGGCCTGAATCTATGTTGTAAGACCCCGTAAGAAAATGTTCACACACATGTGCCCCTCCTGAATACAACCATTGCCTTTACTATCGGATAGTATTTTCCCAACTTCTCCAAACTGCACCCTTCAGTGAGTTTTCACAACTGTCCCGTGTATTCCTGAGTGAATGTTATGCACAGAGAATCAATCCCATAAGAAAATAGATGACGCAAGCCTGGAAATGGTTTATGATCACCTCTGAGTATCATCTGTTGTGGTTAAACACATGAGGCTGCATTTTCCACATGTAAATGAGCACAGGTAATTATAACATCTAATTCAAAACCGAAACCTAATCCAGAAGAAGAACAAGAAAAATAGCTCTATTTTCCCCATTTTAGGGTACGCTAAGCCAAGACAAACTTCCTCTCTGGCTGAAGATGTTGGTGGAACTCACAGGGCAGTGACTATTATTACAGCTGAAGGAGAAAGAACCCTGAACTGAGTTCTAGGGGTCAGAGTGAGGGCCCCAGAACTGGGTGTAGGTGTTGGTACTGTGGTAATAACTACTATTCTGTAAATAAGGCAGGCCTCTGTTGGTCTTGTAAACAGAGCCAATTGTTCAATTAATTGATGTTTTGACTCGTAGCTACATTCTCTCCTTCTCTTAAAGAAGGAAGACCCCCACCCCCACCCCCGTCACACACTTGTGTTTAGGAAGCTCTGTAGTGGGGCTGGACAGTACCGTCCCTTCAACTCTCTGGGTGGCAGCACTCTTGTATTAAATCCTGGCTTCAGAAGAGCAGGTAGCTGCAGCTAGTCACTGCCTAAATAACCGTGTGAACTTTGTGGGAACCTCCTCGGGACACAGCTGTCTCAGAAAACTTGCCTACTGGCTTCTTTGGAAGCTGTTACGGGCCTTTCTCTGAGGGCAGAAGGAGTAAGATGCCCATGTCTCCTGGGGTCTTCCAGATCACCCCCGGGGTCAAAACCCAACCCAACCAGTGAGGTGCTTACAGAGCAGGACGATCTGTGTGGGTGAGCTGTCTTTCTGCTTTTGTCAGGAGACATCGTGTCTGGCATCCTGGACAGAGTCCAGAGTAAACAGCCCCTGGAGGCAGCGCTCCTCAAATGCCCAGGCTCTGGAGGGGTTTTCGGTACACACACAATGCCAAGTGCAACAAAAACACCACCACTGAACCCACAGGAAAGCTATCGGCTGCAGTGTGCCAGCCTGGGAGTCTGGGCAATTAGAGACAGAAAGTTTCAACTTCATGAATATTCAACACGAATCAATAAAAGTGCTTTTGGAAAGTTCCCATCTAGAGCTTCCAGCTCGCGCCACAGCCACCTTCCTTCCAAAACATCTGATAGGAGACCTCCCTTTTCCTTTCCCAAGAATGTTTGGAAATGGGCTAGGTTTTCCATATCAACCTGCAAAACAATGACCTTTCCATCCCTGAGCCTTAACTAAAGCAGATATTAACTTTTGCAAGCAAGAAAGGATTGGTTTTATAGAAGGTTTTCAACTCCAAATATTTAAGGTAGCTATAAGAATTCAGGATCAATGGAAGTAAGTGTTTTGACACAAGAAGTTAGAAAAAGAATAAAGTTTGAATCCCCCTCCCCCTTTTTAACTTGGAAGGGTTTGATCCATGCTATCTGCTCCCTTGTTTGAATTTTGACACACTTAAAAAAGGAGTAGAGATAAGTATGGTTTATTCCACCGCAAGAGAAGCTTGGAATGACTAAGGGGCTGGTGAGAGTCGCATGGTTAACTTGTTAACCATGCAAGTGATTACTATGAGTCTGTTTACTGAGTATTTCAAAGGCACAGAAACTTATTGTCTCAGAACCAGGAATTGAGCCTCAACCAGACAAGGCAAAGACTAGGATTTGACAGAAGGTACATCTTGTCATCGGATGGGTCTTTGCTGCTAGCAGGGGCTACAGGAAAGTCGTCTGGACTTAGAGATCTCTTCCCTGTCCATGAAATCAAAAGATCCTATCTCCTGCAAGGCTTTGGTGAGATTAGAGAGAAAACCCTGGGAACTAAGGGGAGCAAGCATTTTCTCTTCTGAAGATTGGATGAATGAACCCAGGAACATAGATTACCAGGAGGAAAAGGGCCTGCCAATGTCTGTCACCTGCAGAGAGGACAACCCAGAGGAGTGAGTGCCCAACACCCAGGGACCTTCCTGTGTTTTCACTCTTTTTCATTGCTGGGAAGATAGACCACTTTGAGGGGTTGAGAGTGATTCGGAGGAAGATGAATGGGGATTAGTCTGCAACTCATTCCCTTTGGAATTCAAGTCCAGCCTTTCACAGTTACATTCCTCTCTATCATCATGGATAATGTAATTTCGGGGAAGCAATGGAAGGCCATTGTGTTCTCCTTGGCAATAGGTTTGGCTTTTACGCAAGCACCAAGGTAAACCTGCAGCCAGCAGGTGCTGACCTCCAAAGACTTAATTTAAAATCCCCAACCCACCAGGATGATCTATATAGCAGTGAAACTGTAGGGTTTCTTCCCCCCCCCTTCCTTTTGAAATCCTATTTTTCTATAAATTTGTAAGAAGTCATTATTTGTATGTAAAATGTTAAACTTGCCAAGAGACCCTGCCACTTTAATGGGTAGGTGCAAACAAGACAGAAAAAAGTGATCTCAGTAAAACAAGCCCCATGATTTCTTGAAACTTTCCAAAGATGTAGGGAATCCCGAAATAGAGAAAAGAGGAATCTCAGAAGGACTCTGGCCTTTGTTGGATGTTCCATATGGCCATTCTTTTGTACGCTGGTGACTAAGTAACTTCTATGCGGTCTTTGTTTTCAAAGCAAGGATATTGCAAGGGAGTAAAAGGACAGAGTCTCCACCTCTGTGGAGCATTTTTACGAGCGCCTTCCTGAATTTAGTCATATCCCCTGAGGCTTCTCACCCATTGCCTAAGAACTCTACATGGTAAGTACTGTTATTTCTTCAGATAAGAATGCAGAACCTTAGGTAGACCAGTTATCTGAACCAGGAGCAAGTAGCAACAGCTAAGACCTGGGGTCAGATGGGAACCCAGGCATCCATTTTCCAAAGCCTCCATGTGTCTGTCCTATCAAAGGAGACAGAATCTTCAGTGAGGAGTCTTTGGCAGTCCTCACTTTGTTAGACGAAACCCCAAAAGGGACTACACAGACACCTCAGAAAGCAAACCCAGTGGTCACTGGGGGAAATCACCATTGCTTCACCACTGTTAGAAACTTCTGTTGGAGTCTTAAAAGTTTCTGCAGACATGAAGAAAAAAAATGCACATATTTAGGGTTGAAACATTAGCATGCTTAGCAGAGTAGAGATAAAAGTGAGAACCAGAGTGTTTCACTCCTTGGTAATAAAATAGTTTGAGCATTGTGGTCTGTGTTCTCTTATTGTGAGTAACTGTGTCTGTCATGTGTAGCCACAGAAGGTAACAGGAATTGGCTCTGGGAAGCAAAGTATCTTGAGGCCACAGGTCCTGGAGATGAGAGACATCCCACATGGGTAAGGAAGCCTTGGCAGTCTGGAGGCAGATGACAGGATTGAAGGGAGGCTTCAGGCCATATCTTTATTTCTGGGGAAACGAGCTAGTCCCACTGAATGGTTGCCATAGGCTCTAATGCGCTCCAGCTGGTCCCTGGCTGCCTGGTACCTTGGCCTTTGGATAACTCAGACACGGGAATATCACCTGCTGGAGTACATGGGCCAGAGGCGGCCCTGTTCTGGACTGGGTTTCCTGATCAAAGACATGCTCTTGGCTCTCTACTCTGCTCTCAGTAATAACAGGTTGGGGTTGGGGAGAGTGGCATGACAGAGCCTCACCTCACTTACAAGGTTTTGGGTTGGTTCCCAGCATGGCAAACAAACAAACAAATGAATTTTAAAATTGAAGAATCAGCCTTTCCTGACCTAACAGGGCTTTGATGAGAATGTCAAAACTTGATAATGCATAGGGGAAAAAAACAGCTCTCCCATTTTGCCAAATAATTTGCAATACAAAAAAGGCATCTTCTTCATGCTAGTCGGCCAACAACCTTGTCTAAATTTGGATTCACTTCCGGTGTTTTCACTTTCAATGCCCTGGATTATCACTAAAGGTTCCATTAGTGTGGTGTTGAAAGAGGAGTATGTGGCGTCCCTCCCATTGGGCCACCCATTTCCATTATCCCCACCCCCATAGTCGTACATTCACCTTCACTGAGTTCCCTTGCGTTCTTAGGGGAAGCTGAGATGGCCCCGTGTCAACACGCTGTGTTTGTAAGCTCCACTGACATTTGAATGGAATTTTGCCTCCTGTGTTTTCATTTCTTGTCTTCACTTCAACTTTGATGGGCAGTTCCCTACACCAATGGCTCATGGTGTAGAACGGCCATGAGTTTTCATTGGAAGACAAGGAGGCACGAAATGACACACTCTGCTGTCTGTGTATGAAAGCATTGACAGATACAAGGTGACCCGCCACTGCACACTGCAAGATGCGATGTGTTTGGTCACCAAAACACGCACGGAGTGATTTATGCACTGCAGAGCCAGCAGTCTCAAGTTCAGGTTCCTTACCCAGTTTCTCACAGCTTCAAGCCCACACTGATTGAAATTCAAACTGTTTTGCTTCCGTTTAATAACTCAACTGTCATGACTGAAATGGGCGCATGCTGAACGCCAGCCAAGGAAGGGCTTTCTGCTTCTTGGCACATCATCCTCCGTAGCTGCAGCAGGGAAATGGTAGCACAGCTGAAAGAAGGCAGCACGGAGACATGGAGCACACACGTAAACAAGGCCACGCAGACTTCATTCAGCAAGTCGTTTTTCCCGTGCGTGAAACTGCAGGGTGTGGCCACAGAACACTCTTGTTAAATTGCTCGTTGAAAATCCAGCCCACATATCTCTCTCCTCACCCAATGGTCCTGCTCTTTTAGGATGAGTCTACCCAGTTCACAAAGCAGTAGTGAAGATATTTCCTGTCTTCATGGAAAACATTTCCATCCTCTAAGCTGCCTGGGGAGGAAGCGGAGAGAGAATGCTTATCCCACACAACAGGATACAGAGCTCTGTGCCTAGGTCCGACTGCTTATCTCTGATTTCACGAGCTGTTGGAACCTAGGCAGAGCTCTAAGCGCTCTGCCATATGTGCAGTCCCCACAGGGAACCAGAACAAGCTGAAGGAAGTCAGGCAGGATAGCATGCCTTCAAACATGACAGGGATTCATTCTACGACATCCTCCCTCTTTGTGGTTTGGCTTTCTTGGATCTGTGTATGTATTTGTGTGCACTCGTGTGTGTGTGTGCGTGTGTGTGTGTGTGTGAATCTCTGTGTGTGTGTCTGTGTGCAGAGACTAGTTGTGAAGGGCACAGAAGTCTGCATTTGATCCATCCTTATGTGTTTTTGTGAAGGTGGAGGAGGACACTGAAAAGAAGTGAGATGTGGAAAAGGAAGGGCGAGGACAGGCAGGAGCATTCAGGGTACACGCTAACATCATTACAACCAAAGAAGGGTCCAGCAAGGACCATAGTGTTTTAGCTCAGACTTCCGGGAACCTGATACTGAATATCCATCTGTAGTTGAGCTGGTGATCCCAGAAGGTCAGGAAAGTTGGAGGAATGAACCACGGAAGATGAGGACGCAGGGCAGATGAGGAAGTTAACAGTAACATTCAGAGGTCAGCCATTTTGGAGACTTCTATGGAGTGATGTAGAGTATGTATGTCTCAGACTGGCTCACCCAAGAGACAAGACAAGGAAATATTGCATATCAAATCTTGTTCTGGTTAAGAGTTGTTTCTTGTCTATTTACGTGTGACCAGGCCTGCATGCAAAGTGTTCCCCTTGGAGGCCAGAACACCATAAAAGCAGATTGCTTCCCATATAAAGCCATCAAGAATCTACAGAATTGTGGGACCGCAAGGGGTGTGGCTAGAGCTAGCAACCACTCCTGTGTTCCAACTTTGGTCTAGGCATGGTTTAAGTACTTTATCTGTAACTTGGTGAGGATTACCACATAGCTGTAGAAGAGATCCAATTCTCTTTAACTGAAGAGTATTGGTCAGAACAAGATACCATATTCTCAACAATATAAAGTACTCACCAAACACTCTTATTTAGCATCTTAAGACCCTCATTTCAGTAGCACCACCTGTGTACTAATAAATACCCTGGCTAATGCCGGGTGTATGTTACAGCTCTTCACACCAAACACAGGTGAGCACGTGCCCACCGAGTTCTGCTGCCACTCTGAGACCTCAGGCAGGAGGCACTGAGTCAGCATCTCTGGTCCCCAGCCCACCTTGGACACAGTAAGCTTCCTCCTTGGCTTTCACCAAAGGAGGGCTCAACCTCTTCAGGACTTAGCTTTTCCTGTGAAGGGAGCTCCTACAAGAAGCAACATGATAGAATCCTCCCTGGCTCCCCTGCGTGTCACTGCTTGATTTGCAGTCGGCCTCACCCGACCAGTCGTGAGGTCTCAGTGCCCAGAGCCATCAGCCAACCTCCCACTCCTTGTTTGTGTTGGCTTGTGTCCCTGCGCCACACTGGAGGTGTCTGCGAAAGCTGTTGACTGGCTTCATTTGAAAACACCTTGAGGTGTTCTTAAAATTCCATTTCAAGCTACAATACGGACAGGCATGGCAACGAGGCAAGAAATCGGAGGCAATAATAGCATATAACTAAACAAAACGGCTGTGGGCTAGTTTAGAGGAACTTCTGAAGAAGTAGCTTGTTATTTAAGCACACTATTGTCCTTACATTTATGTGCACACAGGATTTCAGAGCACCTTACTGTCGTTTACAGAGGCTCCTTCCATGCACAGAGGTTAGATTAAGTCCAGCATGAAGGAACAAAGCAAGACAGAGTAGCATTAAATATCACTTTACTATGCTTGAAAAATAATAGCACAGAAATAATGCTTCAGTAACCAATGCCACCATACACCTTCCTTGATGATTATGTGTGTGTATGTATGTGTGTGTGTATGTATGTGTGTGTATGTGTGTGTATGTATGTATGTGTGTGTGTGTGTGTGTGTGTGTGTGTGTAGGGGGCTAGAGCCCATATGATGCTAAGACATTGGTAGAACTAGATTACATCAAGTAAAGTTCTAAATCAGCTCCTGTAGAGTTACCAGCTTCCAAACTGAGATGAGAACCAACGAGAAGACAACTTGCTCCACTCAAGGAAACAAACCCTCAGATTAGAGCTCAGAGAGGTTAGAGTCTACCTCCCTGTCCTCGGCTCTCCACACTTCCCTTGGATTAGAGCTCTCGCTTTGTCCTCTCACAGTACACCTGTGTCTTAAAAGAAAAACTCCTAAGACTTTCAACCTCTTGGTCCTGATCACCTGGTTCCCAGAGTCACGCTGCCTGGCCACCTCCCTTAGCCAGGCCTGACCTACAGGACCTGGCCACCTCCCTTAGCCAGGCCTGACCTACAGGACCTGGCCACCTCCCTTAGCCAGGTCTGACCCAAAGGACCTGGCCACCTCCCTTAGCCAGGCCTGACCCACAGGACCTGGCCACCTGCCTTAGCTCTGATGCAAATGGAGATTAGTCAGAAGGGAAAGTGAAGAGGGAGTCAGGAGAGGAGTGGGTGAGCCATTTTGCAAATGGGGAGCTCAAGGAACAATGACAGCAGAATCCCAGCCCTCCCTCCCCATGATTCTACAGCCCAAGAATAACATCCAGGCACCAGCATTGCTGCCTCCCACGTACTAGCATAATCCTCTTTGTCTTGTATTGAACCTTTGAGCAGGACAAAACCCAAATTTTGTTTTCTTTCCCTACTTGAGTCACTTTTCAGAATTGCTTCAAAAGGTCACCGGACGAGTAGCCTGTGAACCCTGACCAAAGACTCCCGCTGGGTTTTCCTCTCTGGGGTAGCTAGCCCTAAAGAGAGGAGCTTTGATGGAACTAAAGTAGAAACAGTCCTCCGACTTGAAAGAGGCACACAGTCCCTTGTTAGAGTGCTGCAGAAAACGCCAGACCTGATGGGGCAGGAGGCCCTCCTACCTGCAGAGGCCTTGTCCTGCCTGGTTGGGTGAGGGAAAGGCAGCTGTGTGCCCAGTCTTGGGTGCACATGTATGACATTAACGGTATCTATTCTCAACCCTCACTCCAACAGTGTTTCTTTATGCATGCGTGTGCACACACGTGTGTGTGCAAGGGGTTTACACGAGTGTGACTCACCTATGTGTAGGGGTCAAAAGTCAAAGTCAGGCATTGGCCTCAGTCACTCTCTAGGTTATTTTTTCAGAAACAGGGTCTCTCACTGAATCTGGAGCTCATCAGATGGGTTGAATAGGCTGGACAGCAAGCCCTGGGGATCCTTCTGCTTCTGCCTTCCCAGGCTTACAGACACCACCATGCCTACATTTTTAGGTGGGCGCCAGGATCTGAACTTAAATCCTCTGTGCTGCAAGTGCTTCACCAACTAAGACATCTCAGCCACCCAGCAGCCTTTCTTGATATGAAAATGCACTAATTTTTAAGACCTTTATATGCTCGGGTGTTTTCCTTGCATGTATGGTGTGCACCACATGTGTGCCTGGCGCCCTCAGAAGACCGAAGAGGGCATCAGATCCCCAGGAACTGGAATTACAGGTGGTTGTGAGCTGCCATGTGGGTTCTAGGAATCAAGCCTAAGCCCTCTGAAAGAGCAGCCAGTACCCCTAAGCACTGAGTCACCTCTCCAGACCCCTAGCAACATTTCTGGAAGTAACATGTGGTCACGGAGTGAGTAGGTATTACAGACCCTAAAAGAACACTTCAGAGCACGAACGGTGGGTCTAGCTTACAACTCTAACTGCAATGTACAGGAATAAGAGAGCCCTCAAAAGACATAACAAGAAGAGGAAGAAGGAGGAGGAAATTAACATCTTTCCCATTAACAATTGTTTTCTTTACTCTTTGATTAATTCAAATATATTCCCACAGCACATCGTAGGAGGGATGAAATCATGTAAGATAGTTAAAGCACCATACACTTAAGTCATCTGATTCTATGAGATGTATCATTCTTCCAGGGATATTCAACCCGGGGATTCCTGGGAGAGATGGCGAAAGGAATACGATATTTAGAAGACATAAAATTAACACTCAGTTAACTAGTATATTAAAATAGGACTATTTGATTCTGAATTCCATTAATGCCTCTAGGAAGGGGGAGATTCAAGAAAGCACTAAACTGTCCTAGGTAGTGATCATATACTAGGCTCTGTCCTAAGTGCTCTTTTTTTTTATTTATTAAAGATTTCTGTCTCTTCCCCACTGCCGCCTCCCATTTCCCTCCCCCTCCCCCAATCTAGTCCCCCTCCCTCGTCAGCCCGAAGAGCAATCAGGGTTCCCTGCCCTGTGGGAAGTCCAAGGACCACCCACCTCCATCCAGGTCTAGTAAGGTGAGCATCCAAACTGCATAGGCTCCCACAAAGCCAGTACGTGAGAAGATCTTCACCAACCCTGCAACTGACAAAGGTCTGATCTCCAAAATATATAAAGAACTCAAGAAAGTAGACCATAAAAGGCTAATCAACCCAATTATAAAATGGGGCACTGAGCTGAACAGAGAATTCTCAACAGAAGTTCAAATGGCCAAAAGACACTTAAGGTCATGCTCAACTTCCTTAGTGTTCAGGGAAATGCAAATCAAGACAACTTTAAGATACCATCTTACACCTGTCAGAATGGCTAAAATAAAAAACACCAATGATAGCCTTTGCTGGAAAGGTTGTGGAGAAAGGGGTACACTCATCCATTGCTGGTGGGAATGCAAACTTGTGCAACCACTTTGGAAAGCAGTGTGGCTGCTTCTCAGGAAATTCGGGATCAACCTACCCCTGGACCCAGCAATACCACTCTTGGGAATATACCCAAGAGAGGCCTTATCATACAAAACAAAAGTATATGCTCAACTATGCTCATAGCAGCATTGTTTTTAATAGCCAGAACCTAAGTGCTCTTAATAGGTAGCTTTTGTGTGTATGTGTGTGTGTATGTGTGTGTGTGTGTCCGTATGTGTGTGTGCATGTGTGTTTTTTTGAGACAAGGTTTCTATGTGTAACATCCCTGGCTGTCCTAGAACTTACTTTGTAGACCAGGCTATTCCCTGCCTCTGCTTCCTGAGTGGCCATAGGCAGTTTTTTTTTTTTTTAAAGCATCATAATAATACTCTTGCCAACCCCACTTCACAAATGGGAGCTAGCCAGCCAGTCTGGTGTGGAAACCTGCTTATAGGCACTAAGAGATCAAATGAGTCGGGATTTGAGCAGAAAGGCTGAACCCAAACCATTTCCTCTGAAACAGCATGCCACATGGCTTCTCGGGGCCTAAGATCAGTGCAGTTCTTAAGGCATGTTTTTAAATTTATCCATCCATTATTATGTAATTTAGCAGTAACATGCCTGTCAAAACTGCACCGTAGGAGGTGAAGCTACAGTTAAAAATAGACAAGATCCCTGCCCCTGATATTTACATTCTAGTCTAGATGAAATACAAACATAATAAAATCCCAGAAATACACAGAATTAACATAAGCTTCAGCGAGTGCCAACATAGAAATGGAGATCTTGTGACTTTAAATAAGGGAGGGAGATGCTTGGGGCCTAAATTTTCATGGGAGCCTGGCAAAGGATTGCATGCAGGTAGTTTATTTTGTAAGCTGATCCAAAAGACAACAGCCAGGAAAAGGAAAAGAACGGAGAAATGTCAACACTAGGGATCATTTAAGATTTAGTAGGTCAGTCAAGGACAGTGTTGTGAGCCACGAGGGCATTTCTCCTTGCCCACCAAGAAACCATGACGAATAACCTCAGAAATGTCCCACCCAATGGGAGAGAGATGGACACCAATCCGTGAGCTCCCGCTGGCCCCTGGGTAAATTTCCTATTTCCGGGTCTTGAGGGTACAGATCCCCTACAACGTCAGAGAAACTCTGAAGCAAGAACTGTAACGCGTGAGGCCAGGTGCTCTCAGGGACACCTGGACAAGGTTGTTGTAGCTGCAATGACCGGAGGAAGGGGTGGGCTCAGAGGGTGAGAGGACATAAAAGGTGACCAATAGGAGGTCTGCTTTAGATGGGTGGGTCAGAGAAGGCGTCTTCAAGGTGGTGGCTTCTAGACTGGAGCTTAAGGGAGGTAAGGTGCCCAGCGTGACAAAAAGAGATGAGGAACTCCTTGAAAGAGTCGAGAAAGAACTAGACTGTCCAAAACTGCGAAGGCAGGGAAGTGGCAAGGAAGACAGGAGTGAGGCTGTACACTGTGTTAACGCGAGAGGGCCAGTGGCCCGAGTGGGCGGAACCATGGGTAACAGGATGAGGTTACATTTTCATGTGAACTTATTGACGAGTCATAAAGAATGTGCTATGCAGACTTTGACCAGGAGTCATAGTCTGTGCAGAGGTGGAAGACTCATCAATCTGGGAGGTCCTCCTACACGGGAAAGGATTAAGGACCGATAGCATCAGTGTTAAAGGTCTTTACCCAGACGGGTCTTAGACCTCTAGCCTGCAGAGTGAAGTTAACGAATGGGAGTCCAGAGAGTGTCACGGTCCTGGATCCCAAGCCTGGAAAGAGACTAGAAGCGGGACAGCAAAGACACTATGTGGGGAGCTACTAAGAACCCGTTGAGTCAACATTAATCATTACTAGTTTTAATAAGTTTTAAATATCGAGACTTAAAACTAAGTGGAATAAGAGCTCAAAAAGGGCCGGTCGGTGGTGGCGCATGGCATGCCTTTCATCCCAGCACTCAGGAGGCAGAGGCAGGTGGATCTCTGTGAGTTTGAGGCCAGCCTGGTCTACAGAGTGAGCTCCAGGATAGCCAAGGATACACAAAGAAATCTCAAAAATAACAACAGCAAGAACTCTAAAAGGAGCTCTCTTTCCCCTTGAGTTTTACTCCACCTTCCCCTGGGAAACCTTTCACTTAGATTTCAGGTGCATCTGCTGTGCTGGACCTGAAGAGGGCATTAACATTCTGGTCCAAGACCCAGTAAAGCGCCCATCCCTTAAGGTATTTGTTGACCAGGGACAGTCTGTGTTTATGGAACCATATTTGCTACCTGGTTTCTAAGCAATACGAAGCACTTGCATTTGTGAGTCATGTATCATGTAATTTCCTCTTCTCTTGCCTACCTGACCCTCCAGCTCCAGGTCTATCAGTATACATCCTGCCTCTGTAGCATCTTCTATGGTTGTTTTAGCCAGAGTGGCTAAGTGCTGGATGAGACTCGCAGAGACTTATGACAACAGAAGTTTATTTCTCATCTTTGTCACGTCCCCATACAGGGCTCAGCGGGACTTAGTCTTTGACAGTCATTTGGGCATCGAGGCTGGTTCCTTCTTTCAGCTCTGTCTTCTTCTAAGTCTTCGGAATCCACTCTACTTGGCCATCAAAAGAACAACAAAAGCATGTGGGAAGGGTACCTACCACAGCTTGTAGGGGGAGTGTTGGCATTCCAGTGAGAACTGGTTCCATGGCATTCCCTGGTGCACAGAAATCCAGGAGGAGTGTTTAATAGATATCAAAAAAAGAGGACATCTGGGATGTTGGAGACTCCCAGCGCTCTCTACCACACTGGAGAACAATGAAACACTACCACCTTTAGTGGGAATTAGAGAAATAACAAATGTGTTTTATCTTCTGAAGTTTAGGAGAAACTCAAAGGATATAGTATGGGCAGTCAACTTACAAAACAGAAAGTGTGTGTGTGTGTTATATGTGTGTGTGTGCATGTGTTATGAGAGCCACCTGAAATGTACCTCAATGAAGAGTGCTTGCCCAGCATGTAGTAAATTAGAAAACCCTGGATCCTATCCCCAGTTGCATGTAGAATCAGGCATGGTGGGCTCACACACATGACTCCAGCATCAGGAGGTGGAACCAGGAGGATTAGAAGGTCAAGGCCATCCTCAGTTACACATCTATTTTCAAGCCCACTTGGGATACATGAAACGCTGTCTTAGAACAGAACAAACAAATACGTAAACCCATGGCCCCCCACCATGTGCTCTGCTGTGTACTCACACATACATGTGCACCCACCGAGTTTATTTCCACTAATTAAATATTCAAAAATATTTAAATGAAGTACACTTAGGTTTCCCTTTCTTTCTAGAGTTGTGACACTTCCAGGCTCGTATAGATTCTTTAAATAAATTGTGCTAAACTAGATGTAAAATTTAGCATCTTCACTATTTAAAATGAGCGATTTAGGAGCATATAGAACCTTTGCGCTGTCTCATGTGCAGCCTCTGGAGCTCTTTCCACAAAGTCAGAGCAGTAGCTTTTTCTTTTTTTAACATAAAGGAAATTTTTAAGATGTGTGTTTCTAATTCTCCCATAAAAGTTGACTTTCTGTGTACTGAATGGCACTTGTTCAGCTTTTTAAATTGAGGCAAAATACGAGGGACAAGCTATATCATCTTAATCATTCCGGGGGAGGGGGGAGTGGCAATTGCCATCGACACCGAGAAAAGGCCTTGCGCATGGCAAGCACTCGCTGTACCACCAACTACAGCCCCAGCCAGAGAAAACCTTAGCGTGCACACTTCCGTAACATTAAGTATATCCACATCACTGGGCAATACCCAGGACTCTGCCTCTAATAAAACTGAAACTCTAACTATTAAACAACAATTCTTGAAAAAAAGAAAAACAAGCAAGGAAATAATTCCTCTATCCCCCCTCCCCCCACTCCAGTGATCACAATTCTTTCTGTCTCTACAGATGTGAGCACCCTAAGTACTTTCTCATACAGACACATCTAGTGTTCATTCCTGGGTGACTGGCTGATTCCGCTTAGCATAATGTGCTCAGATTCCATCCACTCTATAGCCTGACTCCGAATCTCCTTTTTTTCATGATAATTGCAGTTATCCCATTCTGCGTGCACACTGCATTTTGTCTGTTTATCCATGAGTGGACATCTGGGCTGCTTGGATCATGTGAAGGCAGCTACTATTATGCAAATGAGAATCACGGGAACCATGATGCTGACACCCTCGGTGGTGTGTGTGCGCGCACACCATGTTCTTATCACTCTCCTCCTCCTACCAGACTCCAAATAAAACAGAATGCTAATAATTGAACATGGGGCCCTTTAGTCTCACCGGATAAGTCCTTATGTAATAGACCCATTTCTTAAACTTATATTCAGTTTAAATGATAACTTGGTAACTAAGATGCTTGTCAATAAGTATGGTACATTGTTCAAGCAATGGAGTTTAAAGTTGAACTAGTGGGTTATTATCAAGGTTAGTTCTCATGCAGGTTCTGTTAATTATTTGTGAGCCCTTTGGTAATATATCCAACAGAGGCGAGAGTCTGCAAAGACAGTAAGAGGCCTTGCCCTCCCCGTTCTTTAGGAATGATGCATAGAACACGAGAGCTAGCACCTCCAGACTGTGTTCTGAGCACATTCGTGTCCACGGGTGTCCAGGATGAAGTGAACGAATGATTCACAGTCCCAGTGTCCATGGCCGGGCAAGTTTGAAGACCAGGATAGATCTTTCATTTTTACAAAGTGCACTTGACCAAAGCCGAAGAACAGGGACTGGAATAAGGTCAAGGAGCATGTTCCTTTCTCTTTAGATTGTTGGCGGGGGGTTGGCAATGATTAAGAGTTTGGTCAATTCTCAGACATGGCTGAAATATACATTTATAGCTCAGTTGTTGCAAATTGGAATTTTCTCTGCCTATAACTTTTAAGACTTTTATTCATTGTCAGGAACATTGAATAAACTGTACAATGCCCATGTGTGTTGTTACAGGGGACTTACAGCTCGTAACAGTGTCAAAAATTGCCCAAATATCAGTATGCCTTTTTTTCTATTATCAGCTATAAGCCTAGGTTCTCAATAGACACTGTCTTTCTGGGGATCACAATTATAGACCTTTTTTTTTTTCCTGGAAACTCCCACCTCTATCTCTACTACTCAGGATGGTCTCAGGATGGATGCTGAGGCCACACCTCAAGGACCAGCATCCAGGGAATGACTACTCAGGCTGCACATTGCAGTGATGTGGGAGAGAGTTCCCATGTACCATCACTACCACAGCAATGCACAACAGAGCTCTGATCCTTCTTGCTAGCGGCTGGGAAGCCATCTCTTCATAAGATACATGCCCAGCCTGTGAGAGGGCCTTGAGCACAGCCATGGTGTAAGTAGAGTGAAGGCTTCAACTCTATTCTCTCAGGAATATAACTGAGTCCAAGAACTAAATTAACACACACAGAATAACACAACAAAACATAACAACTCAATATGTTTTGTATGACCCAAAAGCACACACAGGGAAATGATATTAAGAAACCCAGAATCTACATACTTCTGTGTGAGGTTCAATAGAAAGAAACTAGCCTGGCCAAAAAGAAAAAAAAAAAGAAAAAAAATCCCTCGATTATTTTTGGAAACTAAAGGAAGATAAGAACCGTTTTAACAAGGTCTGTTTGTACGGAATTCTCTTGGCTCTAACTCCCCATCAAAGAATGCTTCTTTTTTTTCTCCTGGTACAGGGAGGGCATCTTTCACACAGGAGTCTCATCTCTTGTCTGCTAGAAGCAAAGGGGGAAGATTAGATGGGCCCTTCTTGCATCTGCTGTTTCTCAAGTGTCTTTTGCTCAAGGTAATCTTTATATTGAAGTGGAAGACTTGGGGGTATGTATTCTGCCAGGTGTCAACAGTTTGGTCTCCTGACTCCTCCTGTATACTAAGCTCACTGAAGTTACTGAGAGCACCAACCACATCTTATCTGGCTCGTTCTGTACCAACCAAAGAGGCTCAGCCAATCGCTGACTGGTCGGTCCTCAATTAAACTCCCAATATATCTGAATCTCAAGTTCATGTACGTTTTCTTCTTAATCTCCCACGAGCGTGATAAACTCCCAGAGAGCAGATGAGCCTGTGGCTTATTTGCTTATACTACGCAGTACCATGGCTCGTCATTGTCTTACAACAAATTAATACATAATAAACATACGAACTACTTAATTTCTTTGATGACTTGGTGATTCCAGGCCAGGCCACGGAAGGCTGCTGTCTTTTTCAAAACATCACAGAGTTGGGGCCTTTGTTCGTAAGTTCTCTTGTTTCTGCTCTTTTCATATTGGACCCCACCCTACAACTGAAGTTAGCGCTCTCCTCCTGTAGGATGAAGACACCCTTTCTGGACTCCACTAGAATCAGTGTTCACATATCTTATTCCAGGGACAATAAAACAAGGCATGGCGGTGCACGCCTGTTAACACACCACTTAGGAAGCCAAGGCAGGAGGATTGCTATGAATTCCAGGCCAACCCTGGCTATACAGAAAGATACTTTCTCAATATCGATGCTGACAATGATGTACAGTCAGATTGCCTTCTAGAAGGCCAACTGAGGTTGTTTCTCTGTGTACTGAAACTCCTGCACCTGAGAGCCCCCAGAGTGTTGCCCTGAATGTCTTCTTGTTCTCTTTATTTGTTTCCCTCCAGTCTTGCCTTCATTTCACAGCTTTGCCAAACATCCAAGTCAAGGTCAGATCAAGGGATTATCTTGGCTGAGGGAACTAAATTTAACCACAAAGAGCCTCTCCTGGGAAAAGGCTAAGTGTGCAGCCTAGAAATCTGCCTTCAGATTCTTGCAGAGAAAGAGGAAGAAATCTCCTTTAGGAAACATGCGAACTGATTTGCTCTGTTTGTCCCCAAGTTAACCTTGCTGAAGGCCCCAAACATAGGCACAAATGCTTGAGGAGGCATCAGAATACCTGGAATCTGTTTCTATCATTCTGTGTTGTACTCGATCTCAGCCACAAGCATTTCTCCTTCAGCTTTGGCCCGCCCCTGTTGTCATGCTTGCTCAACATGGTCACCTTCCAAGAGGATTTGTAGATTTCCAAGACATCAAACCAAGAAAGTGCTGTTTAGCTCCTGGGTCCATTAGTGCCACTCTAACTTGGAAGGGCTTCTGGAAATGGGACTGAAACCTTGGCTTCTTTGTGACATGAAAAGATCAAACGTGTCAGGGGTGTAGGGTCTTCCATGAGGAGACTATGATACCATCTAGGTGTGTAGGATTGGTTTTATTTTCCCCCACCAATTAATAAATTTTTACAAGGCAGGAATATTTGAAAGTCAAGCAGGGCCAAAGCTTATTCAAAGAGGACAATTTCATGGATTCTAGGACATGTAAACTGTAAACCTCAGCAGGGGCCCAGAGGAGGAGAATGGAAGACAGAAAAAGGGTCCAGGATGTGTGTATGTGTGTGTGTGTGTGGGGGGGGGGTGTTCTGCTAGAATTAAGCTGGCATGGAAGACAGGCACAGAACAGCCATGTAGCCACATGGTGGGGATAGGGGCTTTGAATAAAGAATGAGGAAGTCCAAAGTAACAGAAAAAATAAACAAACAAAAAAATAGACTTAGGTTCTCAACAGCATCTGAAAGAGAGAAGAAAAAAGAAGTCAGAACTCAGAAAGCTGGGCAGATCAAAGCAACGTCACGATGGTCACGGAATTGGGCTAGGGGATAGGAATTCTGGAAAAGAAAGTACAGTATCTTGCTAAATAGATAATTATTCCACCCATCTCTTTTAGCAAGGCTTAAGCCCACCTTCCTGAAGGGTGTTCTCTTGGCCCGGTGGCTGACCAGCGCAATTGGATTAATTCATTTATGTTTTGGGTAGGTTGGAATGGTGGATCTCTACTCAGGCTAGAGATTTCATTCTCTTGATCAGAAGGAACAAGTTCCCTCACTTTCCTGTTGTTGTGCCAAATTGGCAACTCACCTAAAGGCATTTGATACCCTTAGAGCCTCCCCACTGGAAACCATGACCAACTACTCTGCTATCCCATTGTGGAATATTAATTTAAGATGTAGAATATTTGTTTAATGATGCAAAGATGTGCTATATTCTTTTACATTGCAGGTGTTTAACCTGTGCATCTGTGTCACTTTGCCTGTCTAAAGCACCTGATTGGTCTAATAAAGAGCTGAATGACCAATAGCTAGGCAGGTGGAGAGAATAAATAGAAGGAGAAATCTGGGAAGAGGAGGACTCCAAAGGCCAGCCACTCAGCTATACAGCAAGTCATGGAGTAAGAAGTAAAGAAAGATATACAGAAATAGCGAAAGATAAAATCCCAGAGGCAAAAGATGACAGGATAATTTAAGAAACCTGGCAAGAAACAAACCAAGTTAAGGCTGGATATCCATAAATAGTTATAAGCCTTCGTGTATTTATTTGAGAGCTGAGTGGCAGGCCCCCAAAGAGCAAAGAGTTAAAAAAAAATTCAACCCCAATACATCATTGCCCATGCCCCATCAATGCTAGTGGTTTATTATCATCCTCTAGAAGTCATCTGGGGTGCCTGGGATCTCTAAGTTGTTGATGCAAACCAGTGAGGGAGAGCAAACCCCCTCCACTTTCCCCAGTGTGTGCTGAAAGAAAGACCAACATGTGAAAGAGAGGTTGTTGGAGGCTACGTGGTTTTGAGAAGATCAACTTTGAAGGAGGCTAGCTGGATCACACCCCCACTGTCCTCTAGGTTCCTCGTGGCCTTGAAAATGTTACTCTCAGTTTCTACACAATGGACTTTTCAAGTAGACTCAATAAATCATATTGTAAGTCTCAACTGAGAAAACGTGTCCAAACGTCCTAGTTATTTTGCCTTATCTATTAATGACAGAATAAAGTTCATTAAGAATGACATTGGGCTCCTAGGGAATACATGAGTGACGAGCAAACAGACTCTGTTGAGCATTTTGTGGCCCTAAAACACACCAGCTTGGTGTCTTTAATGCAGGGTTCTATGTTTCCCTGCATTCTTTGTGTTTGTTTATAGCCCAGTTTTCTGAACTGCCTCCAGGGCAGAAAACTACCCCTTTATTGCTGTACTCAAAGGTAACATCCATCTGCCTTATACACTCTTTGTTGAATAAATGAAAACCGAATAAGTGAAAATCATAAATTAATAAGTAAATGAACAAGCAAGCAAAAGAAGACTCTTGAAGGGAGGCTCCATTTGCTTGTTTCTTTTAAGCAAAGACAAATGTTTCTTATGCAAACTACATCTAGAAAACCAGCACCTGTTCTGTTAATTTTGCACTACCTCACTTTTACCAATCCGTCTCTTGGGAATGCCCAGTCACGTGTTCATTTTTTTCAAGGGTTCTTTAGGCATCTACTCAGCATGGGCTGCTATAACTAAACACTATAAACTGAGCAGCACAAACAATAGACATTTATTTCTTATGTTCTGAAGGCTGGGGATCTAATATCAGCCAAAAGCCAGTGTAGGTCGTGGGGAAGGTCCTGCGCCTTGCTTGCTGATAACTGTCTTAGCTGTGTGCTCACGTGGTAAAGAGAGGAGCACTGGTGCCTCTCCCCTTGTGTGTTTGAACACTGATCAATCACATCATGGGGATCCTGCCTTTGTGGTCTCATCTAAAGAGAATTCCCTCTCAAAGAGACCCCTTCCAAATATTATCACACTGAGGGATAAGGCCCCAATTTATGAATTTTTGAGACATGCAACACTATAAAAAGGGTTGGATGAATTAAACACACAGCCAATGGGTGTGATTTTTTTTCCTTTCTAAATCCTCATGCTCTCTGTTGTTTGGGGAAGTAGTTCCTGTGGGTCGTGACCCTTTTGGCAAACCTCTATCTCCAAAACTTATTTACATTATGATTCATAACAGTAGCAAAATTGTAGTCATGAAGTATCTACAAATATATTTTTATGGTTAGGGGGTCACCACAACAAGAGGAACTGTATTAAAGGGTAGCAGCATTGGGAAGGTTGAGAACCACTGATCTATGGGTTGTCTAGGATTAGGCCATTTCAAAGTCCTTGTTTGGTCTGCACATCCTAAAGCTGGGCAGTTTAGAGTGGAAAAGGAAGAGAAGCAACAACTGCAAGAATAAGCGTCTTGGAAATCACTAAACCTTTGGGCATACAGGGTCTGAGTTTCTTAATAGAAGCCTTGTGAGCAGGAGGAGGAAGCAAGTCTGCATACACTTCCTAGTTCTGGTGGGGAGCCAGTTCCTGAAGGTGTACTCCTTGTTAGAGACAACATTAGTTGGTAGCCCACTCTTAAACCATTTCAACAACCAACTTAAAGAGAAAGGAAAGGTCAGGAGAGGCCGGGCATGTGCTTTACATCAGCATATATAGTATAAGAGGCCACGCCCAAATGGGTGGGTAACTTAAAGGCTACTGGCTGTAGGAATTCCTGCAGCACCTTCCCCTTTTGTTTAAATAAGGAAGTTCTAAGCTCAATACAAAACTGTAGATAGTAAGAATGAAGATCAGTTATAAAAATTAGAATTACAACCAGCATAAACAATATCAAGCAAGAAACATGTGATAAATGTTTCAATAATTATCCTATCCTAATGAGTTTAAGTCTTGTATAATAAATAACTTGGCCAAGTCATGAAAGGAAAGTAATTACAATTATCTAGTCTTCAATCCCATCAAAGGCCTGAGAAGGGAAATAATATTAGTTGAGTAAGCAGGAAGTGCAATCAAGCAACTTCCAAAATGTACAACAAATTGCAGATACAACTGGCTACCTAGGCAATAACCCAAAGTCTCATTTGCAACATTGGAGCAACTATCTTTGGCTAAGGCCTAGAGTACCTGACATACCATTTTCAGAGGCAGTAAAATTTCTAAAACCATCTTACGCTGTCTTGGCAAGATGTGACAGTCTTTTTTCTTGTATCCTACTTGTCCTCTCCAGATATTGTGCATTTTGTCAGTGGTCGATGCATGAGCAGTTCCTTGCCCAAAGGCCAGTTTTGCCAAGAAGAAAACAAACTCCAAGTGGAGTGTTATCGGGGCTCAACATTTTCTTGGGAATAGATGAGTGCTTCCAGGAGCAATTGTGTTTCATGTTAATAGAAATCTAAGTTATTTAAATGCCATATTCTACAGTTCTTTGAAGCAGCTGAAGATTACCTATCTATGCAAAATATAATCTCTATGTATCTAAAGAACCTGATTTGTCTAACTATAAGTATGACAAACATGGATGACTATTAAACAAGCAGCCTCTTACAACAAATTGGCATGCCAACATGGTCAACTAAATCCACTTAAAACCTGAGAGGACTTGAAAAGGAATTCTAGACACTAAAAAACAAAGTTTAACTACATTTATTTTCCTGAATAGGCTTTGCTTGCTGGTGGCATGCTGCGGCTCCTTTTAGAGAGGTTTTCCTGATTTAACAGTAGCAGAAAAAAGGCCATGCCATTTTAAAATGGTGGCTTTCTGGGCCGTGCTGCCAATGCAACCTCTGGCTCTTTCAGGAAACCAAGCATTTGAATGGGGTTTGTGATCAACGTGCTATGGCTTGCTTGGTGGCAACATGGACCAACAGTGTGCCTAAAGATGGGGCAATGTACATGGCTCTGTGAGGCGGCTAGCAGCATTTTACAAAGCAGTCCTGGTCAGAAAATAATTATAAATACACAATAAAGACACATTCAGATGGAAAAGACCTCTAAATGTGTCACAGTGTTGAATAAATGTATGTAGGCTTGGGAGAGAGAAGATAAAGAGTAAGGCATAAAGAAAATAAGTCGTGTAAAAATGAAAAATTCACAGAGAGCCTAGATTATATATATTATTGTGTTTTCTCTGATTTTTTTGACTGTGAAGGAGCTAAGTTTAGAGAGACATTTCATTGTATAGACTGCTAAGCTAAACCAGCATGAATATTATAAAGGTATCTTGATTCCAAAATTTGAGTCTAAGGATATGTTGCTTTGGAAAAGAGGTTCTTCTTTTGTTTCACAGAAGATGAGAACCTGTGAGATATTTCCATACTAATGTGGTTTGATGGAACAAGACCCTCCAAAAGGTTGCTGTGAACACCCTTTAAAAATTACTTCACCCAATAAATAGCAGGAAACAGTTTGGAGAGAACTATACCCATATTCCCAAATATTGTTTACAAATGCTTATTTACATTTAAAAGAGGATATGCTATAGAGATTTGCATTAGTATAGATCTTGATTTACTAATAAAAATTTAAGGTCAATTTTGTTATACTGTGTATATGTATATTTCTGCTCTTGATTAAGGTATTGTGTTTGTGCAGCTCATTTAAAAATGTAATATATAATTAAGAAATATAGGTTAATTAATATAATTAAAAATATAGGTTAATTAATATAATTATAGTTACCTATAATAGTCAAGATTGTAGTCATGTTACTTAGATTTTCTAGATGTATAGAGATGTATTTCAGATGGATAAAGATTCTTCAAATCTTTCAAAGACTGCAGAATATGGCATTTAAAGTGTTTTAAAAAAAAGAGATATAGAAAAAGTGGGTGAGGAGAGGTTAATTGAATTGCAAAATTCTAGGAAGCAATAATTTATGCATTATAATCTCAATATGTGCATTACTGACACACAGGCAATGATAAATTTGTATGCAATCTCTGTCCAAATCTGTTTGACTTTAATAAAAATAAAATTATTAAATAAAAAAAAAGAATTTAGGACTTTTCATGACAGTGAGACACATCTGCTCCTGGCAGCACCAATCTACTTTCAGAGGAAGATGGGCATTGAAAAGGCTCCTTATGGAGTTGGTTAGCCATTTGGGCAAGAAACTGCTCTTGCCTAAACTGTTTGATGAACTGGGCATGCAGGACCTCAGAGAAATGACTGCTGAACTTGCCTAAAGGTGAAACGACTCTTTGGGGTTCCTGCTTCATGAAAGAATAGAGTCTGCTAGACATTCTGCAGGACACAGAAGAAAGTGAATGACAAACTGCCAATATAGTCAGAATTATCTTTGAAATTTCCTGCTTCATGGAAAAGTCTGTTGTATACTATAGGCCTGTAGGCTGAAGATAGATGCTCCAAAAGAACAAAAGAACTTTGGGTGACTGCCCAGGCAGCAAGAAGTCTCTGTCAATTCTAGAGTTTTGGAAGTTGCTTACAATGCACTTCCTGTTTACTTAGGTAATATATCCTTCTGAGTCTTTGATGGAGTTGAAGAATTGATAGTTATAAGTATAGTTTTCCTTAGTTATGAAAAAATATAAAGTAGATATAAATATTGTAACTGTAATTATTGCTTGATATCTGTTTTGTTATATGTAATTTTACTATGTTAAAGTTAAAACCTTCCTTTTTATTTAAACAGAAAAGGAGAGGTGATATGGGATTCCCCTCTGTATGGGGTGAATACCATTGGTTAATAAAGAAACTGTCTTGGGCCTGTGCAAGGAATAGAGGTAGGCAGGGAAAACTAAATGGAAAGCTGGGAGGAAGAAGGCAGAGTAGGGAGAAGCCATGTAGCTGGACACAAGCACTGGACGCAGGCTTTATGTCCACAAAGATAGTATAAGAAGAGGCCATGCCCAAGTGGGTGGGTAACTTAAAGGCTACTGGCTAAAAGCAACTGCAGCTGTTGGGTGGTGGTAGCTCAAGCCTTTAATCCCAGCATTCGGGAGGCAGAGGCAGGTGAATCTCGGTGAGTTTGAGGCCAGCCTGATCTATAGAGCGAGTTCCAGGACAGGCAGTCTCCAAAGCTACAGGGAAATCCTGTCTCGGAAAAAAAAAAAAAAAAAAAAAAAAAAAAAAAAAAAAAAAAAAAAAAAAAAA
>NW_026067959.1:2429718-2527812 GCF_014885135.2 Alexandromys fortis | reverse complement strand
TTGTTTTTTTTGTTTTTTTTTTTTTTGTTTTGTTTTTTGTTTTTTGTTTTAAATGCCTACAAAAGCCCCCAAATTACTGATCTGCAGATTTGGTACAGCGCTGCTGTCCACTGATGTGACTGCGTTGGGAAGTGAGGTAGAAACATCATGCCCCAAAGCCAAGGAAGCTAGCCTCACAACCCTGGGCAAGTCACTCATTGGGCAGGCACGCCCCCTGAGGTCCCTGCCTCCAACAGGACGCCTACCAGCAAATTGCGTCCTAAACATTCCCTGAAAAACTGCAAAAACTGGACAAGGCTGTAACCGGGAAGAGGAAGGAAGAAGCTGAGATGACTGACAGAGGGGGCGGAATTTCTCTTCTCTCCGGTGGATCATTTGATAAGAAACCTGGATTGCCGCAGCCTCACAATGGCCTATTTATTCCGCTCTCGCTCTCATGCACCCGGCAGTCCGGGCTGGGAATCCCGGGGGTGGCAGCCGTCCCCGGAAAACGGCGGCGCTGAGCCACAGGAAAGCCGGCTGATAAGCCATCTGCAGACAACGCTTCTTCCTTCCTATGAAGCTGCCACTCAGACAACGGACTGACCCCGGGCGATTGCGCAGCTCCCAGAGCGTGGGGTGGGGGTGGAGGGATTGCCTCCCTGGTAGGCAGGACTGAGGTTGAGCCCCAGCTAGCACAGCTCAGCCCCCTGATCTCGCAGCATGCCTGAAAGCTGGGGCGGCGTGGGGGTGGGAGTAGGGGAGGCTAAGAGGGGGCAGTCCGGTGCACCCTGGCTCTTGCTTGGTGCTTTAGGTTGGGATGGGAACCGACTGGCACAGCCCTTCCCGACCGTCCCCCGGGGTGACTCCTCCCTAGTGGATTTCAGTCGAAAGCAAAAGAAACACAGACGTTTGTCGCCCTACTAAACCCTTAGAGCGTTGAGTTGCTGTTCCAGGCACAAAGACTTAACCTCTTTGGCAGGATAATCCAGGAACAAGTATAGAGACAGTCCTGAAATGTGGCCCCTAACTTCCTGCGACTGGTGTTATTTATGCAAAAACAATTAAAAGAATTGGCAGCAGCCATTCCTGGGTTTCGAGATGCCCAGACTCCCCAGGGAGTGCTGGTTCCTGTAGAATTGGAGCAGCAGCTGGCCCCTGCTGCTGTTCTAGGACAAGATACGTGTAATTGTGAGTCCCTGAGTTACTTGGTTGGAGCCGGAGAGAGTCTTGGGAGAGCTGTCTACAGAGGGAAAGGTCTGGGAAGGCCAGGCCACAGGGGTAAGAGAGGGAGCTCTGAGAACTATGCCTGTGGCCAGTAAAGCAGGGGAAGAGAGAATAGGGTCTCCAGGTCACAGAGGAGCTCAGCTGGGAGCCAAGATGGCCTTCATCTACATTCCAATTTGTACACGAGTTCCACAAAGTCCAAAAGGGGTGGGGGGGTCAGGTCAGAGTTTGGCTGTGCTCTGCGGCACCGGGCACTGTGGCCAGCAGCCTACTGACTCCTCTGCAGGGTATCCAGAGGAAACCAAAGCTCTTTCAGGTGCCCACACTCCACCACCACCATCTCCAAACTTCTCTGCCTTTGGCAGCAGGGGCAGAGCTGGGAAGGAATTTCTTCTCTTGCCACTTGCAGGGCAGTGACCTAACAAGCTGAGAAAGATATTCTATCCTAAGGGCACAAGGTCCTCGGATTGATTAACCTATAAACAAGGGACAAAGTCGACTTTTGAACCAGAGGAACAAAGAAATTATGCTAAGAACCCCTGCTGCTCTGTGACAGTCTGAGACCTAAGTTGCTTAGCACTATGAAGCAAGGTGCCTCCTACCCCTTTGCTTTGAAAGTACCCCAGCGTGATCTGGGATTTCTCCAAACTCCCCATGAGATCTCCCACATCTCAGGGGGAAGAGTGGCCTGAGACCCCACCAAATATAGGAGATGAAAGCAGCTGTGTTCACATTTCTTCTGAAAGGCACGGCTTGGGATTTTCCTATTTACCTACTTACAATGGGGCATCCCTGTAGCCTCCTTCTGCAGCACTTCAGAAAAGCGAGAAGTGGCACTTTCTAAAGACTAGACAGAGCGTTGTCTCTGAGACTCAGTGGTTCTCATCGTACGACTGGACAAGTTGAGGAGGAATGTGATTACCACCCCCCTCCCCAGTCTTACAGAGCTTAGGCTGGCCTCAAACCCTGTCTGTAGCCAGAGATGGCACTGAACTTCTGATCCTCGAGTCTGTCATAGCCACATGTTGGGGTGACATCTGTGAGGGTCCAGCCTAAACGGGGTTTGCATGTCCCAAGGTAGGGGCATATGGATTAGAAAAATTAGGTAGAGGAACAGAGATATGAAAGAAACACAGAGACATAGAATAGTACCAGGCGGGCAACCCGGTGAATACTGAGTCCTGAATAGGCCTGCATTTACTTTCCATATGCTGATATATGGAAGAAGAAGGCAAAAGACTTAACATGACACAAAGGACAAACAGAACTTGCTTCAATACTTGAGACATCAAGCCACTATTTCCGGAGTTAAGTGTGCTGATGTTTTAGGCAGGACATACAGCGACAACACCTTAGACCAGGTATCCTGTAGGCAGCCACTCCCTGTGTCAAACCTCCTGTCTGAAAAATGGAGGAGTGGGAATAGGCTTGAATTTTCTGATCTTTGGTCAGGAGTGTACCCACCTGTAGGCTCCTGTTTTAGTTTCTAGAATATTGGAATTATGCGCATGAGTCAATGTCATCATTGCAGCCTTCACTATGGTGCAAAAGTGGAAGCAATCTAGATGCCCACCAACAGACAAATACCCACACCACATATAGTAGTAGACACACAGTGGAATGTTATTCAACCATAGGAAGGAATGGAGTATTGATACGTGCTATTGCGTGACTAAACCTCGGAAACATTGTTAAGCAAAAGCAAGTCAAATACAAAGTCAAGGCATACACATATCCATATTTTATCACATAAAATATCCAGAAGAGTTAAGCCCATAGAAACAGAGAGCAGGGCATGGGAAGGAGGAGTGAAGAGAAACTGTTTAATGGGTCTGGGCTCTTCTTGGAGGTGATAGACATTGTATGGAGCCAGATGGATGATGGTCACACAAAATGGGAGTCTACTAAAGACTACTGAATCAATTGCTTTAAAAAACGTTGCCTTTATAATATGTTGGTTTCCTCCCCAATTAAAGTTCTAGATTGTTTAAAGACTCATTTGACCATGGTCTTGTTGCATACAGCACTGGCCACCTTTGGTCCTGAAGAGTGGAAGCAGAAGCCTTAGAGGGAAAAAATGGTGGGGAGTCAACTTTCTTTTCAATCCATGGATCACTATGATATCGTCAACAAAAAGGGTACATGGTGACCAAATCGCTGATTACTGATGATATGGGAAAGTGACTTAAAAGGGCCCCACAGACCAGAACAATATGGAACCCACAGATCAGCAAAGCAAGACCATATTCCCCAGCAACCTCAGCCTGGAGGCACTTAGATTTCAACTGTTATGAATCTTGTCCCGAGTCGAGGTTGGTGAGTTATGGAAGCCATGTCCTCTGGCTGGTTTGCCCAGTGGAGGAGCCATCTTTGGGTTGCACCACAGTCTCCTTGACATGCAGGGAAGACAGACATTTATAGTTCTGGATTCATGGAATTTCTCTGTAGATCTATGGAAAATGAAGATTGTGTGCACACGAGTGGG
The DNA here is from genome assembly GCF_014885135.2 of Alexandromys fortis. Classification (NCBI taxonomy): domain Eukaryota; kingdom Metazoa; phylum Chordata; class Mammalia; order Rodentia; family Cricetidae; genus Alexandromys; species Alexandromys fortis. The sequence goes on along the minus strand of NW_026067959.1, from coordinate 2,524,121 downwards.
GGAAGGACAGGGCGTTCTTCGTCTAGATCTACGGATAATGAGGATATCCGCTTACACTGAGGCTTTGGCACATGCAGAGTTCTGTGTAATTTACATAAGTGAGTTCTCACCATGGCTCTGTAAGTTAAACACTATTAATTCTTCTGTCTTATTCATGAAGAGTCTGACAAAGAGAGAGATTTCAACTGAGTCCTAGACACCACAAGTGCCAGGCCATGGTGTCTGGACTGACAGCCAGCAAGGAGAGGACCATATGGTCTCCCTGCAAGGGCTTGCTGGGCATCACAGAGTGACTCTGCCTACGCTTCCCCTTTCCCGTAGAATTCCAACATGCTTCCCTTTTGCTCTTCCAGGGAGGGCATCGTCTCCTCCGGCATCTGGCTTCGATGCCCTTGGCACCCAAACTGTGTCCATCCCCTGGAGCAGAGAGCTACCGCGTTTCCTTGACAGCATTCTCACGTTGTTTCCAACACCGGGATATAAATAGGACAGAACAATAGCGCGTCTTTCCTTTGCCTCGGCTATTGTTCGTGTGATGAGCGCTGGGTCAAAAGACACCCAGGCAATGAACAAACAGCCTCGGCTCCCATGAAAGGCTCTAGCTTAGACATTTGTTCCTTTTCACGGAGAGTGTGCGAGGGAGACTGACTCATATTTTTATTACCGACTTCTTGGAGACTCAACTTTGAAGGCTGTTTTTCTTTTCTTTTCCACCCTGGCCCTCCAGTCCCCAGAGTCTAGTAACAGGGCAGCACAAAGCCCGGAGACTCTACAGTTAGTAAGTCCAGACTGCTGGGGACATACATATTAAAGGAGCAATAGTCTGAGAATGGATGGGTGGGGGCTGGGTGACATCTACTCTCGAACTCTCACCTCCCCACATTACAGGTGAAGGAACTAAGTCCCAGATGACAAGGCCGTGTTGTCATACATTTCAACCAATGGCAGGCAGAACTCAGACCCTTGCTAGTCCTCTGGTTCCACCCACATCAAAGCCGTCTTCTTCCACCACCACCTTTGTGTGGCTTTTCTCCCTCTCTCTCTCTTATTTCCACCCCTGACAGCGGGGTGCAGTGTGAGAAAATGTCAGACCCACAGCAAGAGTCACGTGATTCCCCCCCCATAGCTAATTTTGAATGATTTGTCTGAAGTGTATCAAGACCAGCTGAAGAGTCTTTTTACTTTCTACTGTTACTTTTCTCATTGGTATAACAAAATCAACTTAAGGAAGAAATTTTTTAGGCTCGTGATTTAGAGGGCACGGTCCACCACAGAAGGGAAGGCGTGGTGCCTGGAGTCCTGCTAGCTGTGGAGGCAGGAGCTCAGACGAGCTGTCGGCACAGCATCCAGTCAGGATGCAGAGATGAAAGCCGGTACTCAGCTTGCCTTCTCCAAACAACCATTCAGTCCCAGGCCCCAGCATGGTGTCACCCACCTCCAGAGTGGATCTAAATCTAGAGGTGTATTTCCTTAGGGATTCTCAGTACCATTGACTTGACGTGAAGGTCACAGGAAGTGCTATGCAAAGCCACACGGCCTCAAGAGATTGAGGTGTTTCTTTTGTTGTTGTTGTTTTTAACCTTTGAACCTTGGACTTTTCCTTTCTAAAAAGAAGTTTTAAGATGGTTGTTGGTGAAGCTGCAGAGATGTGGCTTAGTAGTTAGGAGGCTACACCGCTCTCACAAACACCCGAATTCAGGTCCCAGCACCCATACCGGGTGGCTTACACTCATGCATAATCCCAGCTCCAAGGTACCCTATGCCCACTTCTGGATAACTTCGGCTCTTGCGCTCATGTAAACTGCTCACACCCGGGCGCCCATACACATGCATGTTTAAAAATAACATCTTTGAAAACGTTATTAGTGTATTGTGTTTTAAGATTTAGCCTTATCCCAGGAGGCCTGTTGGAACAGAGTCAAAATCATGATGCATGGTGAACAATGAGAGAGGCTCCAAGAAAAAAGGCAGAGGACCTTTCACCTCAGGTGCATTTTGTTCCCTGGATTGTTCTTGGAGGTGATTTTGTGCCTCCTGTGACAAACATTTACATTTAACTTCTAAGACATGCTTATTCTGGTTGGACTTCAGAACTTAGCTATAGAATCCAGTCTGGCCAATGTACCTGAATCTGGATACAGCCTTCTGCCTTTTTTCCCCAAGGCATTGTCCACCACGAATCACTCTTTTGTTCATATTCCGACAGAGGGCCAGTGGGAAATTCCTCTAGGAAGGCATGGGACATATTGGAGGAATTGACATACCACCAAATTATTCCACAAACTATGTAGAGGGGAAATTGACAAGGCAGGCCTGTCTTTTCTCCCCTTACTGACTGTGCCAGCCAAGAGGTCATCCAAGGTCCTCTTCGAGTGACAGAGAAAGAGAATTCTGGTATCATATTGCATAGATAGAGATCTGTTGTCACCGTTGTAGCGTGTAAGATAAGGTCCGTGGACTTGCAGAGTCTCATTGCCCTCAGCACTAGAGTGAGGTAACACTGTTATTATCTGCCTTATAGAGCTGAGACACTTAAGCCAATACCACATGTAAAGGGCACAGGGGACAGCCTGGCACACCTTAACATGAGCGGCTGCTCTCAGTACACTTTAGGGAGCCATATACCCACTAGCAGGACTGACATCCCGAATCCTGGTACCAATTGCCACTCGTCTCTATACAGTGAACAATTTGTAGATGACTTTTCTAGATCTACCAGAAAAGCTATGTCCTCCATAGCTTGCCCAAGGATCCGGAAGAGGGGCATGGCTTCTTTTCTAATGCCAGATTGGTGGCTGCAACCTGATACCATTTTTAAGCCTGTCTTTCATTATTTCCCATGTATTTTTGATTTGTTGGGGGTGGGTAGGTTTGGTAGTATAAGGTAAACCACATGACTTTAATAAGACACCCCCAGCCACTGTCCTTTGGCAGAACTGCTGAGGCAGCAAGAGTAATGGGGCCAAGCTTCCTACCCCCATCTTGGGAGCCTGTCCTTGACTGACCTAACCTCAACCTACACTTCCAGGAACCGGGGGAGTGGGTTGAGGTCAATGGCCAAGTCGATGAGTTTTTGTTGATTCTGTGCCTATAGCCCAGAAAAATAGGTTCAAATGACCTTGAGCCAAACCTCTTTGCTCTGCAATGTTCTGGCTCCAGGAACTAGTGATGATTGATCAGACAATATTGGTCATGACATTTACAAAAGAATATGAAGACTGGGCACTGGACTGATAATAGCTGTCTTTTGCAGCTCTCTTTACAGCTGAAGAAATCAAGGTTCAGAAACCAGAGTCTCTACCTTAAGGGACCACTATTATTCAGATGGGACACACACACACACACCCCACACACATACAAGGGTTCAAGGAAGTAGGGCAAGACTGGGAACTCTCAAAGCCTGCTTCCAGGGACACATTTCCTTCAGCAAGTCTGGCACTTCCTATACCTCCCGCAAACAATGTCATTCTCAGGGGACCAGGTATTCAAATGTCCGAGTCTGTAGGAGACATTTTTTATTGAAATCACCATGGGTACCTTCCTGCCATACGACTTCCCCAGAGCTAAGGTCTCCAGAACTGTGAGCTAACTAAATCTCTTATAAACTAGCTTAGTATCTTATCACAGTGACGTCAAACAGATGAACCCAGGGTTACACAAGGAGCACAAAGTCAGGGTTCAAATTCCCACCAATTCTTATTCGGGACATCTAACAGTAGACTACATAGCCTTTGTACCCTTCTGGAAGGAAGGGCTTTGCTATTGCTGGTCCAGTGAGCCAGAGGGTGGCGTGAGAGGAGTCAAGTGGGGTCAAGCAGATCCCAGTTCTCTCAGCTAGCCTCTCCACTCCACGATACCCTCAGAGTCTCCTACAAATCCTTGAACTTTGGACATAACAGGTTCTGCTCGAATGATCCAAATCCTCGTGCGAATAGAAGCATTACGTCATTAGTTACTTAGCACTGGCTCAGTCATACTTCTATGTGCTGCAGACATGAACGTCCTACCTAAGGAGCACCTCTTGGTCACGTGAGTCTGAGCTAGGCATTCTCACACGCTCCTGTCCTCCGAGCTGCCTGGAAATACTACTGCTGCCAGGATTAAGTACAAGAATGCGGTGATTTGTGGAAGCACTTTTCATTCTCAATACATGTAAATGTTGTCAGGGAAAGACAGGAAAAAATATCTTTGCAATAATGTGCTGGTAAAATACTGGAAACACACACACACACCGCACCACACACATGAGATACTCCTCTTCAAGTTGTTTGTAAATTTACATGTACTGGTTCTAGTTCAGATTCTGCCAGTCAAAGAAGTTCAAAAGAAACCCAGCGTCTTCTGTTGTGGTTGTCATTCGGGTAGCTTTCTTACATAGGAAAACCAGAAAGCAGCACCACAACTCTGAGCTTCTTTGAAGGTCTGAATCATAAACCAGACAGACAGGTATGGTGGGCAGCCTGTCGGTGTGGCAGTTGTCTCTGAAGAAGGAGAAGACAGCTGGGCTTTGCCCCTGCTCCAGTCCTCTCCTCACTCAGCCCAAGCTCTGTGTCCTCTGACAACCTCTCTGTTTTGTTTTGATCCGGGCTCAGCGGAGCCTCATCAGGAGAGAGAAGCCTACCATTTTGCACACTTTTGCCTTTTCTGCTGTTTATTTTACTAAGACTTTTAAACCTGTCAGCGAATCTGTTTCCAGTCCAGGCTATGTGGTAATAATCTCCCTTTTAAAGAGATAAGCACCCCGAGTGGGACAGACTGGAAGTCACTGGACCCTGCGAAGTTGCTGAGTCCGCTGGACTCTTTGAAGATATCCCACGGCTCAGGCATTACGAACTTCAGGGTAAAAAAAATAAAAACTCCACTTTGAAGGTATCAGAAATGCTTTAGAAATCACTGATCTGATGAAACCTGGGGCCCGTTTAGAAGCCATCACACTTGCCTTTTGTCTGCTGATAAACTCATGATTTTATTCATGTAGACTGCAGACAATAAAAACACAGAGAGAAACTCGGCCCTCTCCAAGGCTTAGACAGATAACAAGTCTAAGCTTTATGTAACAGTGTAGCAGACCCAAGGATGCCTCCTGCCAACAGAGCAGAATGGTCCCACACAATGGTGGATTGGACAGTCTTGAGCTGGGGTGTGGTATGTGTGGATGGTAACTTCTCCCCTTACCGAAATAAAAGGCGCGTGAAGCAAAACTCCATTCCTTCCTGTCTTTGAATATGACCATGTGAGCTATCACGCCGGAACTGTGGAAATAGCCATGCTGTTTCCATGACCAAGAGGGGAAAGGCTCACCAAGAAGCTCGGTGTTGTGCAGAATGATGCCCTTGTTAAAAACCATGTGAATTTGTTATCCTACTACCTATCAGCTGAAAGCCCTCTGTATTATCATGGCTGGGAAACTCTGAGCAGTGTGGATGGCCTTCTGGTCTACCCGCTACAGTGCTTACCACTAACACTGTTTGTGCTGTCATGGTGCCTTATATAAAAGTGTCTCACTGTTTTGTTATCAAGGTGGACACAATAGGGCCATGATCTCCACTGGAAAAAGGTTACTGTTTGATGTCTTTGGGTACCATCCACCTTCCCTGTCACCATCCTGAGCTGTCTCTAGGGGCCTGCAGGGAGGTTCCTGAACTGCAGTGTTTGGACCTGCAATCCAGGCTCTCTCCGTGCTATTAGTCCTTTCTCCAGCTTTTCAGAAAGGGCACTCTGGGGAGGTGGAGAGATGGCTCAGAGGTTAAGAGTACTGGTTGCTCTTCCAAAGGTCCTGAGTTCAATTCCCAGCAACCACATGGAGGCTCACAACCATCTGTACTGAGATCTGGCACCCTCCTTTGGCATGTGGGCATACATCAAGGCAGAATGTTGTATACATAATAAATAAATAAATCTTTAAAAAAATAAAAAATAAAAAGAGGGGCTGGAGAGATGGCTCAGTGGTTAAGAGCATAGCCTGCTCTTCCAAAGGTCCTGAGTTCAACTCCCAGCAACCACATGGTGGCTCACAACCATCTGTAATGACGTCTGGTGCCCTCTTCTGGCCAGCAAGCATACACACAGACAGAGTATTGTATACATAATAAATAAATAAATATTTTTAAAAAAAAAAAAAAAAAGAAAGGGCACTCTGACTTGTAACTGGATTCTTGGTTCCCAACTCATTGCTCAAAGGTAAAAACCTGAGTCCCGAGGCAGTGGGCAGGCTAAGTTTTCAAATGAGGTCTGAAAACCAGAAGCAATGGTTTTGTTGAATAATTGCCTAGGAAGTACTCAGTTCCCTCTTCCACTTCCTCCACCCACCCACTCTCTTCAAGCTCCACATAGCCACCATAAGTCAGCACTGATGTGCTTTTGGTCCCATGTCCCTTTTACAAGACATCTGCCCTAGGAGAGCTATCAAAGTGGATACGTGACTTTAAAAGAAAAGAGGAACATAGCTATAGAGATGGTTCAACTGTTCAGAGCACTGACTGCTCTTCCAGAGGACCTGGGTTCAATTCCCAGCACCCATATCATGGCTAGTAATCATCTGTAATTCCAATTCCAAGGGGATCTGATGACCTCTTCTGGCCTTTGGGACACTGTACCCATGTGGTATACAAACATATATTCGGACCAAAAACCTATGTACATAAAGTAAAAATAATAAACCTTAAATACACACACAAAAGAAAAAATGAATAAAGTATCATTTATCTTGAGAAACTAGCCATTGACTGGGTGGCTTACCATTCCCTACTAAGATTTTATTAAATGGTGATTTTAGAATAATAGTTGTCAGAAAGCCAGGAGGTCCACCTCCTCAGCAGTAACCTCTGACTTCTTCACATTGTAAGCAGCATCAAGAAAAAAAGGAAGAGAGGAAGGAAGGAAGGAAGGAAGGAAAGAAAGAAAGAAAGAAAGAAAGAAAGAAAGAAAGAAAGAAAGAAAGAGGGAAAGAGAGAAGGAAAGGAAGGAAAAAAAAGGAAGGAAGAAAGGGAGAGAGAAAGAAGAAAAGAACGAGAGAGGGGGAGGGAAGGAGAGAGAGAAAGAAAGGAAGAAAGAAAGAAGGAAGGAGAAAGAAGGAATGAAACAAAGAAATAAACAAAGAAAGAGGGCTTAAAGTAGTTAAATTAGTTCAGTTTTTGCCAAAGCGCTTAGTAAAAACAGACCTGAAATCCCTTCTGGGACTGAACAGCTCCTGAATACTGTGTGGGAGCTATGCGGGGCTGGCTGCTCTAGACCATGGCTTCCAAACCTCTGTGTTAGGATTCACTGTCTCTCCTAGCATCTTCTCTGCCTGGCCCTGACAGCTCCTCTATGCAGATAAATAGGCTGCCTTATCTGGTCCACGCAAGTTCTCCTTTCCAGTGAAAACCGCTCAGAAATTGGTTGCAGACCAGGGACAGGATTAGAGGCCAGGGCCAGGGCGAGCACCTCTAAGTAAACAGAAGGGGTCACATGATTTATCGGGTGATGAGTGTTTGCTGGAAGGCATGTGGTGTGAGGTTACCCTCCAGTCAGAGGGAGAAAAAAGGGTGGGGAAAATGAAAGAAAACAAAAATCCTCCTGCTTGCTTTTGTTTTAGCGTGCCCCTCCTGTATGAACACTCCTCAGGGGGCTGGTTCTGCACAGCGTCTGTGGCCTTAGGTGGAGGAGGGGGGCTGAGCTGGACAAGCAGCCTGGCAATGCAGGGGGTCTGTCATCAGGAAGCTCTCTCCTGCTAGAGGCCACTTTCCAGATGTTTCCCCACGTCTTTTCAGATGGTCCTATTTCCCAGGTTTTTCCTTCGACTGGGTTGTATGCTGACCACATTTGACCCCCAACATTTGTGACACCTGATAATAAACCCTTCACTTGAGAAAAAGGACCTACTTGCCCCAGGCTTTTGGAAATAGATGGGAGCAGAAATGGACTGAACAAAAGAGAGGGGGAGCAGATATCAAGACTATAGACCGATATGCAGAAGCTTGCGCTTGTCTCCAAGCTGATTAACTCACCCATGCATCCCTAGAATTTCACACACCGAATGCCCACTTTCAGGGGTCTACCACAGTTGATGAATTTCCCCCCAAATTCTTATCTTCTTACCATAAACCAGAATTTCTTTGTCATTTAAATAACTTTCGTAAATTGAAGTCTAGACCACCAGCATCCTAATCTATGGCTGAACCAGAAAAATGAGGGATGCACAGTCCATAGAAAAAGAAATGCAAGTGGTTCCTGAAGATACGTGAAGATGGTCAACTTCTGCTAAGCCAATGATTTTTTTAGAGATAGTTGCTTCTCATTCAAGAGAAAGGCAAAATTGACTGGACCACTTATAAGGAAGTAATACAAAGAGCTTTAGGGGTGTGGTCCTGTCCTGATTTTTAAGTTGTGTGGTGGTCACATGTGTGTTTCATTTGTGAAGAGTTATTGAACTCTATGCAGATAAACAATAGGCTCTTCTTAAAATGTTTCTAGTATATCATTTAACATGTATATTGAGATTGCACTTCTTTGTCTTCTAATAGTGCCAAAGATAAAAATGAGAACACACTAAATATATGGCACAAGGTAGAGAATAAATAGTGCCCTATGTGAACAAGGATGGCACTGTTTCTAGGGAAATAGGCAATTCTCGTCAGCCCAGAGAAACACACACTGTCTGCACAGTGATGACTCCTGCTCACATTGTACAAAGAAACAAATGCAGTGTCATCTCTAGTAGTGTGTGTAATAGCAAGAGCTATTACTTAATAGAGCTAAGATGCTCATTCAAATATTATTGTGTGTGTATGTGTGTGTAAACCACTTGCAGAGTTGGTTCTTTCCTTCTACCAGGGATTGAGCTCAGACCCTGAGGCTTGGCACCAATTATTTATATCTACTGATCCATCTCACTAGCCCCAGGATATTCATTTAAAGAGATGGATCCAGTAAACCACTGTACATATATAAACCAGAATGCTACCCAACTGTGAAAGGAGATCTCTATAGAAGCAGAAAAGCAAGGTATGGAAAGGCCTCTTCTATTACTAGAATAAATAAGAGGGAACAATACTGAAAGGAATAACTGCCAGAACATCCAAGCTTCTCGTAAGACAGCCTTTAGAAGCAAATTTTCAGATGGAAATACAATCAAGATAAGGACTTTTGCTGTTTTATTTTTATAATTTGTGATTTTTTTGTTTGTTTTAGTTCTTTGAGATAGGGTTTTTCTGTGTAGCTTTAGCTGTCCTGGAACTATGTAGACCAGGTTGGCCTCAAACTCACAGAGATCTGTCTGCCTCTGCTTCCCTAGTGCTATGATTAAAGGCATACGCCAGCACTGCCTGGCAACTTTTGAATTCTTAATCACACAAAGGTACATTATAATCAATTAAAAGCATTTAAAATTGCAAGCCTGCAAGTCTATGTTTTCTGTATATAATAGTTGGCCTTTTAATCATTACTTAGACTCCACTTTCACTCTTTTCCTCCCTTCTTTCCTCCTTCCTTTCCTCTCTTCCTCTCTCCCTCCCTTCTTTCCTTCCTTCTGTTGGGGAAATTCACTCAGCCAATAGCCTTTTGGGCACTGCCCATTAGGGCGTGGTCTGAGGTGCTACCTGTGGACTGATAAGTATAGAAAGAAAGCATGTTCACTAGGCTGGTGGTCTGGATTCTGTTCACAGCTCCCAGTTCCCACAGAGCAGAGGACTTCAATGGCTTTCTTATTATGAGTGTTTCCCAAATAAACATTTGTTATCCTTTATTCCAGGCTCTCGTGGACTTCCTTAACTACACCTACATTTAGTTGGTAGAGATGAGACTCTGAATCTCAGAGTTGTGTGTTCTAGCTCCACGTTGGGTGCCATTTATAATCAGATATTTCTCTCCCATCTGTCAATTCCCGAATAACCATTTTGAGGCTTATTATTAATTATAAACTGCTTGGCCTATTAGCTCAGGCTTATTATTAACTAGCTCTTACAACTTAAATTAACCCATTTCTATTATCCTATATTTTACCATGAGGCTTGTGGCTTGGTACCTTATATTTTGCTTATCTGGCAGCTGATGGCATCTCTCTGACTTTGTCTTCTTTCTCCCTGTATCTGTATTTCCTACCTAGGTATATTCTGCCTTGCCATAGGCCAAAGGAGCTTCTTTGTTAACCAATGGTAATAAAACATATTCACAGCATACAGAGAGACATCCCACATTACCCTCCCTCCCTCTCCCTTCCTTCCTTCTTTCCTTTCCTCCTTCCTCTCACACACATTTAACAGCAGTCTATGCTATTAAGTCAACTACTTCTTGCAGAACACGGGGACAATTCTACATCAGGTCTCTAGGTCAGGTGGACACATCCTAACTTCAGACACGTTCAGCTGGGAGAAACCCCACACCATCTAGAAGGGAGAAGAGGGGTCCAACAGCTTTGCTGACTCCTCGCTTATCATGAGCTACCGTCACCACCCCCCCACCAATTACTGAAACAAACTTTTTTTGCCCCATTCAGTATCATTTACTAAATAGCAGTGCCATTCACCAGCTGTGGGTCTGTCGTGACCACTGTGCCATTTTCTGCCCTTTCCACTCGCCTCCTGAATGGTCTCTTGTTTCCTCGTTTCTGGGCAGTCTGTTTATTCTCCCCTCCACTGTGCTATGGCCTGCATCTCTCTAATGAGCCTCATCCTGTGTTTGACAGACATTTTCTGTTTTGACAAGGTAAAATTGATCGGCGAATTATACACATGCAAAACATCTCTCCATAAAATCTGCTACAGAGGAAGATTCGAACGTTGTCCACTTCCTTGCAGATAATAACTTGGGAAGCAGCTTTAATGGCCAGATGAATTCTAAATGGAGGGCTCTGTTTAAACTTCACAATCCATAAATAGAAGCCAAGTGCAGACATCCTGCCTTCTGACCCGACTTTTGCCATTGGGAGCATTTAGGAGTACACTAGTATTTATTTGCTCGATTTCTCTTCTCTTCTGAAAAAGAGGCGGAGTGGGTGCACACAGAGCAGGAGGGCTAGACAGATCCCTTCACGTTTGCCTGTCCCTGGGACCCTATGGAGAAACCTAACCAAGTCTTTGGTAGCCCACTGACTTTTGAAGTGGGATTCTGGTTGAATTCTGAATTCACTGACTCCAAAATGAATGCTTCTTGTAAGCCAGACTAAGGAGGTGGGTGGCTCATGACTATGAAGTGGCATTTTCAGTTTTCATCTCACAGACTTAAAGACATTCTGGGAAAAAAAAAAGACTTAGAAATATTTAGATTTAGGATCAGTATCATGGGGCTCAGAGATAGCATCAGAGGTCATGAAGGGACAGCGGATGACACAAACAACACCAGGGTTGTGTCAGTCTGTGTGTACTAGTTTTGCTGGTTGGCAATGAATCCCTGAAACAGCTCCTGCAGCAAAGCCGTGTTTCTCACCCATGCCGCATGATAATCCAAGATTTCTGGGGACATTGGTCCTAAGTTACAGCTATCTTAACTGCTGGGTCGGAGGGACAGTCGCCATGGGGAGTGTTGCTGACCCACCCCACAAGGGAAAGACCCTTCACCTGAGAAGGGCCACACTTCTGCTCACCTGCCACTGCTCAATGCTTGAATTGAAAATGTTAAAGAAGTCTAAGCCTTCCTTGAGGAGAAAAATGACCCTGGAGAATGGTGTGCTTTAGAGCCCCGGAGTCCTGAGAACTAACTGAAGAATTCTATGCGAGTGGGTTTATGCATGTCCTTCTGGGGAGTAGCTTCCTGACCTTCAGAATATTTCTGAAAAGGGTCTCAGACCACCTTCCCACAAAGTTAAGAACTAATGATTTCAGCCCAAACTTCTTATTTTACAGAAGAAGGAACTTGAAAGCCAAATCTTTAAACAACTTGCCAAAACCCAAAACAATGTCCCTCCCTTGCCAAAACAGCCCTTAATTGGGAGCAGAACCAGCCCCTGCCAGTAGAAGGAAAACCCACACTCGCAGGCACGGCAAAAGGCTCCAGCCCCGCTTCACCAGCTCTCTGCGTCCAAATTTAATTTAGAAAGGAAGAAAAGAGGTCATGGGAAGGGTCTTTGCTTCCTGTAGGTTTCAAATCCCAAATGGAGGCTGGAAACTGGTAAAGGATCCTCCTTGGGAACTGTTGAAAAATAACTCATTTGAAAATATCCCAATGCCAAGAAAAACGTGACCCCGTCCCCTGCTGTCTGCTTTCCCCTGGGCTCTTTCCTCCTGTCAGGTAACCTGGGCTTCCCTGGTATTCTTCCAGCTTCCTCACGTCTCCCGCTGAGCTTCCCGTAGGGAGGGGAGGGATACAAAAGGCATTATCCTGGAAGAACTGGTTTTTCCATCTCGTTTCATAACTCCATTTCCTCTTCGGAAGACCATGTGTTTTCCTTAATTCATTCCCTCCACCGTGTCACCTCCCTTGTCTCCCCCCCCACGTCCAGCCCAGGCTGTTCTATCATTAGGCTTCTCAATCAGCTATACCAGTGTTCCATTTCAGCCTTAGGAAACAAAAAGGTCAAATTCCCTCTGTTGGCCCTTCCAAGTTTAAGGACCCTCTCCTTTGTCCAAGGGCCACAGACAGTAGGATAGATGAGAAGAAATTTTAAGGGCTCTCTCAAGCCTCTGTTTTTGTCCTTCAGGCTTGATTCGCTAATCTCTCGGTGTCTCCCCCACTTGCTATCTGGTTTCTATGCTGCTTTTGTGTTTACGGTATCAGAGGCTCAGATAGCCAAGTATGAAATGTACAGTACGTGAAATGTCCAGACGTTCTTGAGTGTCAGGACAGAAGGAAAAGAGGAAATGGTTTAGAGAATGGTGAGATTGTAGGAAGGCAGAAATGCAAGAATACCTACCTTTAGTCTTTGTGTTCCTAAAGGAGAATGAGAATTGAAAACTGCAGCTACATCTCGAAGCATTAAAGAGTTGTTTATATTAAATCAGTGCCAGACCAATGTTCATGGTAATGTCTCCACCCTCATCCCCACATGAATCCTTACAGGACAACACCGAAAACGGAGAAGCAGACGGGGAGATGAGTGTGGAGACAAAAGCCTCAGGCAGCTACAGTAAAAGCATCTTTCCATTGCCAGTTGCAAAAGAACTGTGCAACCCTGTGAACACAGGCTGGAGCTCCCAGCGGAAGGGCCATAAAGTAGACATTTCACTGGGTGTGACGATAAGGCCACTTTAGAGATAGATGTAGCCCCAACATCCAATCAGAGTCAGTTCCAGAAGCCCCATGTGAAGTCCAAAGCATCTAAACCTGGAAAAAGTGCACACCGCTTCAGGTTGATCTCTCTGTCTCCCTCTGCATCCAATTTCTGTTTCTCTAAAGAGCTGAATATCTTGATTCTCTAAGGATTTACATTTTTGTCCTTGCCACGATCTTATCCCCCTGCAAAAAATAAAATAAAATAAAAAAATAAAGATGTTGTGGAGAAAAAGTGATTTTTATGCATCACCAATATTGAGCAGGGGCAGATATTTTGGAGGCTCTAACATTGAATCTCCCCAATTCCTCCAGTCATGAGAGGAAGGGAGTGGGAGAGGTAATAGGGCTTTGGAGTCCTGCATTGTGTTTGACTAGCTTGGGCGTGGTAGGGAATGGGCAGAGAAGAATCACATTAGTGCATGTTAGCTGAGGTTTCCCCTAGAACACACCTTATTGGCCCTCGCTCCCCACCTGGCACTAAGATGTAGTCTACATGGGATCAACGCATGAACCTTCTCATTCCTAGTAAGACAACCATGTGCCCTGTGGTCTGCATGCAGAAAAGTGAGAACAGAATGAATCTTGTTGGAGAATTATTCCGTGAAAATGGTATAAAGAAAGAAAAATAATTAATTTCTCAGAGCCAAAGAGAGACCGGAAACTGGCATGACTGGGTCCCCTCTGACTCGGTCCATCAGACGCTCTTATTCAGTGTGGACATTCTCTAACATCATCATCTCTTTCACACTATGCTCATCAGTACCAATCCTGAGCCCAGGCCTCCTGTGCTCTTAGTGGGACAGGAGAGTCGGGCTCTTTCTCAAATGCATCCATGAACCCAGTCTCCAGCCCTGCCCTATCTTCAGCCTGGCCCAAGGTCTCTGGAGAACATGTAGGTAGCCTGAGAACTAGTCATCAACATCTTAGTCATCCCATCGGACAGCAAAGTCCACAGTGCAGAAACTTCAACATGTTTCCCTTCCCCATCAATTCCTAGCTGGGGAATTCCAGCTAGGGCCCTCCATTAACTCACTTAAAAACACGCCCGAGCTCCCCCAGTCAGGACACTGGAAAGAGACTATTCTCTTCCAACAGTGTCTGTTTGTGTCTAAATATACACACCAATGAGAACCGAAACCTCGAGGCTGATAACAATACTTTGGTTGATTCTTTTAAGGACATTATCAGCAGGAAAATCAAATGGTCTGCTCACTTGGGGTGAGGAGGGGGGCAGGGAGGGGGAGGGTGGAACCCGAGAGAGCCAGAGATTTGCAACGGCAGCCAAGTCCCAGAGTCAGAGGCATTATTTGACTTCTAGCCTGTTCTGAAGACTCTGGGTAACTACTAATAAGGTCTCTTTATTATGAAAGGAAGTCACTCCTGGTCCTTCAGGGGCATATTGTTGTAAATTAGATCAAACCATCAGTCTTGGTGCTCCTAAAACTTGAAGTATTTCAATGGCTTTTGAGAATACACGGGTAGAGACCATATTAAAAACAGAAGGCCTAAATCTTGGGCTAAGGGTTATGCAGGACCAAGCAGGGGAAGATGTTTTCCTTTCTTTTTTGGATACCTATCTATATTTGGTGTTGGCTTGAGCCATCCTTTGTGAGTGAATGAGCCTTGTTAATTGCAGAGACCACCACAAAAGCAAGCCATTCTCATATTCTGAGAGCAGGATTAAGATCAAGAATTGGGGGGGGAGAGTGGTGGCACACACCTTTAATCCCAGCACTCAGGGGGGAGAGGCAGGCGGATCTCTGTGAGTTTGAGGCCAGCCTGGTCTACAGAGTGAGTTCCAGGACAGCCAGGGCTACACAGAGAATCCCTTTTTAAAAAATTCAAAAAACAAAAGCAAAAACAAAGCAAAGGAAGGAAGGAAGGAAGGAAGGAAGGGAAAGGGAAATAAAATAGTAAATAGTTCCCTCTGTTAGAAGCACAGCCCACAGCTATCAAAGTTATCTACTCCTCTCTCTCTGATCCCAGTGAGAGAGTTAGGGGAGACTCTGAACAAACTGGTTGGTTCATGCTGTTCAAAGACAGTAGAAAGCAATAATCAGAGAGATCACACAAGAATGATGGACTTCGTTGACTCTCCAAGGGAGGCCTTACCTCCTCTGATGAGTAGATCGGGGTGGGGTGGATGGAATGGAAGAACATGGGGGGGGCAGGAGGTGGGGAGGGAGGGGGAGCTGAGGCCAGTATGCAAACTTAAAAAAAAATAAAAAGAATGTTGGATGTTTGAATGTGCCCTGTGGACACTCTAGGGTTGGTTGACTGTTAATGGCAGCCATCTATGAATGGTTACCTCACACATTCAAGTTTTAGATGCTTGGTCCCTAGCCAGGAATGTAATTTTGGGAGGTGCCATACACCTTGGGAGATGCAGTCTAGTTGGAAGAGGTAAGGTCACTAAGGGCAGGTCCTTATGAGTAGCTTGTCCTTGGTTGCTTCCTATCTCACTCAGTTTCCTGGTCATTCATGGTTATGACCAGCTATCCTTGTCACATGTCCCTTCTGCCCCAATGTGGCACATGGGAACATCTTCCCATGACCTGAGCCATCTGAAGCATCGATCCAGACAAATCTGCCCTCCCTGATTTCTGTCAAGTATTTAGGTCACAGTGATGTAAGAGTTGACCTTACAAAGTGGAGGCCCATATAGAGCCCTAGGTTGGGGTCAGGGGGGTGGAAGTCTGGATAGAAATCCTGCCACTTCTAGCAGTTGAGAAAACTCACACACTGTCCTAGATTCCAGTCCTCTCTAAGTACAACTGAAGAGCTAGATGATTTGGGAAGGTACAATCTAACGCTAGGCTCTGGCTGTAGTCAGAGGGATCCAAAGATGGCAGGGCATTTAATGCTGGAGGTGATTTTATTTGGACAGGAAGACTGCTGGGCTGTAATATTTCAGAAAATAATTAAATATTGGTTTGACAGTTGGAGTTATTAATGCAATTAGTCACCACCAGTCCTTACTGAACTCCCAATGGGTATAAATACACGATAATTACAACTGTTAAAGATGTTAAGAGCTTTTTGAAGTGCTTGAGTGGGCAGTCAATACTTCCAGAACTCACTAGTATATCCCATCACCCCGAGATTCTTTAGGGGAAACATTAAACAGGGTAAGATCCGGGAACTTTAGGACAGACATACCTGTCTTTTATACCTGCTACCCTAGCCTCTATTTAAAAAACAAGTGCTGAAGAAGAGCGGAAGCCTGGAGAGCTTCTGTGATGGAGGCAAGAGACTCTATTTTTTTTCTTTTTTTGGGAGGGGGCATGGTTTTTCGAGACAGGGTTTTTTTCTGTGTAGCTCTGGTGCCTGCCTGTCCTGGAACTAGCTCTTGTAGACCAGGCTGGCCTCGAACTCACAGAGATCCACCTGCCCCTGCCTCCCAAATGCTGGGATTAAAGGTGTGCACCACCACTGCCAGTCCTGTTTTCTTTTAGTAGAAGAAATTGAAATGGCCTTGGACTCTTGTGGGAAAAGTTGAAGCTGCTCTTAAACATTTGATAACTGTTTATGCGGCCAGTGAATCCCCAAGAAAGAGGCATAGTTAAGGCCTATAAGGTCATCTTCCACAAAACTCAAGTATACTACATGCTCCCAGACAGGATGCCAGAAGAAAGTACATGATGATAATTCATGCTGGACAAACACTTTACAACTCGGAGATGTACAGTGGCGACGGGCTTCAAGGTAACAGCTGTAGGTAACAGCAAACTCAGGTCCAGAGTCCATGCTCCCTGTACTGATCTGCCAAGACTTCCACACAAAATACTCCAAGTGTGGGGGCTTGAATAATGGGGATTTATATCTTATAGTTTCACAGTCTAGAAGACTAGGGTACCAATAAGATTAGGGAGATTTTTTTTTTTCTTGGCTTATAATGCTCAGTTCATCACCATGACTTTGTTGGTCTTTCCTCTATGTGTCCATCCATGATCTCTTTCTTTTTATAAGAGATCAGTTACATTTCTTTAGGGTCTCACCTATAAGATTTCACTTAAATAGTTAGGGCCCAAAGGCTCCATCTCCACGTACACCACACCCATGTAGTGTGAGGATCACATGAGTTTGTAGGGAACGGGATGCAGTCTGTTACATTTCTTGGCTTCCCATCTAAGGTTCTCTCTATAACAGTACACTACACACTGGCAGCAAAAGCAAGACAAGTCTTTAGAGGCATTTAATAAAAGGCAAGGAGAAGATAAAATGTTTTCCCATTTTCTTATTTTAATCTTATTTCTAGGACTCATTGAGGACCCACCTTTTGGCTTTTTCTATAATTTACAGTCTTCTGTATTTGTATTGGATATTTTATCCTGGAGGGGAAGAGGTAGAGATGGGATAGTTTCCTGTTTCCTTAACTATTTGAAGGCTGTCTTAGTCATGGTTTCTAATGCTGTGAAGAGACACTGTGACCATGGCAACTCTTATAAAGGAAAACACTTAATTAGGTGACTTGCTTACAGTTCAGAGATTTAGTCCATTACCGTCATGGTAGGTCATGGCAAGATGGAAGCAGACATGGTGCTGGAGAGGTAGCTGAGAGTTCTACGTCTTTCAGGCAACAGGAAGTGAAATGACTCAGTGGGTGTGGCTTGAGGATATATGAGACCTCAAAGCCCGCCTCCACAGTGACACACTTCCTCCAACAAGACCATACCTAATCCAACAGAAAACACCTCCTAATAGTGCCACTCCCTTTGGGGGTCATTTTCTTTCAGACTACCGCAAAGGCTGACCTGAGACAGTAGGGTTGGATGGAAGATAACAAATATCAGGCACATGTGGTTTGATTCTCTTTTTCCCACCTTGGGAAGGCATTAGTTATCAATCATGGTAGTCACTGAACATAACTCCAGAATGCACTCCCTACAGTGCTCTTTGTATTACTTTTCTTAAAGAGTGGATGAGATGGGGCTGGAGAGATGGCTCAGAGGTTAAGAGCATTGCCTGCTCTTCCAAAGGTCCTGAGTTCAATTCCCAGCAACCACATGGTGGCTCACAACCATCTGTAATGAGGTCTGGTGCCCTCTTCTGGCCTGCAGGCATACATGCAAAACAGAATATTGTATACATAATTAATAAATAAATATTTAAAAAAAAGAGTGGATGAGATAAAAGAGTAAAAATAATGTTGCCAAGAGCTGGCACTGTGTGCCTACCAAGGGACAAATATTGTTCTAAATGCTCTGCTTAGACACTACACAATGAAACCATGGAGGAACTGGGATCTGAACTCAAAACACTTGGCTCCAAAGCAACATTCGTCTTCACTTTGGCCTGCTACCTGTCCTCCTTAGGTAGTTAGCTCACATGACTCCTGAGACAGAACCAGAGAAATGAAGGAATGTTGCAAACAGCCACATTGGATCAATATAAGAACAACTTAAAAAAAAATGAAGTCACTCCAATAGCAGTATTGGTAGCTGCTTGCAGTATTCAGCTTTCTTCATTTGAGCCATCCAGGCAAAGTTGTAGAACTGTCTGTTGGGGTGTTATGTGTCTGCCTCCTGAACTGAGTAAAGAAGGGAGACAGCTGGATTACAAATTCCATCTGGCCCTGAGTCCAAGATCCTTTGATTCAAGCAATGACGACAAAACTAGATGGACCCATAAGTGACTTCCTTCCTGATTCCTTTCTGCCATCTCTTTTCCTTCTAGAACTGGGAAGCAAAAAGGCCATTAAGGATCTGAACAAGACACACAGCATTATAAATAAATAGAGGTCCCATAAAACCCACACAGTCTCAGAATACAAAGAGTAACCATGCAGAAACTTGATTAAATTCTATAAACCCTTTGTTCCTTTCTTAGAATAGGGTTACTCCTTTTTCTCATCAGCACTTTTCTGAAGAAGGAGTCAAAGTCACAGCAGCAGAGATATTTGTGTTTGTTAGTTGATGAAGTTGGCCTTGTCTTCAAATATTAACTCTCTCTTTATCTCGCCTCAAGACTGGTATGCTTTGAAAGGCAACCATCCTTCTCTGGAATGTGACCTTGGCCATTCCTCACGATGGCAAGGAAAAATGCCATCCCTGTGAGGTTACCATTTAGGGATGGGAAGGAGAATAGCGAGCATGTGCAAAATCATGCAAACTGAGAACTCATGCACATTAGGAACTTCGGATCTGTGTCCCATTTGGTCTGTGATTATTGCAGGCAACAGTTGTACTGACAAGGCTCTTCTTTTCTGAGCAACTATGATGTAATAATCAGAACCAATAGTGCATGGCTGTGATAGGTTTGCTCAGCTCCTATGACTCTCTTGCTTTAAGACAGTCTGGCTTGTTAGTTTGGCCTCACTCCAGCCCTGAGTGTAGGTCAATGCCCTAGAGCTTAGGGGACACAAATAGCTAACAGAGTAGTCCTTCTGGAGGGGGGACTTCAGAGACAAACCTGTGTGATTAGAACCATGCCTAAGCTCACCACTGAACCAATACACATAGCTTTAATCAAGGCACCTAGGATATCAATGTTTCTGATTATTTTCTGATAACTGAGAGGGGGATCATGATTGACTGTTGGTCTCGATTAAATCACAAGTAAGTAAAGATAAAGGAAAACTCATTTATGAATGAAGACTAGTGAAAAATACTCCAGTTAGAGACTCAGGGGAAGGCAGGGTTTCCCTGTAATTCACTAACAGGGGGAGTTCTGGTGGGCCAGAACTGGTATACCAGTAACCAGCACCTACAACCTTGTTTACACAGGAATGGCCAAGACCTGTTCTTGGACTTGACTATTCTATAAATTCAAACTAACAACCTTATATCCAGGTTTGGGTTTTAAAAAATGGATGCATAGCTCTGTTGGGAGATTGGGAGCTTAAGTTTGCCTTGAATGTTTTTCCAAATGTATACTTTGGCAAAGATCTAACAAATAGGTATAGGAGCATGAACTGCTGTGTGGCAAATATGTAAACCCAAACCATGATCTAGAGCAGCGGTTCTCAACCTGTGAGGTTGTGACCCTTTGGGGGTTGCACATCAAATATTTACATTAAGATTCATAACATTAGCAAAATTACAGTTATAAAGTGAAATAATATTTTGGCTGGGGGTCACCACATGAGGAACTGTATTATAGGGTCACAGCATCAGGAAGGTTGAGAACCACTGATCTAGACAGATAATGTCTTAAATGTTGAGTTTGAGATCTTCACTGGAAAATGTAAGAAAAAAGATTGTCAGAGAAACTTATTTCCTCATTAAGAAAAATAATTATGAGTTCATAATACATAGTGTAATAAGATGAATGACAGGTGACATATCTGAGTACTTAGACATACATACCCATTCTTAGCCTTTACAGTGTGTCTTAGTCACTGTTCTACTACTGTGAAGAAAACACAGGACCAAAAAAGTCAATTTTTTTATTTAGTTTTATTTTATTTTTTATTTTTACTTAAAAATTTCTACCTCCTCCCATTTTCCTCCCCCTCTCCTCCCCCTTCAAGTCCATTCTTACAAGATAAATCACTTAATTTGGGGCTTGCTTACAGTTTCAGAAGTTTGGTCCATTGTCATCATGGCAAGAAGTTGATGGCACACACGGCACTGGAGCAGTAGCTGAGAGCTCCATCCTGATCCACAGACCGAGAGGGGGAGCAAACTGGGCCTGGCATGGGCTTTTGAAACTCAAAAATCTACCCCCCACCCAGTGACACACTTCCTCCAACAAGGCCACACCTGTTGGATATTAGATTAAGCTGTGAAATTCTGAGACTGTGGGAATAAAATTAACGTTGGATCAGAGGATGAACCAGTAGCTAGCTGACAAGAGTAGCCATAGAGGCTGTGGAGGACTCAGTAGTACAGTTAGATAGACACAGGTCAAAATAGAGAAAGGCTTACAAATTCATGGTCCTTTTTGGTTTGTGACAGTGTGGAGATTCTCTCTTGCTGCATCTCCAGCCAAAAAGAAAGGTCAGCTGGTTGCTTCTTGGCTTCTCTTATCTAGAAGGTATTCACCCCAACATCTGATTCTCAGGTCTTTATTTACCAATAGAGCAACTTGGATAAAAGCAACATTTGGTGGCCATTGCCAGGACCGGGAATTCTACTAGGCCATGGTCTGGGCAGTGGGTCCTGACTGCAGAGCCACAGGGTGCAGACAGTAGTTACAATATCAGTGGATTCAGGTGTGGCCACTAAGTAGATGGAAAAACAGCACACACCCCCCCAAATCCTTCTAATCCTGTCAAAATAGTGCCACTCCCTGGTGACTAAGCATTCAAATACAGGAGCCTATGGAGGTCATTCCTATTCAAACCACTATACTGTGTACTAACTCATTCTCCATATGACTTTCTAAGAATGAGAATACCACTATTGCCATTTCACAAATAAGTAAATGGAGGCTAGAATTACTCCTCATCACACTTGCTAGTGATTGTATCTCACACCTGAGACCTGTCCGTGGGCTGTCCATCCCAGATGCAGCTGGTTGAAGGAACTCAGACTCAGCCACAATTGGCAAAAGCAGAGTGGAACCCCAGTCTCCTACTCTGGAGACTGTCCCTCCTGCTTCAGGACACCCTTTGAGCCACATGTAGTCTAGACTCTTACTGAAGTCAGATACCCTCAGATGTATTACATGGTGTTCTGTCACACTTTTCTCTTAGGGAGTTAGTGGCATCTCCTGAACTGAGCCTTCAAGGCAAGGGCAGGCCAAGGACCAAGGCTCATTTCTCTATCTATCTATCTATCTATCTATCTATCTATCTATCTATCTATCTATCTATCTATCTATCTATCTCTCAGTCCCATTCTTTTTGATATCCCAGAACCATTGGATCCTAAAGTGTTGATGGTATTGTCCAGCTCTTTTGAAGGATAAGTAGCCATTCAAAATAAAACTCAAAGAAGTGACCAGATCAGAAGCAGTATGCTGATCAGCCACTACCGTGGATACCGTGCAATTTTCATTTTTCTGTCTGAACCATGGCTGAGAGCCCTCATCTGATTCCTTAGTCCAGTCTATCCATATTCCCATGTTGGTTACCCATTTGATAATTCAATATTTAGAGCCTGAGAAACATCTTTCTCTGTGAAAACTGATACTGCCCATCCCTGAGGGCCAACTACATGGGAACAGTTACTTGAAAGCTAGGAGAGGGACCCCAAGAAGCAGCAAGGACTGCAATATCTTCATTTGGACTGAGTTAGTAAATGTATGGATATGCAAATGTATTGATATGCAAATGAAGTGGTAAAGGAAGCCTGGGTTGCTTCCCCTGGGTGGGGCCTTTTCCTATCAACAGTTTCAGAGGAGTAAAATTTTCTACTATATCTTAAATGATTTCTTTTCTCTTTAATAATTCTGCACCCCTCCTGCAAAGTCACCTAGTCATTAGAAGAGCAGGGAAAGCTTTGAAATCCAGTTGGCCCACTAGTACCAAAATATTTGACCTGAATTACTAATTCCGTATTAAATGTCTATGTATATGTTTGTATGTAAGTTCTACATGGTATATCCAATATTGTTCTAAAGACATTCCTGAGAGACTGATTATAGCCACAACCTAGCCTCCTTGATTTTGTAGACATATGCCCAACCCTGGAAGCAAATGCCAGGTTCCTTTACTTGGTTTCTTAAACATTACCCTACTCCCCACTGCCTCCCCAACTTAATTTTGCAATCTCATTTCTCATTGCTCTTTAAAGAGTGTGGGTCCATTTTTTGCCCCTTTGTTCACTCATATTCTGAAGGTCAGGTCTTGAATTTCCTAAGGACGGGCGAGCATGTCAGAAATTCTTAATTCGTCACTTAACAAATATTCCTAGCCTGTGTGTGTCCACATTGCATCTCTCGGGATGCTTGCAGCAAGCAACAGAAATAGGCTCCAGCTAAGTTAGGAAGAGCAGGAGTTTATTGAGAGAACATTGAGTAGCTCAAAGAATTTCTAGGGGACCCAGAGGATGGGGTTTAAAGCAGACTGTACAGCTAGGAGACCCAGAGGATGGGGTTTAAAGAAGACTATACAGCTAGGGGACCCAGAGGATGGGGTTTAAAGCAGACTATACAGCTAGGGGACCCAGAGGATGGGGTTTAAAGCAGACTATACAGCTAGGAGCAATGCTGTTACTCCACAGCGAAGTCACCCAGTACAGGCAGCACAGTTGAGCCAGGCCACACCCAAACACGGCAGCTTCCTCTGTCTGGCCTGTAGACTTTGGTACTCAGATGCCAATGTTAGGGTGCAGCGGTCGGATTAATAAATCACCAGTAATAGATATTTGAACAAATTTAATAACAAAACCAGACTCACGAAACCAAGGTTCCAGCGGAGTAACCAGCGGAGACAGGAGATGAAGGGGGAGCAAGGGGCGCGCAGCTTTTGCCCGCCCAATATATCCGTAAACAAACGCCTGAGGGCAGCCCGCCCCCAAGGGGAGGGCTTATCCCTACATTAGGGCTGCTGACTCTGCTCTCAGATATAGAATTCCCTTAAAAGAGGAAAGGATGCAGGAAGAGAGTGGTCAAAGAGAAAGACAGCTTCTACCATTGTGCTATGGTGTGATTAGGAAAGACGGTCCTCTGCTTTCACAGGGGAGTTTCTAGTGCACCTACACACGACAAAGGGAAGAGGCTAATTTAAGCTAGTGAGAGGGAGAGGGAGAGGGAGAGGGAGAGAAGGAAGGAAGGAAGGAAGGAAGGAAGGAAGGAAGGAAGGAAGGAAACTGGGATATGACATAGCCCAGAGGCAGAGGGCTCATATAGCAAGTCCTAGATTCCATCACCAGAACTAAAGGCAAGAAAAGAAGAGTAGGAGGAGAAAAGGTAAGAGGAGGAGGGGCAGAAGAGGAGGAGGAATGTTATACTGAATTGGACCGATTAAGTAAAGGATGCTCAAATGATATTGAGCATAACCAATAGATTTAGAGTAAAACAAAATTTATGCTTTATGTTGTTTTTCTCAACAGATATTTTTTCTCTTAGTGCAAAATTTACACAAACAAGTCCTGTTTTCACCTGAAGAACATCCGCCCATCCTCCCAGCTCCACTTTCCAAGCTTATCTGCACAAAGACAGGATGAATGTGCACAGGACTGAACCATCTTTACACACACACTTTTTTGCAAGTTCTCTTTCATTTTCCTCGGAAGACGAGCAAATAGATGTTAAGACTGAAGAACAGAAAGGATTGGCATGGGCTTGGGGATGGGCATATATTGGTCGGGCCGGAAGGGTGGACTGTGTGCCTTTGCTGAAGCTGCTCCTACCATGTCTCAGGTCATCACTGACAGGTCATTTGGGGCTGTGCAGCTGCAGCCAGCCAATGGCCACTCACAATGACAGTAGAAACTGTGTGGGCAGGACTGGGAAAAATGGGTCACTTAGCTGCTTCTGGGGCACTCAAGGCCTCCACCCACACAGCCGCCCAGCCCTGGGGCTCTATGTGTTCTCTCTTTGATGTCACACAGCTCTCTGCTTCACCCACTCTGCCTTTCCAGGAGTTAGGGAGGCCTCCCCACAAGAGGGTGAAAGTGGAAACAAAATCGGCACTAGCTTCTCTCTGGGAGGAAGAGAGGGGATTGTGCAGCGGAGCAGGAAGGAAGCTGACTACCCGGGTAGCTTTCTCCTGTTATTAGCTGGGTGACCTCTGCTGAGTCATTCTTTCTCCATATCACCCTCAGTTAGATAGGATTACGTGAGGCGTCTAGCATGAAATTACAGCAAACTAGAAAGAACAAGTACCGCTCAAACACTATTTGTGCCTGTCGGTCCTGAGCGACACTCATGAGAACCTGCAGCTTGGGTTGCTGGTGACAGGTGGCCGGGGGCCTTCTGTGTTTACCTGTGAAAGTTATCTGGAAAGTATCTTCCATACGCAGATGAGGGTGTGGCCAGAGTGTGACTAGCTAGAGGGGTTCACGTCCAGTCTAGGCTCGACCCTACCTAGATGCTTCTCTTGAGGAGTGTGCTCACACCCACACACGCAAAGCATGCATGGGTGCACTTGATCTTGAGAACTATATCAAGCATGTAAAGTAAGGTAATGACTGCAATTTAACAGATGCAGTAGATTGTTGCACCAAGAATGGAGACTCCAGATCTAGAACCTAGAATCTAGATCGGGTTGGAAAGCCCGATTCTGAAGCTGGCTTTAGACAAGCATTGGTTAGCGTCTCAGGTCTTCAGTTTCCACATCCCTGCTTATTGTTGCTCTTTTCGCAGGAGCAAGGGAATGGGCCTATATCCGTGTCCATCCACAGATGCATAGAACATGAGAATATGCTACATATTTACAATGGAATCTTATTCCGCTGTGAAGAAAAATGAAATGTGTAGGAAAGTGGATATAACTAGAAAATGTTATGTTCGGTGGGGTAACCTGGCAGAGAGAGGCAAATACCACATGTTCTTGCGCATAAAATGATCCTGGTTTTTAATTGCTAAATATGAAGATTTAGGTGTGATCAAGTGTTGGGTAGGCCAGAAAACTAAGAGGAGCTGGAAGATGAAATATATATACACATACACATATATATATATATATATGATATATCTTTATGTATGTGTGTGTATATATATATATGTATATGATGCTTTTTAAGGGAGGGGTGGAGAGGGTTAGAAGGCACACGTGATGTGAAAGTGGAAGGGGAATTCTGGGGTTGGAAGGAAGGGTCCACCAAGGATGGGGTAAGCAGGGAGATGGGGGGGGGAGTGGAACAGAGTCTAAGGAGAAGAAAGGAAAGCTAAGTATATGGAAAAGCCATAAAGAAACTTGCTCATTTGTGAGCTAATTCAAAGAAACAAACAAGTAAATCATGAAAGATAGGAAAAAAACAATGCATGCAAAATAGGGCAATGCTAGTCTCCGTTGTGTGAGACTTCTGTAAGCACTAAGTAGACACATACAAGGCATGCAGAGAAAGACACAACACGCAGCTGTTAAGAAGTAGAATTAATTGTGGCAATGTTACTCTTGCATTCAAACATCTGAACGGGTGGCGTGGTTCTCAGAGCATCTACAAAGAGAGAAAGCTTGGCTGTGGATAGCTTTTATATCTTGAATATTGTTTAAACGTGAGTTTATGGATGTTTGCTTTACTCTCAAACTCAGCACTAGGACACTAATGTCAAAAGAAGCTGAGTAGTATATCTCAAGGAGAGAGAGCTGAAGTTCAAATCCAGGTCTTTCCTCTCTATCCCTCACCCATCCCCAAAGCTGCCGCCAGTTTGCAGACATCCAAGGAATTTCCTTCAGAGCCCTGTAACCCTACTCATAACCTTTCTGGCACTGGCAACATTTCTTTGGATTAAAAAAAATAGATTATGAGAAAAATTCGGAAGTTATTTCTCATCAAGGTAAATAGCTCAACTAGAAAATTGTGCTTTGATCTAAAAATAAGGTGTGATGAATACCCTTGGGTGGCTGACACTCCAGGAATGATTCCAAAAAAAAAAAAAAAGTTTGCAATGTATCTGACAAATTCCCTATCCTGGGAAAACTGCATTTCCCGCTCCATTAATTACTTTTTCTTCACCGTGACAGGATAGCTGGCAGAAACGATTTCACGGGGAGAAGGTTTATTTTGGTTCAGGGATGTATCCATCCTGGCAGAGGGCTTGGTCTATGGCAGGGGATATGGGCATAGGGGCTCGTTACATGGTGCCAAGGAGCAGAATGTCAAGGCTGCAAACAGCCCTCCCAGACTGCCCCCAGACAGCCATGAAACATGACACCACGTCTCCTGCTGCCAACTTAAAAACAGCTCCAAGAGCTAGGGATTGAGCATCCAAACCCATGAGCCTGTGGGGGACCCTTCATATTCAGAACATAACACCTACTCCAGAAGCCTGTTCCATGGCCTAGATTCTAAGGCAGAGTACTCTAGGCAGAGGTATCGTTAAATAATTGCTGTAGCTCTTCTGGGCAGGGCCAGACTTTCTGACCCACTTGCTCCTGGCTCCAGTAACATCTAATGTACCCAGAAGTCATCTCCTGCCTGGAAGTGTCTTGGAAATGTTGGTCCTCCAATTAAAACGATCATCTGAGACCACCTCAGACATCCAGGGCTGGTGATTTGGAGCCTCTGTCCCCTCATATCGCTCCCACGATGCAGGTGGCCTTTGAAAAGCAACTAGATGCTCCAAACCCTTGATACAGCCACACGCACAGCTTCAGTCATGGCCAGAAGCAGATCAAGCCAGAAAGAGGCAGTCTAGAGCTCCACATTACAACGTCTCTCACCCATCATTGGTGGAGAGATGGGGAAGGAGAGAGGTAGGAAACAAAGACAGAGAAACGAAGTAGTTGATCTCACACTTTATTAGAAATAAAATCATAATTACTCTCAGTAAAACAGATTTGCAGACAAGATCACAGGTGTGGAAAACGAGGTGCCCCAAACCAGGCTCGTTATTGTGTCTTCTGTCTGTCCACATGACCTCCAAATTCTTAACTTGTTCCGTCCTGCTGGTTCTTTTCATATCAGCCCTGGTCTAATTTGGCTGTTAGAAGAGAAACTTTGAAGTTCTGTTAATAAGTGACTACAGGAAAATCCAAGGTAAGGAGAAAATTTAACTTCTCTGGTGCTCCGGGGAAGTTGACTGCCAAGGAGATGTTGTTTTAAGACCAAAAACAGACCCCTAAAGATAGGCTTCATGCTTTGCCCTCCAAATCCTGACCCCTAATCCTTGAGAACTAACTTTGCATGATCCTGCTTCTGTGGACTTTGGGTTTGGGGTACGTTTCTCTTAGAAGGAGGAAGTTAGAGATGAGCTTGTGCTGGCAATGGCGAGCATGACCCGGACTTGCTGCTACATGCGGAGCAATGGCTCGGATGGGAAGTCGCTTGTGCAGATGATGACATTTAAGCTTGGCATCTCAGCAGCCGTACCTTTGGTCCTGGAAATCTGCCCACATGACAGAGTCATTCCAAATGACTTCCTTGGCATTTTAATTTTGGTGAAGGTTGGGGGACACTTACTCACTCCCATAAAACTCCAGAGGCCTACTTTCTGTCCAAAATTAGTAAAAAGGGTGGACTTCAGAGCGACCCTCTTTATGCCCCAAATTCTGGGCTCTGAAGAAAATATGTGACAAACTTTAAGCCTGTCCAACCAAAGTCTGAAACAGAAATTCAGCAGGCCCAGAATTATGTTCACCTCAGAGGTAACATCGGATATCGCACCGTTCCTCAGTGAGGCCCTGCTCCAAGCCGAGCTCACACTGCGGGCGGTCCATCTGCCATCTCTGTGAAAGCTGTCCTGCAAGCGGACTTCTGTGTTCCGCCATGGTGTGTGAGGGAAGCGGAAAGGGGACCGAGTGCAGAGACAACAGTTCTAGTGGAGTGACTTGTGTCCTTTGGTCTTCTGAGCAGTTGAGGGAGGTGATGGGGAGAGAGAGGTTGGGAGAGAGGGCAGGGGCAGAAGCCTAGGGGCAAGGGCTAGAAGGAGAGAGACACAGTGTTTGTGCCAAAAGAAGATAGAAGATAAGCTCAACTGGATGTGTTCTCTGCTGCTGGGGAGAAAGTACAGAGAGGAAACCTTGGGACCTACTCCCTGAAGGCAGCTGACAAGATTGTTCCAGATCTGGAGGGCCTGGGTCAACCAACTTAAAAGGCCTTGTAGATAGAAGCGAGGCTTCATTGATGATGAAGTTCTCACTGTGGACAGCCGCTGTGGCTGTACCCAGGGGCATCTGTCTTTACTGACAGTCCACCTGGTCTGTAGATTTCAGGCTTACTTTGCTACCCCACCCTAACTATGTGAAGCCATTTTGTGTAATAAATCTCATATTTATGTCTTACTGACTCAGCCTCAGATGTTGGAACTGACCTGATCCGATGGAAAGCCCGGATTCCTCGTCAGGATGGAAGGATCTGTTTTGTCAGCTATTGCAAGTGCTTCTGTGGCTTTTAGCAGCTGCCCACCTGCAGGAAGTACCTTGACTAGACAGGGCCACCTTGCCTGGACAGGGTCACCTTGCCCTAGGCCCCACTCCCTTCCCAAAATGGCTTACTCTGATTGGTAGATGTGGGAGTGTGAAGGCCTGGCCCTACTCCAACCTGGAATAAACCTGAAGGATTCTCCCTAGAGAACTCGGCCAAAGCTTCACCCTGGCTGCACTGTGATTACCTCCCCCCAACCCCGCCACTGCTCCCCTGCTCCTCAGACTTCTTTCTTCCTTCCTTTCTTTCATAGGGGCTGATTCCAAGAGCAGCACCCTCCCAAAGGCCTTCTGCCCCTGATTCTCTCTCTGTTTTGTAGGAATACCCTCTGTACCAGGAAATCTGTTCCATTGACTTTCTACTTCCTGTCTCTTGGGTTTTTCTTTTGCATTCATCTCTATCCATCACTATGCATAAATGCTTTAGGTCTGCCTCCATTTTAAAGAAGGAACCCAAAGCCATGATGACCATTCCCAAGTTCTGCGTCAACTTCATAACAAGCCTGCTTGTTTTTTTCCTGCCCCCCTAAACTTCTTGAGGATCTAAGCTAACACCATCTCTCCTTCACTACCCCTGCCCACAACTTCCTCCTTTCTACTTTGTCTTCTCCCCACTTCCTCGGCCACCACCCCTGTGATGAAATTGCTTTCTCTAAGACATTACACCCTCTGTAGCCTGTCCCAAGCTTGACTAAGTGATTGACAAGAGCGTCTTTCTCTCTGTGGTTTGGAAATTGTTTTCCTGATCCAGCAGCCTCTAGATTTCATGTATCCTTTCAGATACTCATGCCTCCGGGCTTCTCCACAGCTCCTGTATCAGCTGCTGGGGTTGACTCCCCTCTGCACTTTCCTGTTGTGCAACTGGCCACACTCATAGCATGAAGTATCATTCTCAAGCTAAGGACTGCCAAATTCCTGCCTCCAATAACAACCCCTGACCTAGGCTCCAAGTGCTGTATTTCCTGCCATTGAATACTGTCCCCTAGTATCCTATCTGGACTGACACTGGATTCATACCTAAGCTAACAATACAAAGATACTCTTCCCAGCAATGAGCCTCTCACCTGCCCTATCCCTCTTTCTCCCTCCCTCCTTCCCTCTCCCTCTATCTTCTCTCTGGCCACTCAGCCAGCTGACTCTAGGAATTTTGACGTCTTCTTACACAGTGCACTTTCAGCAGCCCTTTTCCTCTCATCTTAACGTTTGGCCCCTAGCATTGCTGTATCTCACCTATTTCACAGATTGGTGAACCGTGCTGCCAGAAACCCAGCATTGCGAGCTTTGGAGTGCTTGACTCGTCCTTTCTCGGATAACACCCCAATTGCAAGTCAAGGAGACCATAGGGCCAAAGGGGCATTTTTACCATGAGCTTCGATTCTAGGCCATGTTTCTGTTTCCAAGATGGCTGAGTCCCCATCCGTATAGTGCAAGCCTGTGCTCTGGAGTCTCCAGATCCACACCCTGATGCAAATCCTGTATCACTGGCGTGCACAACTGCAGGCTTAGGGCTCTCTGTGCAGCGCCTGTCTACAGTGAGGGAAGGTAGATGGATGTTGGACTTGGAAGCGGCATTGCCCATTTTCATGTATGTGCAAACCATGGGGTTCTAGATAGAAGTGGGGTATCGAGCTGAGTAGAAACAGGCAAACTGACTGGTTGTGCTTTCTCACAGTCTCAAGAAATGTTAGGGAAGACGGTTCAGGTTAAGGGACACCCTTCACTTGTCAGGTACCAAAGACACGATCTTCAGGATTCAAAGATGAACTTGGTGGATCAGTGTCCCTGATGT
This sequence comes from Alexandromys fortis, assembly GCF_014885135.2. Classification (NCBI taxonomy): domain Eukaryota; kingdom Metazoa; phylum Chordata; class Mammalia; order Rodentia; family Cricetidae; genus Alexandromys; species Alexandromys fortis. Next base: position 2,493,228 of record NW_026067959.1, on the reverse strand, counting down.
CACGGGAGGAGACAAGAAAGGAGCTGTAGTTTCATAAAGGTATCTTTGAACAGTTGTGTAGAAAGCCAGGGTCAAGCCCTGCTGTGTGACAACAGGAAGCTGTCCTGCTTGAGGAAACCCTGGATCTAGACCTGAAAGCTTGTAAATCAGTTTGCCAGGTTTGAGAAAGAAGTCTGGCAAAGGAAAGCAGAGGCTGCTGAAGAGTTACCGTGATTGAGCCATCTGGAGGCTCAGGAGTGGGTGGCAGAGAAGACAGCAAGAACTGCCCTGCAGTGCATTGTGGGACTGATGGGGAAGTTTATAAAGCAGGTGGTTCAGTCCCACTTTGTTATCTACGTCTTTAAAAGATCTCTTCCTCCCCGGTGGTGGGGGTATACACCTTTAATCCCAGCATTTGGGAAGCAGAGGCAGGCAAATCTCTGTGAGTTCAAGGCCAGCCTGGTCTACAAGAGCTAGTTCCAGGACTGGCTCTGAAGCCACACAGAGAAATCCTGTCTCAAAAACAAACAAACAACAACAAAAATGATCTCTTCCCTATACTAGCTTCGAAGGGGTCTCATGACCACTCCTCCCTTAGAGTCCAGCCACCATTTCCTTTCTCTAAAACACTTGGCTTAAATCCAACTGGAGGCTGGCTTTCTTCTGCTTCTTCCCCTTGTCTGAAGAGTCCAGTCCAGGCTCAGCACAGCTTCCCAGCTTCCAAAGTCCTGCCTTCCACCCGTCTTCTCAATCTCCCCCATATGCTTCATCTACAACAGTTGCTTACCTCATCTAAAGCCATCATGCCCCCCACCAAGCTGTAGTCTGAGTAGTTTCTTCCCTTTCGAGTCACGTGATGATGAGGAGACAAGTGGAGACGTTATATGTGGAGTCTTGGGGGTCTTGTCCCAGCTCTGCTGCCTTCTGGCTCTATATGCTTGGGGAAGTCACTGAAATTTTCAGTTTGGAATGTCTCAGCTCTTTTGTGAGGCTCCTGAGAGAGCCTCGGCATAGGAATGTCCCTAGCATGGGCACTCTGGATCCCCATCGAGTCGCCAGGACGCAGCTTTTCTCCACAGTTAACCCCATTACTCTTGTTCATTTTAGAGGCCCAGGGTCAGCAGCCTGAATCCCTGCCCTAACTGCAGCCTGCCTCCTGTGTGCATTCTCCCTTCCCAGGGAAGACCTATTCCAGCAACCAAGGTGACGCTGTGCTTCTGATGTCCACCCAGGGGAACTCTTGGAATCGTCAGAATTCTATTTGTTCACTCACCAGCTGGTCCTGCTAGACTTCCCGGCCCTACCCCCTGCCCCAGGCTGGTGTTCATCTCTATGGGACTGCACCTGGTGCAGTCCTTCAGATGTTTTTAATAGATTTTATATTCTCTCTCTGTCTTTGTGTATGTGTTTTACATTTGGGTAACTTTAGAGGCCAGATGAGCACATGGGATCCCCTGGATCTGAAGGTCCAGGCAGTTGTGAGCTACCAATATGGGCTTAGGGTACTGAATGCCCATCTTCTGAGAAAGCAGCAAGCATTCTTACCCATTCCGGCATAATTTTGATTTAGTTACTATTAACCTAAGAAATTGTCTTATCTCATATCACCAATTTCTATTTCTACCTTTCTGTCTCTCCACTTACCAACAAAGGGATATAAACCCATAGTTTTAACCCAAAATATATTGAGCCTGTAACTTAACACCGGAACTGATAAATTTCTGACATGGGAGTAATGCAGTCGGAGTTTATTGAATTGTAGCTGTCTTCCAGCCAGTAACCTGTACATCCCTGACCTTTGGGGAGATATGGTAGCAAAGCCAATAAAGAAATTTCCATTTTCTCCCATATGTCTCTGAATGTGTTGTGGCCACATTGCGTCAGCCGTGGAAGCATTTCCAGATTTCAGTTTATTGAGTCCAAGTTTCAGTTTATTGAGCTCAACCAGCAATATCCAATTACACATACAGGGCAGGGGTCCGGGGACAGAAGGAGAGAGGGAGGGGAAGAGGGAAAGAATGATCTCCCGCCTGGGATGCCCTAGGCAAAGGGTGGCCATGGTTCCTCTGCCAGAGTCCTGCAGCAATATGGCAGCCGAGCTGTGTGTGGGTGGGAAATGAGACAGCTGCACTTTGTGGTTCTGTCATTCATATTTGACAGCTGTTTGGGGTTTTGGAAACTCATGACACTGAGTTTCAACACCTTGCCCATTGGTTTTGGTAACCACCATTTGCCCTCTCGGTGGGAAATCCTGCCAACTCTAGGGGAGGCAAGGTCATGCTCCACATCCCTGATTGCCCCTGGTTTTACTTGTGTAGTAGGATCAGCTTCCAGCCCAGAGTCAAACACTTGTGTGAGGATTCAGATGTTGGGGTACTGATCCCCTGAGGATAGCATCATGACCGAGATTGCTTTCTGCCTTTAAACATCATATCCAGCATTAACACCAGTTGTGGGCCTCAATGTGTTCTTTAAGGAGTGTGAGCACATTTTGTTTTCTGGCATTCGGTCGTGGTTTGCCACTGGGAGGAAATTCCCTTCAGCCATTTATTTCACCACCATCCATGGCCTTGAGCCAGCCCACCATACAGCTCCTAGAGGCAAGGTGACAGAGAAAACAAGAAGTGGGCCACGTGTCTCTAGATCCATGACAAAGATAGATTATGAATGAAGTGATTTCTGAGGGTCTCAACCGGACCCTTTACCCAGACTCACTGTGCTCTGCCTCCACTTAGACTCTGAGAATTGTCTCATTCTTAAGAGTAGCTACTAGTAAGTGCCTGCAGCATGTCTGCAGCGTGCCTGCAGTGTGCCTACAGTGTGCCTACAGTGTGTATGCAGAGTGCCTGCTGCGTGTTTGCAGCGTGTCTACAGTGTGCTCACAGCATGCCTACAGTGTGCCTGCAGTGTGCCTACAGTGTGCCTACAGTGTGCCTGCAGTGTGCCTACAGTGTGCCTACAGTGTGCCTGCAGTGTGCCTACAGTGTGCCTACAGTGTGTCTGCAGTGTCAAGCCCAAGGCAGCATAGACTTTACAGATGGACACACAAACACAGAGACCTGTAATCAGTTCTCCAAGGTGACACAAGCAGCAAGCTGTGGTTCCAAGCTGAGCCCTGCTTGGAAACTTTACCTAAAACACCACACACTATTTCCTCAGTCTTATGCTCCTGAGCTCAGGCAGAGCCAGCCCTCTACCCTGTCCCTCTGTTAGTGACCCCTTCATGGTAGAGGACAGGCAAGGACAACGTCTCTATTGGCTCCTTTTAAGAGAAAGATAAGTGGGTTGCTCTGGGCTGGACAGGGAAGGTGTTTGAGCTGAACTATAAGGTGTGACCGTTCCATTATAATACACCCTGGATATTCTCTATTTATTTGGATTATTACTGACTCTCCCAGAGCCCCAAACACACTTAGACTCCGTCCTCTGACTTTGCACCTAGAAGAGTATCTTTGCATTCAATTCATGCAGTGGCAAATTTCAATTCACTGTTTGAAATTTTCTCTTAATTCAAAGACACAGCTAAGTGGAAGTAAATGTGATCTGGAGTTGGTTCCACATAAAAGAATGCATAAAACAAGGCAGTAATTGGTTTGGGTTTGGGAATTTTCTACACGGAATCAACTTGCGTGAGATGATGGCTCCTGGGTTTGAGCCTGATGTGGTTTCGCTTTAAAGGAAGCCAATGGACTTACAAAGAGCAGTGGGAAAAGTTACCGAAGTCTAGCTGGAAATCCTGATGAGTGGAATGGTGGGTATGGAAGAGGGGAAAATAGGAAGAAGGCCCTCAACGTCAGGTCCTGTGGCAAGTTCTTGTTAGAAATTCACAACCTAATGATCAGAGAGCTGGGCCTCTTAACCCAGCCTGCGGGAACACAGCTGTGAATTTATGGCTGAAGCCACAGGCCAGTGGGGTTTACCTTTTCGTGAAACTTTGCTTTCTGGGCACCATTGTTAAACAAGAATTCCTGCTGGCTCACTGGCAGAGAGCTTCTAAAGCTTCAATTACTTTTAAACATTTGAAACTTGATAAATAGCATAGCCAATTTCCAACCCCTCCCCCTAAAACTAGGGTAAACGTATAAGCGTGTAGTGGGGACCCAAGACTGCATTTTATTCATTGACAGAAAATATAAAACCAAACAGCAAAGCCCATGGAAGTCAGGTTTGCCTTAAGACGCTTGGCTCAGAGCAGGACATGTAGGTCAGCCTAAAAGCCTAGGTTAGGAAGGCGGGTAGGTCTGGGTTCCAATCCTAACTACAGGAGCAATCTACTCGAAGGATCTAAACTTCACAAGTAAAGTGGGCGTGCCCATTTTATTCATAGGGAGGATTAAATTAAAAAGTCCATGGAAAGTACCTGGCCTGTGGGGAAGACTAAAACCATGTGGTGTAGACAGAGAATGAGGTGAACGGGGAAGACTGTGTCCACAGAATAAAAGACTTTGCAGCAGACAGACTCCACAGGACTCGAGCTGGCTGCGTGGATGGCCTCCTACTTTTTCTCAGCTGTTAATAACCTGCACGATATAAAGAAAGCTGGCAGAGAACCCCCTCTAGCCATGCTGGGCCAGAGCTCAACTTAGACGCGGGTCCTTTCTGCTAAATTCAAGCCCCAAGAGAAGTTTGGTGGTGACCTTGAATTCAACTAGGGAGGAGAAGATGGTGGCCCAATCCTGCCACTTCCTCCTAAGAACACGTGGTCTTCTTCTAAGTGACCAACCAATTATATTTTAAACTCAGCTATCTTCCTCTTAATAGATACAAATACTGCTGTTTCAAAAACACCCAAGATGGGGCTGGAGAGATGGCTCAGTGGTTAAGAGCACCGGCTGCTCTTCCAAGGGTCCTGAGTTCAATTCCCGGCAACCACATGGTGGCTCACAACCATCTGTAATGAGGTCTGGTGCCCTCTTCTGGCCTGCAGGCATACATACAGACAAAATATTGTATACATAATAAATACATTAAAAAACATCCAAGAACTGTAAATACAATTATTTATAGTCTTGTAAGAATGGTGCCAGAAGAATAGAGGAGACAGTTGGCTTAGTTTGCCTTTTTTTTAAATTTTTCACAGCCAGTGCCACTTAAAATTGTTGAGAACGAGATAATTTCTAGTTATCTGGTTACAAGAACTGACATGTTTGCTTCACACACGTGTGTGATGGAATATTATTTGAAGATGTGCTACATTTGTTTATGCTGTGGGACATTTGTTAATGATGCAAAAATGTTTTGCATTCTTTTCATTGCATTTGTTTAACTCTGTGAAGCTGTGTTACTTTGCCTGTCTAAAACATCTGATTGGCTTAAAAAAGAGCCGAATGACCACTAGCAAGGCAGGAGAAAAGATCGGTGGGGCTGCCAGGCAGTGAGAATAAACAGAAGGAGAAAAAGAGGCACCAGGAAGGGAGATCAAGGAGCAAGAAAAGAAGGGGCCAGCCAGCTTCCACACAGCCCACTTCAGAGTAAGAGTGAAAGTAAGATTACAGGTGTAAGAAAAAGGAAAATCCCAGAGATAAAAGATAGATGGGATCATTTAAGTTAAGAAAAGCTGTCTAGAAATAAGCCAAGCTATTTATAAGAATATTTATAAGCTACTTATAAGCCAGGCATTTATAAGAAAGAGTAAGCCTCCATGTGATTTATTTGGGAGTTGAATGGCAGGCCCCCCAAAGAGTAAAGAGTAAAAAAGAACCAACTACACACGACATGTACACACACACACACACACACACACTCACACACACAGCACACATATTCAGAATGCTGTACATACAGAGATAATCTGAATGTCCCTTGCATGGGTAAACAATAGGAAGACAAGACACAATTGGAATAATTTTCTATTATGGGTAAATGAGAGTTATATAATCTTGGGCAAAAATCTCTGGGTCTTAGATTTCTGAAATATAAATTCGCACACTTGCCATCTGCCTTCAGATTGTAAAATGTGAGCGCGAATGATTTTCTTAGCAGTATCTTTCCAGTTCCCTTAGTGCCAACAGCTCCTGGTGGCATCCCGCTGACCCCTTCTCCAGTTTGCTTGGCGGCTGCAAGCGTCTGGGTTTGCAGACCCTGAATCAGATGGGCTTCCTCTACCACTCCCTCTGATTTTTATTATGTTGATGAAATTTTTAATCTGTTTGTCAGGGAAGTGAGTGAAGACTTCATTCTTTATAGCTGGACTTGGGTATTTATTGGGAAGAACCGAAGCACAGCACAGGTGGAAAAGAAATCATTCCTGTCTAGTAATGAGGTAAAAATCGCTTTGCAGACACTTTGAAGACCCTCGCTCCATAATACAGGGCTCATATCTGGATGGGGACAAGTGTTGCAGGCCTATTCGTGATGTCGTGTCTGAGATGCTCCCAGAAGTCTCTGCTTGTCTTTCTTTCTCTTCCTTTGGCTCTCATTGGGGACACCAGGCAAACATCCCTGACAATTTAAGCCCCAGATGTGACAAAGAGAGATTTAAGTCTCATGATTAAGCCATCACGATTTCACTCAGAGATCACCTTGTTTTTTGCTGGTCTGGGCTCAGAGCCAACAGAAATTGAGTCAGACTCTCTTTGTGGGCGGACGCTGGGGCCCAGATGGGCAGGAGGGCTTTCTGTTGGTGAGCTGGATGAAGAGAAAATGGCCACTCCCCTTGCAAAATCAAATCAATGGCCCTTTGCCCCTGTTATGGTTTGAGTGCAAAATGACCTCACGTGCTCATGTGATGGAACTAGTGGTCTCTGGCTGGTGGTGAGGTTTGTGGGATTCTTAAGAGACTGATCCTAGGTACCGGAAGTGGGTCATGAGGAGGCAGGTCTTAGGGACCTTAGAGTTGGGCTGTGTCTTTGGCTAGCTTTCCCTCTACTTCCTGACTGCCTCCACCACACAACCAGCCTCCTCATGCTCCCTCTGCCACAGATGGGGGTGCTCTACCCCAATGCATGCCTTGCCATGATCATCTCTACCTTCTCTAACCATGAGCCAAAGGAAATCCTTCCTCTCTGATTTTGCTCCCTTCGGGTAGTTTATCAAAGTTATGGAAAAGTAATAAACACATCCCTCCAAACTCAAAGGTTTCATTCACTCCACAGGAACACCCACTCCCTGCCCCAGAAGTCCCACCGCCTGCCCCAGAAGCACAGTCTAGCTCTCTCTGGTCTAGAAACAGTACTCCCTAGGCTTCCATCTCAGTTTTGGACACACAGCTAAACTGTAAAACTGGGGGCAATCGCTCTCACTTTCTTTGCCTAAATCTCATGTGTCACCACAAAGAACGGAGCCACCGACATGTGCACAGCGCTGTTCAGAGACCAGGGATCAGGCTCGCCCATTTAGTGGGTCTGGAGTGAACTGAGACTCTGCATTCTGGCCACACAACTGATCCAAGGGTTTATGGACCATGGCCACATCTAGATTCGCAAAAACCTACACAGCCTCGCTCATTTCGGTTAGGCTTTTATTTGTCCCCAAGCATCAGATCCTATTCTATGTGCTAGGGATGTTAAGATGTATAAGAAATTGTCACTTTCTTAATGACAAAGAGCTCATCATTTCACAGGGCGGTGGACACAGAAACATTGTCTTCAATGTGCAAGAACTGTATTATTACAATATGAATAAACTCCTTTAGGATGGGTGGAGGTGGAGATAAAATCATAATGTATAATAAGAGTACAAAAGGACCTATCCGTGTGTATCTCCCTCGTCCTTTTCTTCTTGTGCAAGCTTCACAGGAAATACACCCATCACAAGGACCCCAGATCAGACCTCACTGGGAATGATACTCCCTAAGGCTCAAACACTTTTTTTTTAATGGTGGTAACTTGCTTCTCATGATTGAAAGTGCGTATATAAATACTTTATCCACTTAGTACCAAAGATCACTGGAGAAGCTGTGTATTCTCAGGCAATGTTAGGATAAGATTGCTGGCTCAGATAGAAAGCTGGGTGAAGGCCAAGAGGGCCATAACTAAGATAACTTTTTGAACTGAAAAGCTGGGAGTTGGAGTCTGCCTTCTCTAGTGTCGTAAAAGAGTTCAAACAACATGAAGTTACCCTACTGTTGACAGTCCTTGGAGACTGAACCTTACACTCAGTCTCTAGTGTACTATTGTGAAATAGGAGGATACATCCCTCTTTCAGGTCAACCATGTCTGAAGACACTTCAGGGGTCGGAATCTTCATTTGATCCACCTAATTGGCTCCCATTCCCATATTAGATGATCACCGTGGCATGAACCTATAGGACTCAAAGGCCCATGTGTTGCCAGCCTATGGTGCTATTGGGAATGGATGGAACCTTTAAGAGATGGGACCTACTGACAGGAGGTCTAGTCACCGAGGGGGTGCACCTGAAGGAGGTATCAGAACCTTCATCTCCTTTCCTCTCATTCTTCAAATCTAATGGTCCTGAGATGAGCAACTTCCTCAGCCATATGCTCCGATATGAAGAGTGTTTCAGTAGGTCCTAGGCAATGGGACCAAGCAATCGGTAACGGAAACCTCTGAAATTCCTATAACTAACACTGTCTGCCGTTTATGGAGGCACATGAATTGTTGGTCTTCACGTCTGGCTTAGTAAGTGGAGGAAGGTCAGTTCCGCTGCTAAGCCTGACAATTAGTGGCAGAACTAGGGCTCAGCACAATCTCATTACCAAAAAGACTGTAGCAGGTGGTGAACAAATTGTGCTGGTAGAGTACTGGATACGGGTAGCTTTGGTTTGGGGGCAAGTTCATCTGAAACATTTTTTTCGCTATTACACGTGAAACTTCCAGTGTTTGAGGGCCCTTGGGATGGATGCACTGTTTTCAGGACTTGTGCAAAAAATAAAATAATACTGGATAGAAATGGAGCAGGGAGGCTTATAGATAAATAAATTTGTTGTTGCTATTGTTCTTTTCATCACATTATCTGTGGTAGTTTGAATAAGAATTTATTAACCCTATAGGCTCATAAATTTGCATGGTTGGCCCCCAGTTGGTGTACTATTTGGGAAGAATTAGGAGATAAGTCCTTGTGAGAGAAAGTGTGTTGCTGGGAGTTTGAAGTTTCCAAAGCCCATGCCAGGCCCAGTGTTTCTCTCTCTGCCTGCTGCCTGTAGGTCAGAATATAAAAGACTCATCTAATGCCAGGCCTGTCTTCTTCCTGCCGTGATAATGGACTAACTCTCTAACTGTAAACAACCCCCTAGTGAAATGTTTTCTTTCATAAGTGTCGCCTTCATCATAGTGTTTCTTCATACTAATAGGACAGAACCCAAGCCAGGAACTATGTAACCCAGGCTGGCCTCACACTTGAAGCGGTCCTCCTGCCTCAACCTTCCTAAGCCCTGGGATCTCATGAATGAGCCACTATACTTGGGTAGGCATAGAATTTTAAGTGGTTAAAAAAAGAGAGATGAATGTTGTCTTCCCAAGAGCACTTTCTTAACGCTATCCAGCCAATTCTTTTATTTTATTTGGACCAGTGCATTGCTTTTCTGCTTAAGGAAGGTAAGGAGGACACCTGGAAAGGTGAGCAAGTGTTGGGCGGGGCCAACTGTAGAGCGAGCAATTAGTCTATCACATCAGGGCACAGGAGCAGGCTCACAGGCAGCTGCCACACCAATCTGAATGGTTAGGTTACCTCTGCTCCTAGAGTCCCTTAGACCCTTGCTAGCAACCCATCTTTCCAGGCCCCAGGCATAACGTACATCCCATTATGGAGAACAACAGTCCTGCGCTGAATACTGAAAAGGTCTGAAAGCTTTTATATCCTAAACCACAGGCTCTTACCCTCAGCTTCACATGAAATCACCTGGGAAGCTTCTAACACCAATTGCCTTGGCCCAGGAATCTGAATTATTTCAAATTTCCCCAAGAAAACTATATTATTTATTCAATTATCACCCAAGAAACTTGTTTAAAATTCAAATGTTGGTCCGGGGAAATGGGCACTTACCATGCCGGCCTGAGAAACTGAGTTTGAATTCCAAGAATCCACATAAAGCTGGGCATGGTAGCTGCACTGGCTAGTTTTGTGTCAACTTGATACAAGCTAGAGTATCAGAGAGGAAGGAACCTCAACTGAGAGAATGCCTCCAAAGCACTGAGCTGTAGACAAGCTTGAAGGGCATTTTCTTGATTAGTGTTTGGTGTGGGAGAGTACAGTCCATTGTAGGTGCCAGCCCTCGGCTGGTGGCCCTCAGTGCTATAAAAAACAAAAAACTGGCTGAGCAAGCCATGGGGAGCAAGCCAGTGAGCAGCACCCCTCCAGGGCCTCTGCATCAGCTCCTGCCTCCAGGTGTCCTTGCTTCCTCTGGCAGTGAACAGCGGTGTGGAAGTATAAGCCAAATAAACCCTTTCCTCCCCGGCTGTCTTTGGGTCCTGGTGTTTTATCACAGCAAGAGTAACCCTAATCACGACAGCAGGAGCTCGTGGCTAGCATCCTCATGTTCGTGTGGTACACATGGCAGTGGAGACAAGAGAATCCTAGGCTCTCCAGAGGCAGCAAGGCTGATGCACACAGTGGCAGACATGAGATCCCGACTTGAACAAGATAGAAGTCGGGGGGGAGGGGGGGGCTGACACCCAAGGATGTTCTCTAAACTCCATGCCTGTGCCATGGCACGACGGGGGCAAGTCCCCACGGCATGCACAATTCTAAAAAATTAGAATATTCTTAAATAAAAATGTTGCTTCATCTCACTTGGGATGAAGCCAGAGCCACTGGCTTTTAACAGTCACTGGTTAGTGTGGCTGCTGCCGGTTCTACTTATATAGCACTTTGGGTGGCAAGGCTCTTGACCATTGCGTCTTCCTCTGACGGTCACTTAGAAATACCTACGAAAGTATGTGCTTTCCCCAGCTCTTCCGTACCTGGTCCTCCGTCTGAGGGGCGGCTATTAACTCCTCAGTCTGCATTCCCAGTGGGCAGTGATGGGACTGCATTCCTCTTCACTACTGCCATTTGCCCTGATTTAAATCTAGAAATTACAAGTTTCAGTAACAGCCAAACCTTTATTTAAAATGTTAATAAAGGTTTTGGTACATGGTTTTAAAAAAGCGGAGGGAGCATCTCTCCAATCTACACTGGCTTCTCTCCTCTGACTCCTCCTTATGAGGAGGCTTGGAATCCCATTTCCCTGGCAAACCCAGGGTAACTTCACATCAACTGCCTTAACATGATGGCACCTGCAAAGCCCCTTTAGCTGAAGAACCCACAGGCTCCAGGCATCAGGACACAGACAACTTAGGGGATGAAGAGGAGAGGAAAAGAAGAGATGCAATACTTAGCCTACTACAGATTTCCCCCTCTCTTCTGGGCCAGGACACAGACGGCCAGAGAGCCTTGAGAAAGTTTCTAGCCCAATAGCGGTGCACATGTGCTGGTCCTCCTGACCTTTCCAGAGGTTTCTCCTTATATTTCCACTCAAAGAGCACACTACTCAAGCCCCAGCCTCCTGGAGAGGCACAGTGGGTGAATTTTGATCATCCCTTGTCTGAAGGCCATGGAGACCAAACTCCAACCCTTCTGGGAGATTTAGAGGCAAAGGGCAGCAAGCAGAGGGTTCAATCGGCGCTTCTGCAGGAGGCTCAGCACAAAAGTGCTTTCCTCTTTTATTTGACATTTATAGAGTTCTCCAGCACTTCTCAACCCCTGTAACTATAACCCCGATCTCATTTGGCCTCTTTCAGCTTGGATTTAAAAGCTGAGCACTCTCTGAAGCAGGAGGCTATTAAAACTTCACGGCCTTTTACAAAATATCGTTTGACAGGAGGAGTTATGAAACACTGTCTAGTACGATTAAAGTCACACTGAGATTGTCAACACCCATGCATCAAGCACACTGTGAGAAGCGACCATCGGGACGAGGACACGGTGCGGTCTCTTCCCTAGCTGGCCATGCTGGCTCTGGGCTTTTCCAGTTCATCTCTGCCACTGGCTCTGAACCACGAAGTCCAGCCATGCCACCAGACATGGGCCAATCCTGTCAGTGACTCCTGCCCTAGTCTTTTCTCCAAACAGGAATTCTGGCTTCCTACTTGTTGGGAGACTCAGGCAGAGGTCTGGGTAGGATATAGAAATGTCATTTCTCCTGTCTTCAGCTATAGCCATGCAGTATTTTTTTTTTCACCCCTTGACACTGCATGCTAATTTCAGCCACTCCATCTCTCCTCTGCTTCCGTGTAGACTACCTCCTGGGCCCCATGTGTGGACCCAGCGGCTGCCTCTCCACTCCGTCCAGCACCCCAGTAAATCCTGCTTCCCCCACTCAGTTTCATCCATAGGCCTTTGCTCTTACTGTGAAGTCTAAAGCTCATCACTGCAGCCTACGGTTCTGACCCCTTCTAGTTACCCTCACGCCCACTTCTTCTCCAGCCTCTGTGCCATCCTTACCCTCACCATCTGCCAGCATCTCCAGTGTGCCAGGCTTTGTCACGTCAGCATCTTTGACCATGTTTCCCTTCCCTGGGAGACTCCTCCGCTCCTCTAACCTGGCCAGGCCCTTCTTACCTGAAATGATACACGGAGAAGAGGGGCTTCTCCGGCCATATCTCTAAAGAATGTGTCCGGTGCCTTTGAATTCCTCTTTCAGCAGTGAGTTTGCTATTTCCTTTGTATATATACTGTGATTTTTTTTTTGTTTGTGTGTGTTTGTTTCCAGGTCTAGGGTCTGCGTTCACTATAAACAAGTCTACTGCTGAGATAAATCCTCAGTCTCATATTTTATCTGTAATTATTAGTTAGGTTTTTTTTTTTTTTTTGACTCCTTGCTAGAGCTGTCTTTTCCATTGGACATGAAGCTTCATAAAGGTAAAGCATGTATCTTTCCTTTTCATCTGGGCATCTCCAGCCACAGGTGCTGGAGGCACAGGCTTGACCGCCTGTTTAGCCTGTCCAATGCCTCCCTGCATGGGCTTTACGCTCTGCTCTTCCCCTGAGTCCTTTCCCTCCATCCATGTCCTCTACCATCTCTCAAGCGGTCTCCTTGCCCCTGCTTCTTTTCCTTTGCTCTTCTCATGAAGCCCCGAGCACCCACCAACCTCATCTTCAACTCAGAGAGCTACATCTTTATCCTGCCTACTCCCGAGAGCGCAGCATCTACCCACCCCTTGCCAGGCTTCCATTCGGCGTGCTTGTTGGAAGGTCGGATCAGGATGGACAGATTTCCCCTAAGCCAGCCTTTTCTCCTGACATCCTTAGTTCTCTTGATGAGGCCTCCATTCTTTTTGTAACCAGGCTTAGTGATGGTTTTGCTGCTAGCCCCTCTCCTCATACAATCAGACAGACTGAACAGTGGCTCCCTTGGGGGCCACACAGCCCTTCTCTCTGGAATTCGCTAATACCCACTGAACTGATTTCCTGGCTTCTCAACACCATCCATCCTTCTGCCATTGATGGGTCCATCTTAGCTGGGCTTAATCACCTTAGTCCCCCACTTGCAGGGATCCCCAATTGCTGGCCAAGTTAAGTCCTAATTTCCTAGGCTGGCAGTCAGGCCCAGGTGACCTTACTGGTCGGCACTCCATCTGCAGTCTCCGTGGTCCAGCACAGTCCCAGACCCTTTGTTGTTCTTTCTCTTTCTGGCACTCCGCTCTCTGGATCTGCTACTTCTGCTCTTGTCTTCATGTGAAATGCCCTCTTTCATCTTTGTCTGTTAGAGTGTCCCAAGGGTCCCTCTGAGGGTTCTTTTACAATAAAACCTTTGTCCCGGTTCTCAGCAAGAGAGACGGCTTCCTTATCTGAAATGCCATGCCCAGCTTTAACCTCACTTTTCTTTGGATTTTGAATTTTCGCTGTTTTCATATTTGTATGTCTTCCACACTCTCAGTTTTGTGAGGATTTAAAACAACCTATGTCTTAACCCTCATTACAGAAGTACACACGAGAGAGAGAAGTAGAGACAGTTTAGAGTCTTCAACACTGATTATAAATGTTGCCTGTCCCCAGAGTACTCTTCAGAGAGCTCACTGGCTCCTAAAGGACAGTTTAAGTTCATGTTACACATGACAGATTGATGATGTAGACTATTCTCTGTGCTCCCCCAGCATCCCCCCTCCTTTCTTGACCTATATTTAATTGCCCTATCTTATTCCATCCCCCCTTCTCTTTAGACCTCTTCCCCCACTCCCATAGTCCCCTTTCTGCTCTCATCCCCCCCCACACACACACATTGAAAACCAGGTCCTGCATATGAGATGAAACATGATATTTGTTTGCCAGAGCCTGGTTTCTTTTCCTGAACACAGTGATCTCCAGTTCTATCCATTTTCCTGTGAGAGGCACAATGTAATCCTTCTTTATAACTGAGTAAGTTCCCGTCACACACGTGTCACACGGTTTGATTTCTCTGCCCTCTGACGTCAGTCATCTAAGCTGGCTCCATGTTGGGGTTACTGTGAGGAGTGCAGTAATAAACACAGAAACACATGGACTCTGTGTGCTGACTTAGAATTCTTCAGTTACATACCAGTTGGATCATGCAGCCATTCTGTTTGTTGAGGAACCTCCACGCAGATCTCCATCAAGGCTCTACCAGCTTACGTTCCCACCAGCAGTAGATAAGGGTCCCTCTTTAACATGCATTCTGGGAATATGTTTGCTGGTGGGGATTGAACCTAGGGCCTTGTACATGCTGGGCAAGAACTGCCGCTGACCAGCAGCCATATCTACATGCTGAACAGTTGTACTGCAAGTTCTACTGGGCAAGCGCTGTTGCAGACAGCTCGCTTAGCCTCTCTGAAGCTCTGATGTCCTCCTTGATGAAAACTGGTCAGCTGGACCACGTGATTTGTTGGGAGTTGTGAACCCCAGATCCTGAATTTCTTGTAAACAACTTGTTTTCCCCTGATCTGAGTGCCTACAGCTGCTCTGAGCAAGAGACCCTCAGGAGTTCCTGATGGCAGGGGAGTGGTTTCTGGTGTGTTTGGCTGGGGCATGGCTATCCCTATATAAGCTGCCCCGGAACACAATAAAGGGGGCATTCTTGGGGCATTCTGGCATTAAGGATGACCTGTGTCTCTGTGTGTCTTTATGTGCTTCAATATCCAGCCCCTTGCCTATTTCATGAACTATATGGTGGTGCACAGAGCGCAGATGGGCGTGGTGCGCTGCAGTGATTCCCAAGATGCTTCTCTCCCCTGAAATTCTGGGAAGTCTAGAATCTCTACCTGCTCTTTTTGAATCCCTAAAAGACAGCCAGTTTATGACTCTTGGGAACAGCCTGAAACTAGAGAGGTCAGAAGGTTAACCACTTAGAAAGGTCACGGCAAGAACTGGAGGAAAGGAAGAGCTTTGGTATAGTGCCTGGCAGGCTCTGTCTGTGCTAAAGGCTGTTTACCCACCACCCACTCTGCTCCTTCCAAAGCCCTTTCTCTAACACACACACACACACACACACACACACACACACACACGCAAACACACACGCGCACGTATATACATACATACATACATGCATACATATATAATACTCTTCCAGCCATTACCCACTTTGGTCAGTAAATTACCACTGACAAAATGCATTGGTGTTTTAAAGGTCCAAAGTCATGATGTAGCATGCTACAGAGCAAGGGCATAGCCAAGACTTAGCCTTTGACCTGTTACTACCTAGCTAGTAAATTTTGGCTGACATCTGAAGAGGAACAATTTCTTCATTTCTCCAGATGCCAATCCAAGATTCTAAGCTGTAGCGTTGTTTTCTAGACCAACAACAGTTGTGCAGGGAGGGGGGGGGGCGACACTCTGCCATTTTGGAGTGGAAATTTGTGTTGACCTTGGGGAAATTCCTAGGATTGGGTTGGGCCTGGAGGGTTGGGGAGGTCACGTGGGGCTGTCCCTTCCTCTTCCAGAAGGTGGGGTTAGGAGGAACCTAGAATGCTGTCCTTGCAGCCTGAGCTCTCTCCTGGAGCTGAGTCAGTCACAGGACAAAATAGGTGTGCTGGCACCTGCCTGCTTGCCTGCCCGCCCGCCCTCCCAGAGCAATTCCTTATATGGCACTTGTTTCTCTGACAGGTAATATGTTCCTGGGCATGAAATTTATTTTCAAACAGCTCTTCAAACAGCCTTCAGAGAATGCTTTGTTTTGTTTCATGGAGTATTGTCTCAGGGTGACAGCCCTTTTACCAGCAATTTCCCTCTGGACATGTGTAGCTAACAGAACTTGTTATACTTCTGGGCTCAAGGATCCCTGAGAAGAGGAAACCTATGGTAGGCAGTGCAAGCAGCTGGAACCTTGCTTAGCCCAGGCTCTATGCTCACCTACACGGGGGCTGTGTGGTGATATGGGGCCTTGCGCATCTTCCCCCCTGCCTTCATGGTACTTGAACTGCTGAAGTTTGACAAAGCCTAACATGTCCGGAATAGCATGGCTAGGACCTAGATGGGGTAGTCGCAGTCCCAGCATGAAGACTGAGGTCAACATGATCCTGTGTGGTGAAGGTATCGCACCCTGCCCATTGACCATACATCTGGCCTTCTGCCTGTTGCCTATGTCTTCACCCCTTTCCGAGGAGACACCAAAGCATCACCAATCAAGTTCAAGACACCTCTACCTGCCTGGTCCCAGCTTTCTCTCCACACTCCTGTAAAAGTTTGTGTATGTCAGTGTTCTCTGACTTGCTCCACTGTCCCTAGGTGTCATCACTCTGAAGGTTGTAGGTGGACTTTTCTGACCAGCCAGCCTGTTCCCAAGTAACTCTGCTTGGTTCTCCCACCTAACTTCTGCCTGCCTGGCTATTGGCCAGTCAGCTCTTTATTACCAATGAGATCAACACATCTTCACAGTGTACAGAAGGATTATTCCACAGCAGAAGGTAGCTATGATCTCATCCACATTGAAGATAAAGAGTGGGTGAAGGGCTGCTAGCTACCCACCACCACCGAAACAGACAGGGGGCTGAGCCAGACTAGACTCTAAACTCTCTGGAAGAGTACCCATGATCTGCGTTCCCTGGCCCAAAGCCTCTGACAACCAATAAAGCAAAGGTCCTGCCATTGTGAAGGGCAAGGGCAAGATCAATGGATGCATCTGTTTCCCATGTCTTCTGCAATACCTAGAAACCTAAAAACAACACATGTCTGTTCCCTTAGGGATTTGGAAACCAGAAACCTGTAAGCGACTTCACTGGGCTAAAGCAACATCGTTCTAGTTGGAAGCTCTGGGCGAGAAGCCATCTTCTTGCCTTTTCTAGTTTCTAATGGCCACCAGCATTCTTTGTTTGCATTTCCAAAGTCCTTTGTGCCATGTAAGGAAATAGTCTCACAGGTTCTGGGGACTAGGTGCAGACATCCTTGGAAGGTATTGACTCAGCCGACCACAGAGGGCCGCCCATTTCTCTTGAGAACTAGGGATAGTTGCTAATATGCATTTGAGTCTTTGCCTCTGTTTGTATTTTCCATTCTCCTTGGCAGGAAAGCAAGTCTTCAGAGACACAGGGGTCACAAGGAACAAGTTCTAGTAGAGAGGTTCTGGAATGCGCAGCAGGGCCCCCCAGGTCCCACCATCTTTCCTGTGAAGATAATGGAAGAGAGAAAATTCGGGGTTCTCAAGCAGCCAGTGGCCTGAGTTCATACATTAGCTTCTTTGTGGAAGTCCTCTTTGTATGCTGTGAATATGGTTGTTTAATTAATAAAGAAAACTGGCTTGGCCTGATAGGGCAAAAGAATAGAGGTAGGTAGGGAAAACTAAACTGAATGCTGGGAGAAAGAAGGGCGGAGTCAGAGAGAAGCCATATAGCCCTGCCCAAGCCAGGTGGAACTTTAGCTGGTAAGCCACAGTCACATGGTGATACACAGATTAATAGAAATGGGTTAAATTAATATGTAAGAGTTAGCCAATAAGAAGCTAGAGCTAATGGGCCAAGTGGTGATTTAATTAATACAGTTTCTGTGTGGTTATTTAGGGGCTAAGCGGCCCCTTCCTTACAACACAGGAACCTGTTCATTGCCTTCAAACTACCCCCTTACACCTTACACAGAAGCTAGAAGACACCAACTGTTTGCTTTAACTATTGTGTCCCATTGCACCTTATAACTGTCCAGTTTTCTTCCCCTGATCTACACAGGGCTCTGCAAAACGAGCCTTCTGTCCACATTCCCAATCTTAACCCATGCCACAGCTGCTCAGTCACTGAGTTCAAGCCAGTTCCGTGTGGTGTGTAATGAGAATCTTGGTCATTTTAGGAAAAGCAGCCATCGGGTTGCTTGTGCTGTCTGCTGATGAGCTATGTGCAGTGGCTTCATTAGCCTACTTCTGCTAAAACCTCAGCTTCCAGAACACATAGGCTTCCTCTAAGAATGGAAAGGTTATCTAAGCAACCCAGCCCCTTCATGGAATTTTAGAAAAGAAAAACAAAACGCGAAACTAGACCGACACTTTTAAATCTCTCCAATAGCAGCTGGAGCAGCTTCTTCCTCGAAACAATGGTCCCTTTAGTATAGCTGCTTCTGGACCATTATCTTGAAAGGCTGCGCACTGCAGAAGGGGAACTAATGTCGCTGTCACTTTAAAGGGGAGGCAGACTTAGAAAAAAAAGTTGGTTCCACGGTTGAGTGGAACCTGGAAGTAAAGCAATTTTCTATTTGTTAGGTCAGTGGGTGAGTGTGTGTGTGTGTGTGTGTGTGTGTGTGTGTGTGTGTGTGTGTGTTGGCAACCTGATAAAGGTACTTGTATAAGGCAGGACAAACAGAGAAGTCTGTAGAATAGTAAGTGGCACAAATTGACTGTGGATCACAGGATGATAGTTGGGGCATCTGGATAATCACTGTGGGTTCAGTTTGATTAGACCAAAGAGTAGGAACAAGTCCTGGTAGACCCAGTGTTATTTAGCCTATCTGTTCTTTTTTGCCATTTGCATCCTTAACCCTCTTCCCTACCATTTACCCATGTTTCTCTCCAACTCCCCATGGCAGGAGACTGACGACTCTCCAGTCAAGTCAGTAGGAACTCCCTTCAGTACTCCAGTGCATGTGTTTGCAATAGACAGAACCTGTAGAGGAAGTAACAGTGCACACCCGCCTGGGCTCATCTTGGAAGGGACAAATTAAGACACAGTGAGACTCAGGACAGTTGGGTGATGAGAGGGGAAGGCAGCCTCCCCTGAGTAGTGCCACAGAAGGGCAATGAGGCAGGAGGCAAAGGCCCACACTGCAACACCAAGTCTACCACTGCCAACTGGGTCTCCTTGACCTCCCTGAACTTCATCCTCCTCTTCAGATGTGAAATGAGAGACATGGTGTAGGTCATGGGATACAGTAAGATGAAGGGATAGCCGATGATGGTTTACACCAAATAACTGTTCATTGAAATATGTACAAGATGCAAAATAGAAAATCAGTCAAGACAAGACAATCAAGATGGAAATGAGTGGGGAAAAGATAACCTATCTTTTACTCTAAGGTGGTCTTCAAGAGTCCTTACCAGTAAACACGCTATCATATTTATTTAATCAAATATATGTCTGCTATGAAGGAATTTTCAAGATGTATTTACAACTTTAAAGCCATTGAACTTAAGGCAGGAAGTTATTACAGATGGGCTTGACCTAATCATGTGAACCTTTTACATGTAGAGAGTTTATTCTAATTGGTGGTCAAACAGAAAGCCATGGCCTGAAACACAGAAGGATCCAGCACATGGTTGAAGACTTGAAGATGGGGAGGACCCCTTGCCAAAGAAGTTAGCATCTCTGGGAGCAGAGAGTAGTAGACAAACATGGACCACAATCCTACGGGAACAATAAGAATAAACTGGGCAGTGACGGACTTTCAGTATCTCTATGTGAGAACCCAGTCTCGCTAGCACAATGACCCGACCCATGTGAGACCCTGAGGAGACAGCCCCCAGGGCTTTGGTTAGTTTGATAAAAGTGAAATGCATGGGTAGTCATCAGAACCAAGCTGCCCAGGACCTCTGGGTAGGACGAGGCAGATAATGTCAGTCTGTCACTCTTAATTACAATAAGATGAAATCATAGCAAAGATATTGTGTTTGGAGAGAGCAGTCAACTCACAGGGCCACTCGCAATGAATAAAAACCGAGATGAACTTGGCCAAGGAAGCTGGCGGAGTCCATCTGTATCCGTTGGGTTGTTCCCTTTGAGTGTTCTCTGACGTAAAGGAGGAAATTCATGGGTTACTTCAAATCTCGCCAGTGTTCCAATGAAAACAGGAATATTCCCTCTGGAAACACTTCCTGATGTGGAAAAATAGTCATGACCTCCAAGACCCTAGCTCCTCCAGGCCCATTCCAGGGCTCTCCTGATGGAACTGCGTTCATGATGTGGGGACACAGCAGAGAAGTTACATTCAGAAACTTGGACTGGACTCTTAGCTCTGATGTTGGATAGCTCTGTGCCTTAGACAAAGGCCACCACTTCTTTGAACCTCCATTTCCTGACCTACAAGGACAAATAAGAACGCATCATAAATGCAAGACGTGAAGAAGGGCAGGGACCTAGATTGAAAGAGTCATAGTGCAGGTGGCCAGATGGGGATGTACGCCTCAGAGGATGATCCAGTACAAGCTACTGGTTGGCGAGGTAGGGCTGCAGGCCAATGTATGGGTGAGACTCATATACTCAGTGAAAGACAAGACGTAAGAACACATATTGTTATTGTTCTGCTTATAGTGGTCCTTCAGTATCCACGAGTGACTGGTTCTAAGAAGTCTTTTCTTACCTACCTCCACTGACACAAGAATCTACTGCTACTCAAGTCCTTTACATGAAATAGTACATGGGTTGAATCTTTGGATAAAAGAACCTATATATAAAGAAAGCTTGTTGTATAGAACAGAGAAAAGATGAAGAGCGGATGCCTAGGGTGGGGAAGGGAAAGAGCATGAGTGTACAGAGGTGCTAAAATGTCCTAAAGTTAGATTTTGAGTATTGTACTTTAGATAGTTCATATAAGGGTGGTTTATGATATATAAATAAGGTTTGTAGTGGCATTTCATTTGTATTTTAATAAATAAAGCTTGTCTGCAGATCAGAAAAGTAAAACAGCCACACTGGCCAGCCTTACAGACAAGGCAGCAATGACACCCACCCACCTTGAATCCTAGTAGCCACACTAGCTTGCCATAGAAACCAGGCAGTAGTGGTGCACGCCCTTAATCCCAGCCCTAGAGAGGATTATAAAATGGGAGGAGAGGGCTCTCGTGCTCAGTCTCATTTTGAGATTTCCTGGAGGCAGGATCACCATTTTCAAACTGAGGTCAAGGTAAGAATCAGTGATTGGCTGGCTGCTTTGCTTTTCTGGGCTTCAGGTTGAACCCCAATATCTGTCTCTGGGTTTTATTAACCATGCTTCAGAAGGTGTTAATTAAAAAAATGTTCAACACAAGTTTGTGAGGAAATAATACAGAAACAATTTGAGCCCTCTGGGCTTGCTGCCCCCAGGAAGAGGGAGAATAAGTACAAGCTATCCAGGACATGGGCTTAGTATATTAGTATATGAGTTGCTTCTTAGAATATGAATTGTATGTATATACATATGTATGTATGTATGCATAGCCTTTCTAGTGACCCCAAATCACAGCTTGGGTATAGTTGTTTCACTGTAAGGTCAGTCTGATTAATAACTACAAATGCCTTAGGGAAAAATGATAGAACCATCATAAACTACAGTGTAAGAATATAAATGAATGAATGGAGCACTAGTTTCTTAATAATTATCCTCTATTCAGACCTCAGTCATAGATCTCAGACTGAAAAACTGTCTCCATGTTTCTAAGCCCAAAACTGAACTCAGATTCTGCAGCTTGACTATAGTATTTATAGCACCAGAACCAGGGG
Source organism: Alexandromys fortis (assembly GCF_014885135.2). Taxonomy (NCBI): domain Eukaryota; kingdom Metazoa; phylum Chordata; class Mammalia; order Rodentia; family Cricetidae; genus Alexandromys; species Alexandromys fortis. The sequence continues at coordinate 2,471,466 of NW_026067959.1, read as the reverse complement.
GTTCTGGATGAGTATGGCCCAGGGCAGCAGAATCAACATCCCCTAAGGCCCTGATAAAAATACTATAATCCTTAGGATTCACCCCATATGTACAGAAATAGAAACTGGGCGAGGGCAATAGCATGGTTAAATGAAGTGCTTAGTGTTGTTGTCAACTTACTAAAGCCTGAGAAGCCTTGCTCGGGGTAACGATATGCAAATGGACACATGAGCACACACGTGTATACACATACATACCAGCCTCCCTCCGGGAAGTCATATGAACCAGAAGATGCTCTACTGTCCAGAGAGTACAGAAGTAATGATGGCTAATACAAGACACGGTCTCCACCACTCACTTCTCCCTTCAGGCCTCTTCCCACAAGTACTATGCTTTGTCACCATGAGCCAGGTAACGGGCCTTGGGCAGTCTGGACAATCCCGCTTTGACTAGGTGTCTGCACTAGTGTTGAGTGAGGAAATGTAACGTGGAATAATTTGGCAGAGTGCAAGGGCCCGTTAAAACGCCACCGATTTCCCAAGGTCTTGGGTGGCGCGTAGAAAAGTCAGAATTTCCTATCACCCGAACCAGGGAACATGTCCTGAAAGGCTGGTGTGCTGAAACAAAGCTTGGAGCCCACACAAATAAAGTCACAAAGTGCCTCAAACCCACAATTATGGCAAAGCGCTAGGCACCATTGTAAGTGTTCAAGAGTACGGGCAGGACAGGACTAGCCGTGACTGGTGGCAATGAACGCAGGTTAAGTAGTCTCAAAGAAGAGAGCAATCCAGTCTCAGTAGAGGTCAGGGAAGGTACAGCTGAGCTCTGCCCAAGGACCCTCTCCCAGCTGCTGGTTCAAGAAAATCAAGCTTCCCCATACCTGAACGTTCACGGGAAGGGGAGGGAGATGGCTGTTTCCTTGGCAACAGGGATGAGAGCTTGACGTTGAAATAACCACTCAATATTAACCCCAAAGAGACAACCACAAACTGGGAGAGATTGGGTGATCTATAGGGCAGCAAGCTAGGTAGCAATTTCAGATAAGTTACAGGAAATAAAGTTGAGCATTTTTTTTTGCAGCGATCCAATTAATAGCTATTCATAAAACTATCAATATGTTGCTGATTTCATAGTTTTGCCTCATGGTTTTGCAGAGGCGTAAAGGAAAAGCAGAGGCTGGCTCTGGCTTTAGAGGGTGGACTTGCTCCAGGTTTCAACACCAGGTGCCCTTGTCTCGTTTAGGAACGCTTCCCTTTCAACCTAAAGCCCCCAACAGCTGATGCTCCTTGGCCCAGTGGCCCAGGCACAGCTGGAAACTGAAGAAGGTGAACACGTGCTTCCAAAGTTCATTTTTCATAGAATCAAAGCTCATCTAGCCAGACCCTCGAATTTCACAGATGAGAGAAACCAAGGTCAAAAAAGCTAAGCTAAATTGCCTGCTGACTGTAAGCAAGGCTGGGCCGAGAATCCCAACTACTCCAAATCCAGATCCCCACCGAACCACACCAAAGAGCTCACAAAGCAGAAATAACAGACTCCACTGAGTGTAGCTAATAAGAAAACCCAAAACTTAGCATCTTTGTCAGTGTCTTTCTTTCAGGCATCCACTAATGTTCACTTTACTTCTTTGTCGCCCACACTTGCTGAGTCTCCCAGTGAAAAGTTATTCTGAGAGGAGCTGAGACAAAGCCCGGGTGATCTGTGGCTGCCAACGCCAGGCTCTTCCTGGCAGGGGCAAGGGGTGGCTAAGCTGTCTTCTGTGCTGAAGTGAGAGACATGAGTGCCTGCACTTCTGCAATCCCAAAGGGCTTTCTGACAGTCAGCTGCCTCCTCAGTCTTCCAAGGGCTGCTCCTGTCGGAGCAAAGGAGGACTCGGTGTGTGTCACAGAGCATGGCTTTCAAAATGCCATGATCCTGAGTCTGCACAGATTGGGCAATATAATGAAAACGTGGTACATATCTTATCTCTTCTATTACCTAAAGAATTTTTGTCTTTAGTTTGTATTAGGAAGAAAAGAGCAAATCAGAGCAATTACTTTGATGATTTCGTCTAAAAGCATGCTTGCTTTTATTTCCTAGAAGAACAATTCATGAATCGATACAGGTGCGAGCGCTGCTTCTTAACGTCAAATAATCTCAGAGGAGCTGGGAAGTTCCTCCGCAGCTCTTGCCCGATGTCACCATAATCGTACAGGAACCCAGCCCTTCTGTGCCAGAGAGAGTGAGTCAACTCCTTGCACTGCATTTTCAGTACAAATTTTATTGTGCGCTGCTGATGTTTTTATTATATGTTCTTAAAAATGTCCTTCTCGTGGACAGTCATCCTCTCTGTTATGACAACAATGTCTGGCAGAGTGAACCAACATGGACAATTTTCTTTTGTCCCTCTTAGAATACGTGCCGGATTCCTCTCGCACCAGCACAAAGAAACAAATAAATGCAATACGTTTTCTGTATGTCGCCCCATTATCTGCTACTAGGTATTTAATTCTATGATTGCTTTTCATACTTAACTGAGTTAAATCACAGTTCTGATAAATTAACACCTACGACTTTCTTAAGAGTCAGGGTAAGACGCTGGAGAACATTTATTTGTCTAATATAATGTTTGAAAATATTTTAACTTGGAAGTTCTTCAGTAAATATCAAGATTGCCTTAGAGACATCTAATACTTTGATTTCAAGTTCTCACTTTGAACAAAACCTTTCTCTTTGCTTATCTAAATCTCTCCTGAGTATTCTAGAAATAAAAAGAAAGTAACACGCACGCACACATGCACATACACATAAGTAACATGTGCGAACACATACACACATGCACACATACTCCACAAATACATACTCCACACACATGCACACACACACATATGCACACACATATACACATGCACACACATATACAGACACATACACACATATGTACACACACTCCACACAAACATACACACATGCACACATGCTTCACACACACATGCACACACATATACAGACACACACACATATGCACACATATTCCAAACACACATACTACACACACACTCTACACACACACTCCGCACACATACACACCCCCACACACCTAGCTCACCCATTGTCCCTTTGTCTCCTTCCACTTATAGAGGTGCACAGTAATGTGAGATGGGCGGGGCTGTCTTCAGACACAGTTTGAGGAGCTGATCTCTACTGGAGACTATAGACAAGGCCAGGGGCATGCATCTACTGTGGAGGGCAGATTTCCTAGACAGACACTCCTTCAGCTGGGAACTAGGTTTGTCATTCCTCACAGGATGAAGAAACAAGGTCTCTGGAAGCTTTGAGATACATACGGTCAGTGGCAGGTGGCTCTTGGGCCTAATCGGTAGGAAGAGATGAGTCCCTTGGAACAGGTAGTACCAGAGGAGAGGAATAGGCAACCACCCAGAATATCAGGGCCAAATCCCCAGTGGTGAAGTTGCACGTGACCACCTGTACCAGTCGCAAATAAGCTGGTGCATTTTATAAATAGAGCAATGCTTCATAGGGAACATCAGGACTTGCATTTCTGGAGCCTTTGCAATTCTCTACTGCTAATTATATTTCATATGTGAACCATATGCTAACAGAATTTTAGGACAGCACACGGTCTCGGAGCTTATTTGGTTGAGCTCTCCTCTCCTAGTGGTCAGGGATCTCTGAAGTCCATGGGGTTAAATAGCATTCCTGAGCTCTCAGACTCTCAGAGTGGAGAACTTGTGGTTAAAACTAATGGACCCTGCAGACAGTACCTATAGCAATAGAACAACCAACCTCTATTTATTTTAGTAATTAGGAAAGCAGGATGTATTGAGACCAGAGAGACTGGGAGTAGAGAGATTGGCAGTACCCATTGTGAGGCAGGGCCTGTTGATCATAATAGTAGACGTTTAGGCCTGCGTGACTGTGAGCTCCTCCTGGATGCTCTCACCTGTGTCCGCACCGCAAGCACGAGCGGCAGCAGTGTAGCAGGTGCCCTCCGGCTGCTATCTTTCCTCGCTTGTTTGGAACTCTGGCCTCCTTAAGGAAGCCCAGAGCAACTTTGAGGCCTATTACTACAAAATCCTCAAACATACTTTAAATTGATAGCCTTAACTAGAAGGGGGCGGGAAAATGTTTTCTCTCTGACTCAGGACTGTTCTCAGAACCCTAACCAAGGTTTTGCAGCTCTCAGCTTGCTTCCTCTAAGTGCTTCTCAAGAACCTTGCTCAGCCTGAAAACCAACCCTGGAGTTCCCCTTCTTCTTATGATAGCTGTGTTGGGTATAGAACAACTGTGAAATATGATGGGGAGTGGGGTGTGGGTGCTAGAAGCTTCCTAAGGAAAGAGACACAGCGGGGAGAAGCCTGGATGCTGCCACCGATACATGTGACACAGCAGCCTCATGAGCCACGAGGAGAGCTAGCTGAAAGACAACCCATAATACTGATGAGGGTAGAGCAAGAATACAGAAATCTCAGACCTTGGTATCCCTTTGTTTAATCTCCCCTGTAGTCTTTCTACCAATGGAATGGGTTATCACGCTAGCTAATAAACTATGTAAGCCAAGGGCTGCAGCTGAGCGACAAAATGGCATGGTAGTGCTTATGTAAGGTTATAGAGAAGGGAGAATGATAAATGCAGTAAGGAAAATGATACAGTCAAGCTCACAAAAATTAATATCAGTTGTCACTTTGTTAGCTCTATAGAAAGATACTTAGTGCAAATATCTTTCATGTGTCCCCCTTCTACTCTCCAGAGACAAATCATAATAACGTCTTATACATCCTCACGTCAATTTTAAAGTAAAATAGTGTAGAATTTTTTTTCAGATCTAAGACATTTTCCATGTTTTCCAATGGATACATGGATGTTCCTTTTAATAACCAAACCAGTTGGAAACTACTTTTAATCAAGACTGTGTTTTATTCAATAAACTTCTGAAGATGTGGGAATATTCCAGCTGAAAGCCTTTGGTTTTCCCAAATTCTTCTTTTAACTGAAGGAAAGAAGTGTGCTTAGAAATATCCAAAGATAGCCGGGCATCGGTGGAGCAGAACAGGTGGCGGTGGCGCGGGCCTTTAATCCCAGCACTCAGGAGGCAGAGGCAGGAGGATCTCTGTGAGTTCGAGGCCAGCCTGGTCTACAAGAGCTAGTTCCAGGACAGGCTCCAACACTACAGAGAAACCCTGTCTCAAAAAACAAAAAAAAAACTTAGAAGACATGCAGACATGCATGAGCTAGCTGCATGTGATTATTAGTGGAACTCTGCTTTACAGTATCTGTGAAGACAGCAGGCTTGTCACCATGTGAGTGTGGCAGGGACTTGGGCAGTTCCCCAGAGGCGCATACAACACTGTGTCAAGTGACTACCAAGGACATGGGCTGTAGCTCTGGTCTCTTAAGGGCCACATAACTATTTCATCTCATCATCAAGGGGGCTACAGACATTCAACCAATGTTTGGGGGATCCACAAGAAAACCCCTAAGCCTGCCTGGGGGGAGAGGAGGCCAGTAGTCCGGTAGAGTCTCCTCAACAATGAACACATCTCAGAAGGGCAGGATTCAGGGAAATGTCTACAGACCCTTCTCTTCCCTGAGAATTTCTGTAGCAACCTCTCTCCCTGAGCAACACTGACCACAGGAATGTGGAAATGCTCGGGCTTGTGAAGGAATAAAGGAAGCGATTAGAAATTTCCTGAGGGCGCAAATCTGCCCTGAAGCTTCCTGTTTCCAACATGTGGTTTAGGAAGCACTTCCCAACGCCATATGGGTGGAAATCGGCTATTATTTTAATAGCAGTGTGGTGCCAGTTGTCTTTGGAGTCAAATCAACGGTTCTTACCCGAGTTGAACTTTAGAAGATGCATTTCTCAAGATGCCAACACAAGGACTCAGCCAGGCTACCAATTAGGCTGGAGTCTCTGAGGCATATACGTAGGTATATCTAGGTAAACATTTGTGTATGTGGAGATGGATTTTTCTAAACTTTCGGAATCCTGGGGCAAAAATTTACTGAATGAAGCCGTGGCTTCCTCGCTTCTCACTCATGTGACACCAGGACACTATTTCTTCTTCAAGCCTCCTGTCCCTGGTCTGAGGCCACCACAGCCTAACAGAGTCAACGGCATGACGAAAGTGAAGATGTTAGCCTAGGGATCATGCCATGCCTGTGACCTGTATGCAGGACTAGTCCCTCCTTCCCCCTGCAGAGCCCGGTTTGAGCTGGCGACAGAACCAGTTGGTGCAGATGGGGACCGAGGAAGCTCACACACGGGCAGAAGTGCCACCTTCTCTTACCTCACCTGCTAGTGATGCTTGTGTATTCCTGGAAGAAAGCGAGTGTCCTGAAGTAGCACTGAAAAGCAGTCTCCTAGCAAGGGCTCACACCGAGGCAGCGAAAGTCCTACTCCTTCTCTCTGCTGGCAACTGGCCGAGAAGATGATGACGCAGCCACGCCCTGCGTGAATGTCGGCCAGCCTGTCACAGATGGCTGCGGGCAGTCAACAAAGCTGCTGACCCCAGACAGGAAAAGCAAAGGACCCACAGTCACCTGGAACCAACTGCAATAGGTCAGGCTTTCTGTGAGAATGTAACTCTCTCCTCTCTCTCTCTCTCTCTCTCTCTCTCTCTCTCTCTCTCTCTCTCTCTCTCTCTCTCTCTGTGTGTGCCCCTTGTGGTACCCCTGGGAGGGAGCTGACTTTTCTTAAGAATACCTATGATTTATTAAATAATTTCCAAATATCAAGCACATATGTGAATTACTTCATTTAAAAGTTGTAACAGTGAAGGAAGCCTGGGGTATCGCCTGTGAAGGTGGACATACTTAAAACTTAGAAAGGTCCCACTGGCCTGCTGTCAGTGACCCCACAGACTGTCCAAGCCCCACAACTGTCAGTGGACCTAGTTTGGTCCTATGCAGTCCCCGCTATCAGTCCAGAGTCAGTGAGCTCTCACTAGCTAAGGCCAGCTGTTTCTGTGAGTATCCCCATCATGGTCTTGACCCTTTGCTCATATTGTTCCTCCCTCTCTTGGACTGGTCTCCAGCAGCCAGGGCTTCACTGTAGATTTTTGTATCTGCTTCCATCAGTTGCTGGATGAAGGTTCTATGATGACAATTAAGGTAGTTATCCATCTGACTACAGGGGAAGGCCAGTTTAGGCGTCCTCTTCACTGTTGCTTAGAGTCTTAATGGGACCAGGATTCAACCCTAGTGCTTGAACTGGCATCTAGGAGCACATTCTCTTTGAAGGGACACCTTGCTCAGCCTAGATATAGGGGGGAGGGTCCTGGTCTTACCTCAAAGTGAAGTGCCAGACTTTGTTGACTCCCCATGAGAAGCCTTACCCTTTCTGAGGAGTGGATGGGGGAGGGGGAGAGAAGGGTGGGGCAGGAAGAGGGGAGGGAGTAGGAATGGAGACAGCTATAAAAATGAGAAAATATTGTATTAAAAATTCATAATAAAAGCAAAGACTTAGAATGGCAAATAACTTGTCTAAATCCACATAATAATAAAAATAGCCATATGTAAAACCAAACTTGTAGCAAACCATAAAGATTTTTATAGCCTATTTCTAAAAGGTGATGATACTGTGCCCTGATTGTTAAAGAAGGAAGAAAAGGTCTTTTTCTTTATTTTCTCCAGAAGCAAAGCAAAAGCACTGAGAGGCAGTGCCCACATCATCTTCATCATCTGTACCCATCCTTATTGATCTTTTTATTCTGGACTATAACCAGGAATTGATCTGCATGGGGGCAGCAGGGCCTGCCTCGTCCTTGCTATGAATATTTTTCCTTTTTTCCACTTTCATGTGTGCTTGTCCGTGTGTGTGTGGTGTGCACTATGCTTGCTCTGCAAGCCTGTGGGTGTGCACGTACATGTGCACTTGGCAGTGTGTAGCGGCCCCGGGGTTGATGTTGGAACTTATCCTCAACAGTGCTTCCACCCTATTCTTTTGAGGCAGGGTCTCTCAGTCAAATCCAGAGTCCAGTGACATGGCTAGTCTTGCTAGCCGGCCTGCCCCGGGAATGCTGCCTTCACACTCAGAGGCAAGAATTACTGGTAGGTTACCATGGTATTTATGTAAGTTCTGGAGTGCTTAACTCCATTTCTTATGCCTTAACCACCATTGTTATGCAATTTTAAAATCCTACAAAACCCAGACTTGGTGATTAATAATTTAGGGCTTGAAGGGAGGAAAGGGAAATGGGAAATGATGTAATTAGACTATAATCTCAAAAATAAAAATAATATTTTTTAAAAAGTACAAAAGTAAATTGAAGCCATGCATAGCTATCTGCTCTATTGACCTAACTCCCTTGTAAGCTCCAAAGAAAGGATTCAGACATCAGATCCCTTGTACTGCAAAATACATCAAAGTATGGGTCATTCTTGGAAAGGATTCAAGACTTGGTTAAAATCCTGCTGTGTACTTGGCCTTATCTCATTATTTTTATCTACATGGGTTCAAATTAGAAGGCATTACAAGGGACGAGAAGGAGAAAAAGTCTCCAAGAAAAGACTGACCAAGAAAAGACTTGGCTTTTCCCTATGGTGATGGCAAAAGTCCGTGTTGCTCTATGATGTCCAGCATCTTCAGTCTCTATAGCGATGCCTAGTGGGCTTGTTGCCACCTCTGTAATCCTTTCGTGAGCCTGTCAGTCCTGCAGCAGAGGAAGTGGCTGGAGGAGGAAGCAGGCTGTAGTCTGTAAGCTAAACATGAACTCGCTGGACTGGCGAAAAGTCCATTTGAGGCGTCATTGGAAATCATGCAGCCTTCCAAATCATGAGCAGTACACCAAGACTAAATCAAGAATGGCCATGTTCATGGTTACATGATCAACTAGTCATGGCTAACACTTGAGCCTTAATCCCTGGCTCCGGTGCTCAGTTTTTTGACTTCCCTAGCCAGCACCTTATAAAGTAAACTGAGGCTGGACTGTAACGCTGGGAGAGTGAAAGGCTGCTGAAGGCCAGGACACTGTGGATGAGGACGCCAGGGGCAGGTTTACAAAAGAAGCTGTGGCCTTCAAAGGTCATTATTTCCCCTGCAGGAAAGTCAGGTCATGGGCCAGTCAGCTGGCCTCTTGGATTCCAAGAAGAGGTGGTTCTGACCACGTGACCTTGACTTTATTAGCTACTGTGAGGACAGAGTGAACACTCTCACAATCAAGAATTCCTAGGAATCCACATTTTCAGAGATTGGGGCCTTCCTACTTCCAAATAACAAAACTGAGTTAAGATAATGACTTGAATTTCTTTACTTTTCCTATCAACCAGGAGGACAGTCACAATGCCAACATGCCTATCTGCTTACTTCAGCTTGGTGGGCAAACAGAAAAGAATGGGTCCTGTGAAAATGAGCAATGAATAACTGTGTGGCCCAGGAAAAGCAAGACGTACAAAGATCATTCAGAAGAGTGGTTTCTTTCTTTAAGCTCCAAAGATATGAATATTCTATTATGGATTTGTTTTGTCTAATTTAAATCTATTTCAGGTTGTCCCAGAATAGTCTTCCTTAACAACCCATGCCATGCTTGAATGAGTTGTACTTGAACAAATTTTCCTTCTAACTAGTTAACATAGTTCTCAGGCTAGTTCCTGGTCATCTCTTCACTCTCTTGAGCAGAGGAGGCACAGTAGGCCTTCAGTTTCCTTGCTGATATCTTGTCCTCAGGAGTGCGATACTTTGCTGTACACCAACCACCTCCTGATGAGCTGGGCGTCTCGGCACCTGACAGCCGTGACACGAGCCGCTCTCCTGGGGGCTGATTGCTGGTGAGAGAAGGGAATCTCAGCACATCCAAGGTAAAGCCATTGTCAGTACCTGTCTGATCTTGAAAGAACTTGGCCGGCCATGTGTTCCCCTGTTTTGCCAGCAAGATCAGCTTTCATGAAGGCTCTTGTAATTCTGTTTATCTTCTGGCGCCACAGCTGTCAAACTCTATAGCATAAAATCCATTCATGTTGCAAGATCCACAGCACACCCGGTAAAGTTGGCACTGACTCTGAGACAATCCATCACATTTGATTTTTATGTCTTGGCATCCAATTATAGCAGGATCGCCTGAGTCAGATCCTTTGGAGTCCGCTCAGAACGCTAGCGCAAAACTGACTTGCACAGTGGCCATGAACACCTAGGGTTGGCGGCAGCCCACCTGGTCCCTTTCCACTGAAATGGCAAGGAGGGCGCTTCTTTTATGTTACGTTCTCCTGACATCTGGGTTGAGGAGAAGCTCTGTCAGCTAGTGGGATTGCCATAGCCACAGGACAATTGTTAGAAGACACATTATTTTGAATTTGAGACCAAACTTTTAAATTATAGACTTTTCTTTTCCTTCTGATAGGTATTTTTACCTATATTCACCTTTGATCAGCAGTTTCATTGTGGTTTTTAACCTAAGCCATGAGAAATAACCCTTCTTGTATCCTCCTGCCGCAGGGTACTGCAATACTTGGTACTCACTCTGCGGGAAGACTTTGGCGTCTAGTTGGGGGATCAAATTCTGAGTCTCACTGAGTTGGTGTTCTGTTCCTCAAAGGGACAAAGACCATGCATGGAAGAACGGGACGGGAGGAAGGGAGAGAGCATAGGGTCGACGGTAAAAAATGTCATTCTCACAGAACAAGCTCTGCACATACCATCACTGTCTTACCTATCTACAGCGCAGCTTCTTTTTTGAGGACGCTGTTGCTTAAGAATTTCATACACGCATAGAACGTGTTTTCAAATCCCCCACTCCCCTCCCCTCTGTCTCCTCTCAGCTCCCTCACCTTTCTCTCCTAACTTCACGTACTCTTTCGAAATCCACTAAGTATATATAGTGCTGTCTGTATAAAACTGTGGGTCATGACCCCTCTGGGTCCCCGAACTGAATTTAGGAGTCACGTAAAATTTGGCCACAGTCAAATGTTTCTGAATATGAAAAGAAACATAATTCAAAACCAAATGCATGACTCCAAGGTGTTTCTGGCAGCTGTTTGTACCACATGACTTCACGGTAGCCTTGGTTTCGAACACACAACATACACACGGTGCCAGTGAACAGTGACCAAAAACCTGGCTCAGACTCCAGAGCGCCATGTGCTGTGCCACCCAGCAACTGACAGTACGTGCAAAGGTTCCTGCTCCTGCAGAGATGGAATAAATAAGACTTGCAGCGTTTCTTCATCACTAGTCTTTGACGTGTAAATATCGAATGAGTGTTTATTTGCATCTTACTGAGTTGGAGTTTTGGTGTAAAGACTTGCTGATTGAGTTGCTGACTTGAATTTCATTTTTTAAAAAAATGTTGGGCCAGGCATGGTGGTGTATACACCTTTAATCCTAGCACTTGGGAGGTAGAGGCAGGTGAGTTCAAGCCCAGCCTAGTCTACATAACAAGTTCTGGGCCAGGGGGGAAGGGAGGCTACATCATAAGAGCCTCTCTCAAGAAAAAGAAAATAGGTGTGAGATTAAGACAGAATTTCTAATGATTTTTGAAATAACCTAAACCTAAAATAAACTGCCATTTTGTACTCCATATTGTGCAAAGTGACATTCTCAGAATTGATCATCATAAAACCCAATATATTGATCATTTCTGAAAGATGTTGAAGATGTTACAAAAGATGTTATAAAACATTAAAGATTCATGGGAAAATTTTAAGTCTTTGTGTCAAAATAACCAAGCAAGAGAGATGGATGGGTCAGTGGTTAAAAAGGCTTTCTGCTCTTTTGGAGGTCTGGAGTTCACCTCCCAGCATCCACTTGGTGAGGCTTCCAACCTCTTGTGACTCCGGCTCCAGGGGATTTTGTTCTTTGCTCTGGCCTCCACAGACACCTAAACACTGATATGCATGCATAGACACATACGCAAGAATAACTTAAAATAGGTTACTTGAGTCCTGCTTCTCTGGATCGAATCCGGACACCGCCAAAATGCCGGCTTACCACTCTTCTCTCATGGACCCCGACACCAAGCTTGTCGGCAACATGGCGCTGCTTCCCCTCAGAAGTCAGTTCAAAGGACCCGCGCCCCGCGAGACAAAAGACACAGATATTGTGGATGAAGCCATCTATTACTTCAAGGCCAATGTCTTCTTCAAGAACTATGAAATTAAGAATGAAACAGATAGAACCCTGATCTACATCACACTCTACATCTCTGAGTGTCTAAAGAAACTTCAAAAGTGCAATTCCAGGAGCCAAGGCGAGAAAGAAATGTACACGCTCGGAATCACAAACTTCCCCATTCCTGGAGAGCCTGGCTTCCCCCTCAATGCCATTTATGCCAAACCTGCGAATAAACAGGAGGATGAAGTGATGCGGGCGTACCTACAGCAGCTGAGGCAGGAGACTGGACTGCGGCTCTGTGAAAAAGTTTTTGACCCTCAGAATGATAAACCCAGCAAGTGGTGGACTTGCTTTGTGAAGAGACAGTTCATGAACAAGAGTCTCTCAGGACCTGGGCAGTGAGTGGATGGAGCCCTGGCAGCATCACATCAAGGTGTACACAGTTCTTTGTGTCCGTTCATAATGGATCATGAAGTGAGGAGCGATTGTGTCTTTGCCTGAAAAGCTCTTGATCAAGAATTTGGGGGGTGGGTGTCGGGTGATCTGAATTTTTGGCAATTTCAGGCTGGTACTTAATATGTAATAAATGTCATTGCTTATCTTAGACATTGAATTAAAACATTTTTGAGATTAAAAAAAAAGAATAACTTAAAATAAATATTCAAAAAACAACCAAGGAAGGCCATCCATCTTACTAGCAGCCAAATTTGCTTTCATCTTTAATAAATGGCAAAATTACAAGCATGTCAAAGACTTGTTGTAAAGCAAATTTCTTTATGGTTTGTTTTCAGTAAATGTTTGATTTAGATACCTAAATAGCCAGGATTGGATAAAAATGTATTGAGTGAAAGGGGATTGTGAGTGGAAAAGTTTAAGAAACCCTGTTTTAGAGAATGTTGTTTCTTTCCCACCTTTTTAAAATTTTGTGTGTGCATGTGTGTGTGTGTGATGTGTGCACAAGTGTGAAGCTCAGAGAACAGCCTCAGGCTTGGGTCCTCCCCTTCCACCTCATTTGTCTCTGTGGGTTTGCCACTGTGGGCACCAAGCTAACTTGTTGGCAAGCTTCCAGGGATACTCCTATCTCTTGCCTTAGGAGCACTGGGATTTCAGACCAGTGCTACCAAGTCCAGTCTTATGTTGGTTCTGGGGATTTGAACGCGGGTCCTCACAGTGGTGCAGCAAGTACTTTTACCTACTGAGCCATATCCCCAGCCCCACACTATGCTCTTCTTGTCTTATTTTGAATGTAGCAGTTTTCCCGTTACACCTCAGAGGCAGTAGATTCACAGATGTAAAAACTGTCATAGCCTGACGTCTATTCACACTAGATCTCCCAAGCTCCCAAGAAAAGCTGCCTGTGCACGGAGTCTGAACTTAGTAGGGCTATAGCCTGTTCTTTTGCTATGTTATCTCTGGGTCCTTTTCTCTGGCTGCAATTTGGGGCATCAAAGACTGAATTTTGTCCAGGAACTCCAGTGATATTGATGCTGAACTTCTGAACACTCTGAAAATATTCCCAGTTGACTTTCTACCATGGAGATAAATAAATATGGAGCTTGCGGTCCTATTTAAGCCACCGCTGGTCAAGCAGTGCTTTGTGTTGTTTGTTTAACTATTTGTAGGGCTTTCCTCCACCTCCACCTACACATGGCAGCAACCTGCATTCCCAGCTTCAGAGAAAACTGTACATGTTTGAGCACTTGGTCTTAGCTCTAAACCTAGATGCAATTGCTCTTGGTAGTCAAAATACTAGTTAAACCAAGTATGTTCCAGGCTTCTGTTGCTGTGTCCTCTCTCAAATAACACTTTAAATCTCAAACTTGAACCTTCCAGAAACATCTCTTCAGGCAAGCAGTCAACCACCCAGAATATATGGTCATTGAAAGGAATCTAGTGTTCAGAGCCAGTTCACCTGCCCCATCTTATAGATACATACAGACCATACAGACATGGGACATTTTCTGAAAGACACTGGGGTGGAGCCTCAGTGACAGTGGTTGAAAGGACTCTTTTGCCTTTGATAAACTTAACTATGCTGGCAAAAACGTAGGAGTGAAAAATCTTCTCTTTTCAACCCCTCAGGGGCAGTTTCAAGATTTCATCAGGTCATAACAGTATTAAATAAAAGGCATAGCTTGGTGTCCAACCTGTTCTTCCAAGGGTGGAATAATGTGAAATAATCCTTCTGTACACTATGACTATGTATTAGTTTCATTGGTTAATAAAGAAGCTGACTGGCCAATAGTTGAACAGGATAGAGTTATGTGGGAGAGCCAAACTGAGAATTGTGGGAGGAAGAAAGGTGGAGTCTGGATTCACCAGCAGAAACAAAGAGATACAGAATGGACATGCTGTACTGAGAAAACATACCAAGCCACATAGCAAAGTATACATAAGACATATGGGTTAACTTAGATTAAGAGTTAGCTAGTAATAAGCCTGAGCTATTGGCCAAGTATTTGCAATTAATATAAGCCTCAGTGTGTTTATTTGGGAGCTGCTTGTGGGACAGAGATTTCTGCCTACAAAAGGGTCTCAAAGTGAAATGTTACCTGGTATTTTAGCTTTCCCTTACTGTGACAAAATGCCTTAGAAAATAAGTTTAAGAAAGAAGAGGTTTGTCTCTGCTCAGGATTTAGTTGACTTTGGCTGTGGTCACTTAGCCCAGAGTCTTTGAATCTATGCAATTATACAATTAGTCCACTGTGGCAGAAGTGTACATCAGAAAAAGCAGCTCACCTTGTCATGGCAATCATGAAGAAGCAGGTGGTCAGAAACAAAACACACCCTTCCAAAGGCCAACTCCAGTGACCCTCTACCTCTAGTGAGCATCTGAAGTCTCTCATCCTCCCAATCCCACTGAGAATCTATGGGTGGGTTAATTTCTTCACCAGGGCAAAGTGTCAGGATCCAGTTTCTCCCAGAGGTCCCCCTCTCAATACTGCTGTACTGAAGACAAGACCTTCAACACATGAGGCTCTGGTAACATTTAAGGACCAAACTAAAAAGGAAGACAATTTTTTTAACCATTTAGTTTAGGTGTGTCTCTACAACCTTGGAGAAGGAGAATCAAACATGTCTACAATGTCTCAGATGACAACAAGTTTCACTGAGTCCTTGGTCTTATAAACCCAGGTATTTAATAAACCTATCCATCCACATGAGAAACTCTTCCCTTCAAAATTCAGTACGATGGATGAGGAAAAACAGATGGAGTACTTAACCAAGTTGCTCACTAATGGGATCCAAGTGTATTCCCTCCAGAAAGACTCCTGACAGAGTTCTTGCTTATGAAATTCCACAGTTAAATGTGTCATTAGGTCAGTAGTCTGAGAATATGGCCCAGCATATTCACCTGTAGTGGCCAACAATCAGATTATGTATCAAGTTCTCAAAAATTCAGACACACCGACTTGGTAATTCTGCTTTTGAAAACCCTAAGTCTGGAATTTCAGCAAAATATAAGCAAGGTTTTAACTACAAAGTCAGTCAAGTCAGCATTATTTGTTGTTTATGGTCATTTCAAATTATAAATAAGCCCAGTGCCCCCTGACGGGGTAATGGGAGTAAATGATGGAACACACTCGGCGCCATCGCTGTCCCTGGTATTTATGAGATTTCTAAGGAGAGTTTGAACTGATTAGGACAAAACAACAGAAAAATTTAGGATGCAAAACCTGTTTGTTGCTGTTTTGCTTTGTTATTTGTGTGTGTGTGTGTGTGATATGTCCAAACATTGTACGGACATATAAAAAGACTTTAAGAAAATACTATACAGTGTAAACATTATTTATCTTTGCTATTTCCCTTTGATCTTTATTGTCTACACATTTCAACGTTTTCTAGCTATCCTCTTTTTATACCATAATTTATAAGAATAAATGAAACATAATTTTAGCATAAGCAGTTAAAGAACACAGTGAACTCGAGGGTAGAAAGTCCACAAGACTGAATCACAACTATCACTTCTTTTTGATTCGGGACTGAAGCTACTGAATAGGTTAACTGCATGGATGGGTGAAAGAATATGTGTGTTTAATTTTTGGAATCCACTGGGAGTTATAGATAACATCATCAAGCAGGGTGCTCCTCATATACGCTCATATCATGACGGTTTGGCCTATAGGTCAGGGCTAAAGGCCATCTAGCAAACCTTGTCCTCATGTCAAAACCCTGAGCCCTTGGATCCCAGCAGCGTCTCACTTGGAAGGCAGGAGTCTTGGGGCAGTGTGACTGCATTCTAGAGGGCACACAGAGTGGCAAGAGTGGGGAGCACCCCAAAGCATCACAGTGACTGTCTGTCTTTCCTCACTTCTCCATCCTTTCTCATTAGCAGAATTTTTGGAACCAGCTTTGGTGGTGTCTGTAAGCCCAGCACCCAAAAAACTGAGGAGGGTGAAGGGGGGGGAGTTCATTGCTAGCCTGGGCTACATAGTGAATATCAGGCCAGCAAGGACAACATTGAAGATGCGGGGTGCGAACAATATGGCAAGATAAAAGGTGGGAAACACCCCAGTCCCCTCAGAAGCTGGCATTACATGAAGAGCAAAGTAAGTCTATGTGGTGGAGAACAGACAGCTTATATCTGAACTGCAGTAGGACACAGTGTTCTGAGATGCCGTTAATGTTCACGTTTCGTGCTAGTGAGAGTTAATCTATAAAGACTTCAAAAGGAGGAAAGATATGGCCCGGACAGAGACAAAACATGGTGTTTATATTAAGTGGAAATTAAAATTGTTTGACTTAAGTTCTGCTTCAAAGTCAAAGATTCTAAAGAACTAGCCTTGGTCTCAAGCTAAGCCAAATTTTGTCATTTTCATGACAGCAAAAGGAGGGGACGAATGGGGAAAAGGAGGGGATCTTTGGTCAGAATAAACATAAGATTGTGATTCTTGAACATGGTTTACTGTGTCAAAATCTGCCCTAAATATTTTCATTCTCTGTGAGCCTGAGCGTCTGGGTGGTCTGAGCTCACCCAGAAGCCTCTGGGCAGACACAGCCTCTGTTCCATTTCGCAGGATGCTGAGTGGTTGGTTACTCAGCAGCCATGCTGCCTGAACGACCCAGTCTCCAGATAAACTCTGGCGATAATGCAGGCAATCACTTCGAAACAGTCCAATTAGTTTTAGTCTCGTGTTTGGTTAAAATCATGTCGTTGGAAAAGTCGTCTGAAAAACTTGGAAGGACTTGGTGGAGCTTCTGATGACACAACAGGTCTCAGAATGTCACCAAAGCCCGGAGCTAAAAGTAGCCTCCTTCTTGGCTTTTAACTTCTATATTTTGAGACAGGACCTTAGTGTGTAGTTCTGACGGGCACAGAACTTGCTATGTTGCCCTGGCTAGCTTCGAACTTGCAGCGATCCTCCTGCCTCAACATCCTGAGTGTCAGGAATAGGCATAGAGCCCTAACACCTGACTCCTCTGTACCTTTAGGCCGTGCTTCCTCCACAAGGGCTCTGCCCCACTGGTCCATAAGATGCAGAGCTACAGGAGGAAGTGTAAGGGATGAAAAACCCCCCAGTGAACACATTGCTCCTGCACTGTGCTCCTAAAGCAGCCTCCCCCTAAGCATCCCTCCTGGTCAGAGAAATCTAGGATTCTCCCAGAGTGCCACAGCTCCAGCCCCATCCCTTCTGTCTTCACCTGCATCTCAGCAACATCCTCTACCAGTGCTGTGTCATCATGCCCTCTGAGCGCCTTCCGCTCTCACTGGAGCTAAGACTGCCCATTTCTGTTATGAGTCATTGCCGCCTGCAGGTCTGCTTTCCGCTCTCTGGGGAGACAGGTACTTTCCTCTGGGGCTCTCTCCCCTCAAAAGAATTCCTTTGCCCCCATCAAGGCCTGGAAGCCAAAACATGACAGCAGCAGTTCCCACACGTCTCCCTGAAGTGTGAACGTGAAATTAGGCACAGGCGGTACGCGCAGTTTGCCAAACAAGATGGCAGGTAGCAGAGCTGAGCAGAGAATAAGGATCGTTCGGAGAGTAGGGTTTTCTTTTTAAATAATTATATTTTAATGGGCAGGCCCAAAGCAAATTTTTCATTTTCTTTCTGTCCAGTAAAACCCAACAACCCCCATAACAATGAGGAACTGGTAATAAAACAAAAATAATAGTTCTTTTCCTACTTTTACTGTAAAAATTAATTACTGACTTTAAGTGTGCCTTTTATTTTATTTTTTATGAGCACGAGTAAAGCAAGAATATTGTTTGAGACTGGACCCCTGGTGTGAAATAATCACCAATAAAATCTAACCCAGGCAGAGTCACTCTCTCAGCGGGCACAGGCACTTGCTGGCAAGCCTGATGCCCTGAGACCAACCTCCAGAAACCACGGGACGGGAAGAAGAAAACTCCTGCAAGTTGGCCCATGGTTCCCCAGCTTCATGCGCATGCTGTAGCACGCACACAGCCATACATGCGTAACGAACAAGTAATAAGTAAATAAACAGATGGAATAAAACATCTTTCACCCAGCTTTCTCATGCTCAGGAAACTCTGATAGAAGCCGCAAAGTAGAATTCAGATATTGGCGGGAACCCACGTCCAAATATCTAAGGATTATTATTATTATCAGCTGGTAATAATGAAGCTCACTTAAACCAGCTAGAGGAATACAGCGGAGGCTGCCTTGTAGGTTTGCTGGTGGCTCCTGTGGAATTTGATGTGGGATCACGCACTCGTACTGGGGGCTTCCTGACTTTACATGCTGTGTTGATCCTTAGTTAAAAGCAATCGTGATTTTTCTGGCACACACCTCTATTTCAGAATGGCGAGGAGTTAAAATTAAGGGACTGAGGTGGTCACTCATAATTTGTATCTCCAATCCTTCCAGGGCATATTCCATTTTAGAGAGGGCCGGGGAGGTTCACCTCGTGAGTGCCTCCCCTGTCTTCTGAAGCAAGCAGATAAAGACTATACCTGAGAAGATTCCTTTAGCCCTACTTTCAAGCTTCCTGCGGGGGAACTTCTTCCTGTGACCCGGGGACACCTGCGGATCTTCACTCAAACTCTTTTTCTTTTTTACTTCCCTGTACTGAGGAATGAAGGTCAGGCTCTATCTACTGTGCCAGGCAAGCATCTGTCTGCCTGGAGTGAAGGAAGAGACTCATCACTGTCCAGCGGATCTTCTCTCTAGGACAAATTCTGTTATATAAGGGCTTCCTGGTGTATTAATCTAAAACATGAACAGGAATGAGGAACCAATATTGGGTTTCCTTTAACTCTTGCATCACTCTCTTACCAACCTCATATTTCATGACCTAGAAAGAATGTTCTCTGTGAACTTGAAGACTCTCACACCCTTCACACCCAGAGCACTGACATTGTGCTCCTACTGTGGAACAATTTTTTTAAAATAAAAAACTAAAAATATATATGTAAATGCATAGTCTATGTGGAGGTATGTGCACATGAGTGCAGGTGTCCGTGGGGTCCAGGAGAGGTCGCTGGATTCCCTCCAGCACTGCTTCTCAACCTGTAACGCAATTTCTTATGTTGTGGTGACCCCCCCAACCATATTATTTTGTTGCTACTTCACACCTGTAATTTTGCTACTGTTATGAATTGTAATAAAAATATCTGATATGCAAGATATCTGATATGGGACTCCCAAAGGGTCATGACCCACATGTTGAGAATGACTGCCTTCGAGCTAGAACAGGCAGCTGTGTGTTGTTTGACGTGAATGCTTGGGATCAAACTCCAGTCTGTCACAAGAGCAGCAAGTGCTCCTAACCACTGAGCCATCTCTCCAGCTCCTTCTCGTGGTACATCTGACATCTTAAATCCTCAAACTGTAGATAAAGCTCCCAAGTCATGAGCTTTACTTTTGAGGCTATCCTACAGGCAAGATGGGGGCCCCCTGACCAGCAGCTGAATGGCAACAGCTGAGGCAGTTTGCAAAGGGCGTGCTAACTCTAACACTCTGCTCGAGGCTAAGTTTGAAACCACTTGCCTTGACTTGCCTCCGATACTCTATTGTATTAGCACTGGATTCTTAATCTACCATCCTTCTTACTCATTCTCTGCTTCCACCCTCTGTCTATTTATAGTGATGCCTACACCAGCTTCCTATAGCCTGACTTCCAGACTGCTTAAATTGGGGGCAGGGGAGGGGGTGCCTGACTCGGCTTCTAGGATCTTCTTAGGTGAGCATCATCTGGGCCTGAAAGAGTTCTTCCTGACCTAGCAAATGGAAGTTGGAATAAGAAAGGAAAAGGAAAAAGAAAATCTAGGACTCTCTTATCTAACATAATCGTGACTGGAGAAGTAAGCAGTCCATTCATGAGAACTCAGGCGGAAGTATGGCATGCAAAAACCCTTAGCAGGGAATGAGTGACCGAAGGCAGTGGGAGACAGAATCCTCTGCAGAGGGCATGGTGGATGCCAATTGGTCAGAGGATGTGTTAAGGGGAAGTTGGTTAATAGATCCGCCCAGAGTTACTTTGTAGAATTACTTTCTCGCCTATAAGAGAAAGGGAAAAGGAAGAGAAATAAGTATGATCTCACAACATTCCTAGGAGGAGAGAGTTCAGGGAGGAAGTTCCCTCAGCTACTGAATTCCACTTACCCAGAACCCAGAACACCAGTGACCGTAACTGAAGTGCTAACATTTAGTGAAGAAGATGTTAAGCATAAGAAATTCAAATTCAAATACCAAAGTCGAAGGAAGAGGAATTTTTAAAAATCACCATAGACAGCTCTTAACTTGATCACAACACGGTTCTGATTGGACCGATTAGCAGAGGTAATTGCAGCTCGGCCCATTATTCATTCACCGACTTGAAATCTTGGGAGGGACTCCGCACCCACAGCGAGGTGGCTTTAAGAGACTCAAACCCTCTCTGTTGCTGCCTGCACAGTGCCAGCCGCAGCATGTTTAAACGGCGCTGCTGCCAATGTGTCTTACTGGCAAGTGTGGGCAAGGATATTCTGAAGAAGTGAGAACCTCAGCCAAACCAGGAAACCGACAACCCAACCTCTCTACACTCCAGAAATGTGTGTCTTCACACTTGCAAATCTGTGTAGAAATCTTTCTAGTCCCGGGTGTTCTTAATGCTGGGCTCTAACTGAGAAACCCCTGCTGGGTGCTCGGACTGGTCACCAGAGCACCAAGGGACAGCTCTGATCCTTCATCCTCCTCCTCCATCCACCTGCAGCCCTGAACGGTCAACAGAGGGTTCCTCAGAGCTCAACGGGATGGACTGAGGCCCAGGAAGGAGGAAGCCTAGCAGAAGGCCTGCCTGGGAACAATCGTCAACTGTGTGCAGGGCATGATCGTTAGAGGGCGTTGCTTTAGGGTTTAGGAAGAGGGAGGGGCTTAGAGATGCAGAAAGTAAATAAATTGATAGGTATTTACATGGTTATAACTTCTAAAACTATATGTAAATCACATACTGAGATAGATTTTTAGCCTCTTCTATTCCCAGTCTAGTTATTTCTTGAATGGCAATTACTGTAATGACTCATGTTCTCAGGCTGGGAGATGGTTCGGTGGTTAAGAGAGCTTGTTGTACAAGCATGGCCACCTGAGTTTGGATCTCCATCAACCACATGAAGGCTGGACATGGCCTTCTGTGTCTGTAACTCTGAACTGTGAGGCAGAGACAAGAGGATCCCGGGAGCTCACTGACCAGCCAATCAGCCTAGCAGAAATGGTGAACTCCGGATTCGGTGAGCAATCACATCCCATGGGAATAAGATGGGAAGTGATAGAGCAGGACACCTGGCATCCTCTTATCACCTCTGTGCACACACAGGCGTGTGCATCCACAGGCATGTGCATATGTGTACCATACATGTATATATGGATACACACATCACACAAAAATAAAAAAAAAATAAAAACGGAAACCATGTTCTTGGCAAGGCAAATTTTTGGTAAGCATTGTGTAGTGTAGCAGAGAAGAGCTCTGCCCGCACACAGATACCATAAGTTCAAATCCCACTCCCACAACTACCTGGAACACATCATGCAACCACCGTTTCTTACAGTCCCCTGTTGAATGTAAATCACTTAGAAAAAATGGCTGGGTGATCTAATGACCCACTGTATGGGTGATCTAATGACCCACTGATTCCTCAAAGAAAAGACTACGAAATGAAAAGATAAAGCAGATTTCCAGTCAGTAAAGAAGACCTCAGGTACGTAGTCTGGAGCCATTCAAGTTAGGGTCCAGATACAACGGCTAAGACAGATGTACAGAGACCAGGATCCTATGGGTAGGATGAAGCTATAAGTGTCTTCATTGCCAGTGGAAAGTGTCTTGGCACAGAAAACACGAGTCTTAACTAGCTGCGTGACTTTGGTACTGTCATTCTGGCTCTTTGGGCTTCAGAGATTTTATATACATCAGCTCTATCCCGTAGAACTTCCTGAGGACTATGCTCTAAATCTG
Organism: Alexandromys fortis; assembly: GCF_014885135.2. Taxonomy (NCBI): domain Eukaryota; kingdom Metazoa; phylum Chordata; class Mammalia; order Rodentia; family Cricetidae; genus Alexandromys; species Alexandromys fortis. The sequence goes on along the minus strand of NW_026067959.1, from coordinate 2,449,042 downwards.
TACCCATGGCTACTGAGACTAAAGTGTAGTAAGACCTCCAATAGAGTTCCATTTTTGTTGTAATTGTATTTGATTTTAGTGAGAGCTAAACATACCCAGCCACACGTGGTCTATGGCAGCCATGTTGGATAACACAGACAGAATACCATGGAAGATATTTTATACGGTCTGTTAGGTAAGACCCAAGTTTTCTCTAGGTTAAGAAGTAGAGAGTATGTATTTTAAGAGCTCACCCCATCTCTAGGGTCTACACACTTTGCAAAGCATCTAAAAACAATTATACATTCAGAGAAGAACGTGGATCTAGTGGGATCCTTTGGAGTTTTGGAAGAGTGACAATTAGAACTCATTGCATGACTTTCCACTAAAAAGTAACTCTATAAACAATTTCTAAATACATCTTTATGAGCAATAACCCCCAGAAAAGCCTACGGGCTGAATGTAGCCAAAAAATTACAACACGAGATGGGCGATGTGGGACTATTGCATGATTGGGAGGCAAACGATCACCAGGGAATTCCACCCCAACTGATGAGCACTGGTTGCTCTCTGCCAACAAATAGCCAGGCAATTCTCACTAACATTTTCCAGCTGGAAAAAGACTTGATGCAAGACGGTGAAGAGGTCAGCAGGGTTTCCAAACATCCCAGAATATACAAAAGCAAAGGGACCCATGACAGTCAAAAGTAGCTTCCGGGTGCTACTAAGAACTGAGCTGTTTTCAGGAGGGATGGTTCCAGTAGCTGATCAATGGTTTAGGGAGGGTGTAGAAGGAAGTCCAGCCCTAAGTGCTACTCAGAATTCGCTCCATCTCCCTTGTGAGATACGTATGACTAAATGTCCCTTGGGAATTGTGCAAACCTACCGACATACCACAAGGTCAGCTGTTTAGATGTTTGGGTTTTCTCAATGCTGAGAACATAGCCTGGGAGCCATGCAGAAACTGTACCATGACTGTGTTCTTTCTTTTTCTTTTTTTTTTTTTTCTTTTTTTTCTCGTGCAAGTTTGGTTCTCACACTAGCTGGAGCTCTTGCATCGACTGTGCAATAAAAACACACTGTGAGAAACAACTGGAATTGCATCTCGGGGGAGGAGAAAGGATGCATTATCTCCTGTGACCCAACCCCACGCTCTCCAACCAGCCTCACCCATGCTTGAGTCTTAATCCTCATGGCTGATGGAGCCTGACTAACCCTGAGTGCCCCAGGCTCATCACTATAAACATCTGGGGGGTGAGCTTGTAAACAGAACTGACCACAGATAGCTGGCAAGGGATGTACAAAGCATTTGCACAGAAATACCAGTAACAGAGAGACTCCTGGGAGTTTTGCTACCACCGAAGAGCAGCCAGGCCTCATGAGAACTCTGACAGATGAAAAGTGTGATCAAGAAAACAAGGGCTGCATAGCTAAACCTACATTACTTCCCTGTCTCCACCACTACATCGGCCTGGATTGAGTGGGCGTGGCACTCACTTGCTGTGGAATAGTCCTTTACCCTGTGTGAATATCTGTTGCTGTGATTGGTTTAATAGACAAGCTGACTGGCCAATAGCCAAATAGGATACAGTTAGGTGGGAAAACCAAGCTAGGAATGATGGGATGAGGGAGGACAGAGTCAGAGGAGTTGCAAGCCAGACACAGAGGAAGCAAGATGAGAATGCCGTACTGAGAAAAGGTACCAAGTCACGTGGCTAAGCACAGCTAAGAAATATGGGTTAATTTAAGTGTAAGAGTTATCTAGTAATAACCCTGAGCTATCCACTGAGCATTTATAATTATTAGAAGTCTCTGTGTGATAATTTGTGAACTGGTGGGTGGGAGAGAAATGCTTGTTTATACTCACTTCTCACTCAGATCCTGTGCTTAACTTACAAGACAATATGCACCTGGAACTCACAGAGATCTCCCTGCCTCTGCCTCCCAAGTACTGGGGTTAAAGGCGTGCACCACCACTGCCGAGCCAGCAGCCCTTTTCTTAAAGAAATCTATCTATTCTTTTATTCATCCTTTTACTCAGACCATGTTTAGTGAACATTTGCTATGTGTCAGGCATTCTCCTGAATGCTGGGGCCATGGCAATGGGCAAAGCAAAAAAAAAAAAAAAAAAAAAAAAAAAAAAAAANAAAAAAAAAAAAAAAAAAAAAAAAAAAAAAAAAAAAAAAAAAAAAAAAAAAAAAAAAAAAAAAAAAATCACTCCCTTCATAGGAGCTGCCTACTGATGAGGCAGAAAGACAAAAGACAAGTAAATAAACGCATAATTTAATATCAGGCCATGATGGGCAGCATGCAGAAACCTGAGGTAAGCCAAAGAAGGATGGAAAGTCTGTGGAGCAAAATAAAGTCTTGAGTGAGCATGCATGCCCGTGTCAGGAATGCCAATGCCTCAGCTCCATGGGAATGGGATGGCATAACCTATCCAGGGTCAGACTTGGGGAATGCCAAGGCCTTCCCCTGGTCTAAGTGTGAACGTTGACAGTGTGCACAGAAAGTACTGACTGCATTCTCCTGGTTCCAGATGACCGCAGCCTGAGACTGCTCCCCTACAGAGGCCCTACACTGTGGTGAACTACCCTCTCTCCTGGTTTGTGCAGCTCATAGTAAATGCATTGAGTTTCTGGGCCGCTGCTGGTGTTTCTCCGTCCAAACGCACAGCCCACCTGGTCTGAGCTTTACTGCCATCTCTTCATCACGCATCACGGAGTCATGTCGAGTGCAAAGTCGCACAGATCGTGGCAAATGGCCCGTTAGGAATGGGCAGAAGAGACCAGAACTAATAATATGAACAGGTCACATGGACATAGGAGAGCGGTCCAGGTGGCAGAAATCGCAAATGCAAAGTCTAGGAGATGAAGATGGAAGCAATGATTGGCTAGGAGACCTGGGTCTGCATGGGCAGCACGTGGTGGGCAATAACAGGTGAAAACCCAGAGGCTGGCAGGCACCTGACACAGAGAACTCTGATAATGACTCTGTGTTTCATTCTAGGGGCGTGGGAACCCACCTGAGAAAGGTCAAGGTGTGGTTTCTATAGCAAAACTTGGTGCTCATCGGAGAAAAAGACAGAGAAGTAAAAGTCTAGTGGGAGATGAGACAGCCAGCAAGGAACAGGAAGAGTCATGAAGACCATGCAGCCGGAGCAAGACCAGGAACGTTCATCCAGTTGCTGTAGTTAGGACGGGGAAAGACACGTGGGTCCGTCATATTTGTACCCTGGTGGGCTGCAGATCTCTCAGAGAACTTGTCTCTCCTCCCCTCTTCCATAGCTGCTGTCTCTGGATGCAGCCGGGGCTCCTGTCACCATGAATCACCTATCCTCAACAGCATCATTTCTCCATTCCTGGAATGTGCTGATTCTTCTACACAAAGTGACAGTCTGGATGTTGGATGCCCGAGGAGACTCTCGTCAGCCTTCAGGAGTTGGTTTAAACAGGACCTCCTCTGCACGGGCCAGAGTGTTTCTGTTGCCACACATCACGCAGGCCTGAAGTCTAGACAGGTGACGGAGAACGGAATAAATAATCCAGACCCGCTCATCTTGCTTGTCGAGGTTGGGAGGGCACCACACCCCTGTGGGAGTGGAAATAAGTCACTCCAAAGGGAACATGTATACCCCCAGTGCCTTCATCAGTGAGTAGGCCACCTCTGGGAAAGGAAGAGACAAGTCAGCATGGGAGAGACATTCCCAGGAGCGCATGTTGGGGGGGGGGGGGTATGGGGGGGAAGGGTTGGAGAGTAGAGGGGGGGGTGAGGGAGTGAAGGTTGGGGAAGTGGGAGTATGGGAATGGGGAGTAGGGGGTTGGGGACTCAGCAAAGTTCAATCTGGTTCCACTGTGTTTGGTCGGACTGATGCTGGCCCCTGAGACTCTGCGGGCAGCTAGCCCAGGAGCCAGCCTGAAACTGCCTCCTGGTGCCAGTCCTGTTCCTGCTTAGAGGGAACTGGTGAAAGGGGCAAGTTCTGCTCCCCCGAGGTGAGGGGGGTGAAAGGGACTGTCGCTCAGGAGCCAGGCACAGAGAAAGTGGAGGCAGTCAGCGGTGAGAAGGTGGGCAGTCTCTCTCTAAAGGATGTGTGTTTCCGCCGAGTAAAATGTTAGTTAAGGGAGCTGCTTCCGATCTTAACTCAGAAGACAACAATTTCTGCCCGACAAACGGTGACCCCTTTTGAAGTTAGGATCAAATTAGCACCTTGAATAAGACCAATTCCAACAAGGTAATAACGCTCTGGCCTTCCATTTTGCAGGGAGGGGTGGCCTGGAGAAAGAGCAGATTTTAGTAAGAAGGCGCCAGTTTAAATCCTGACTCAGGCAATGTTTGTGTGATATCAAAAAGCCACCTCACTGCTTCCAACCTATCTTCTGATCGATTAAAGGAAAACAATAATAATTAATTTGCACTGTTGGTGTTGTTTCATTTAAATGAAATCATGTATTAAATCATTTTGTTTATAGGGAACATGATATGAATATAAATTTCCGTGTTTCTTAGATTTATAGTGCAACAAACAGTATGTTGATTTTATTGTTAGTAGCAAGACTGTATCTGTCCTGATTTGTTTTGTTTTGTTTTGTTTTTTCAACTTGACACAAGCTACATTCACCTGATAGGAGGAAATCTTAATTGAGGAGACACTTCCATAAGATTGGCCTATGGGTGAGTCTATGGGGTGTTATCTTGATTAGTGATTGGTATGGAAGGGCCCAGCCCAGTACAAGTGGTGCCATTCACGGCCCTGTGGTCTTGGGACGTCTACTGAGCAAGCCAAGAGGAGCAAGCCCGTGAGCAGCAGCCCTCCCTGGCCTCTGCTTCAGGTCCAGCCCTGGCTGCCCTCAGTGATGGAGTGTGACCTGAGTTAGAAACTGAAATACAACCTTTTCCTCCACGCGTTGCTTTGGGTCATGTTTTGTTTGTTTGTTTGCTTGTTTTGCTTTTTATCACAGCAATAGAAACAAAGACAATAACCGAATTCACCACAGACATAATTGAGCGCAATATGAGTGTGACTATGCTAGCCCACAAGTATGAAAATTATCGAGGCGTTTTCTTCAATGCCTTTCAAGGGAGCTATGGAAAATGAAAGACGTCTCTGAGAGAAGCATGGAGCCTACCAAGTCTTTTTCAATAACTTGTTATATTTCATGCTTTATTTTCCAAAAATTACCTCTAAATGTTGGTTCCCAGTGACTTAAAATGTTTCCTCATGGAAACTGTCTCATCTTGGTGGCAATGGGGATGGGGGGTGGAAGGAGCCAATCACGAAGAAAGTGTAACCGCGAGGATGCGGCAAAGTGACAGCTCTAAATGCCAAAAGAGCAAACGCTGAACCCGCAGGAGGAGACGGGCAAACATCAGAAAAATTGGACGGCGTGGGGGAAAAGTGTTAAGCCTCACAACTCACAGAATCTTAATAAAACTTACAAGCAAAACCCAGCGGGTAACAGCACAGAGAAGAATGTGTGCGGAGACACAGCTGCCTTCGCTTCCCCAGTAATGAAGGGAGAGCAAACACAAACAAGACGCCGGCGACTTATCAGATGGGCGAAGGCTTCAAAGGGCACTGACACACACCCATTATTGGCGAGGGTGTAGGAAGCGGGCACTCTCGTAAGCTGGTGGTGGGAATTAATTTTGGTACAACCTTTCTGGAAGGCAATTTGGCAACACCTATAACAATTTAAAATATGTAAACTCTGTGACCCACCTAGGAAAATCCATGTCTAGGAATTTACCCTAAAGAAGCCATAAGACAACTGCACAAGGTGTCTCTACGTAGCTACTTCTTCACGGTTATTTATTACATAAATTTGAAAAGATCCTAATTTTTTAATTAATTAATTATTATGTTGTGTCTGTCTATGTATGTGTGTGCTCGTGTGTGTGTGTGCGCGCGCACGCGTGCTTGCGTGCACACATGCAGATGTGTGTAATGTTTGGGCTATGTGCCATGTGCACACACGGAGGTAAAAAGAGAGCTCTGTGTAGCCCATTCTTGCCTCCATCTTAGGTGGACTCCAGGAATCAATCTCAGGTTGCCAGGCTTTCAAGGAAAATATCTTTTACCCAATGAGCCATCTTGCGGGCCCACAGGCGTACCTCCATATAGAGGAAAATGCAGAAATCATGGAATGTATATGAAGTAAAGCACTAAAAACAGTGATGTAGACATCATTGTCTACATGAAGAGATAGCTCTAATGAACTGCCAAATATATACAAGATAGTAATTGTATCAGTCTCATTAATACTTGCAGAAGGAATTGGTAATTCAATTTTCCATATTTTTTGATGCTTTTAGTATACCAAGCATGCAATTGTAATGTCATTATATTTACATTAAGGAAGACAGAAGGTATTTTTAAAGTAACATTTTAATAAAGAAAGCAATAAACCTGTTTTTACAGCAGTCATTTTAAGCTGTGACATTTGAAGTATGATCTCCATTTTTTTTTTTTTTTGATAGGTCCACTGAGACAGTTTCTAGTCTGTTCCAATATAATATTCTTCCTGGGACAGTTTGATTTGTTCTTCTCATCACAAGAAGATGGCCTGCCATAAAAGCCGAAATAAAAAGCTTCATGAGTCCTCCCCCACAGCCCTAATCCTTCCCTAGGGATGTCCGCTTCCTCCATTATTAGCTTGGAATAGAAGAGGAGAGTGTGTGTGTCACACAAGTTACAAACCTCCTTTCTCTGAGGAGGCCACGGGCTCAGGCCTGCTGCTAACTTTAATCTAAAGAACCGTGCAATTCCCTTTAAAAACAAACAACAAACCCCCAGCCAATTCAGTGGAAAATGTGTTCAGGGGCTAGAGAGACTGATCAACAAGAGCGAAAAACCTTATTCCCTACACATCCCCTCTCTCAGGTGGAGTGCATGGAGTTGAAACACCTACTCGGTCTGTGACTTTAGCAAATTACTCTCAGCTCCAGTTTCCCCATCTCTAAAATAACCATGTTATCTTTCTTCAAAGGATCCTTGTGAAAACCACAGAGAGATCCCATGTACAGCCCCTAACCCAGAGCCTGACACTCGGGAGGGCTAGGCCTAAGTGTCTTAATTATCTGTTGTGCAATTACTCTAGTTTCTATAGGTCAGAAACGTGCAGCCTCCCAGCTTGTTCAAGCAGCTACTGGCAAGATTCGGTTCCCACGAGCTGCGGGGCCAGGGCCTCTCTACCTGGTAGTTTCCTTCAGGATACCTGCCTCATACAGTTAGCATGGGAGGTCACCAGGATGCTGGAACATACGAGCACAGTGGAGATCTCAGGCTTTTACATCACACTGTATTACTTTTACATATTCTTTTCTTTACATATAACCCATCAGGCTCAACCCACACACCATGGGAAGAGTTGCTTGCTATGTAGAAGTTAACACACAGAGGTAGGGCATTTTCACAATGCTCTGTTACAGTGGTTCTCAACCTGTGGGTCGAGACCCCTTGGGGTCAAACAGCCTTTCCAGAGGGGTCACACATCAGATATCCTGCCTGTCAGATATTTACATTATGGTTTATAACAGTAGCAAAATTATAGTAATGAAGTAGCAATGAACATAGTTGTGTGGTTGGGGTCACCACAGCGTGAGGAATTGTATTAAAGGGTTGCAGCATTAGGGAGCTTGGGCACCATGCTTTTCCAGGGTGATACTAACTCCTGAGATGTGTCCTGAACGGGTTTTGTAAATATTGGACACCCAGATAGCTAAATGTCCAACTGAATTACTGGGTCATTTAATTTGAACTATTGTCTGTATTGACCCAGTGATGGGAACTTCATGGCAGATCCCACCATAAGTGAAAGAGCGGGTACTATAAAAATCTTCTTCGACACTTATATTACAAAATAGTGATGGTTTCTCACTTATTTCCAAATCTAACCCAACTCAGCCTTACCCAACTTTTAAAGGCGTTGGACACCGCCCAGGCTCTTGGGGTCACACACTGCTGAAAGCAAAGACAGCTGGCCCAATATTCAGGGTCCATCCAAGTCAGGCCTGCCTCTTCCTGTCTTCTGGCTCTTACCTGCCCCCATGGGATTGTCTCATTTTTCAGGGTTTACTGTGTGAGATATTTCAGGTTTCCTTCGCTTCTCATAGCATCCAAGAGATTTTCTGTTACTTTATTTTAGAAAGCGATTCAGCTTTCCCAGGGTATATTGGATTGTTTTCCATTACCGTAACAAAACAGCTAAATCGAGGTGACATGCGAAGAAAGGAGGTGAATTTAGTTCATGGTTTTGTACATCCCAGAGCGCAGTGTGGACGCTGGCTGAGCTCTAGAGCGGTCCGCCTTAGCTGTATAACACAGCAGTGCATGGCATCCTTGTGGGAGGGTGATAACAAGGGGAGGCCACACAGTACTACAGGAGGCCAGAGAGAAGGGAGGGACTGGTTTTGCTCTCTTGAAGGAATGAGCTGTAGGTCTCGTGAGAAATACAGAGACCATTGACAGAGGTCTCAATGATCTCTCTTCATTTTTTAAAGTCTTCGGCGCCTTTCAACATTGTCAAATGCAGGACCAAGTTGCCAGTGTGACTTTTGGGAGACTCATTCATTTCTGTTCCTGAAACCTATGCCATGAATTTTCCCCAACATTTGTCCTTTCCTCCCTGGTGGCCCCCTAATCTTAACTTTCTCCAACATCACTCAAAATTCCAAAGTTCCATCTGAGACGGAAGACAAATTCTGTCCAGATATAAGAGAGTAAAATAAAATGTAAACATTTTTACACATTAGTTATTTCCAGGATGCCACACTGGGACGAGGGTTTCTATCGGGAAAATGGGTACTAGAAAGGAGGAATGGGCCTAAAGCAAGACTGTATATCTACAGATAGGAGTTGGGCCCCAAGGCTCCCAGGCAGCTCCGCCCTGTGGCTTTGCTGGTCCTGCCCACATGTCAGCTGCAGCTGTCTGGGCTGCAGTTGCTCTTTAGCTCCTATAAACTCTGTCTGTTCTGCCATTATATGATTCCAGCTGTAGCTCTGCCCCTGCAGGCCCACTAAGTCTTCTTCTTTGTACAGTTCCACCCTAGTAGCCTAATTCTTGGCCTTTCACGTGACTCTGTAGAAGCTTCTGTGACCCCACCTATACACCTTCAGAACTAGGTACCAACAGCGTGGTCTGCGCCTGCTCTTATGTGGTCCGCAGCCAGAGCAGCCATGGAATCTATGCCACTGGATCACAGAAAACTGAACTCCATGGTGTCCCTGAGCAACAAACCCGTGGAGAGTAAGAACTCTGTCAAGATTCAAGGAGGCCAGCTGGATAGCCAAGTGAAACACAGTGAGCCTAGATAGGCCTTGGTTCCACAGTATGTCAGCAAAGACAGACACAAAAATCAGTATGAAAAATTACTCAGCTTGTAAGAGAAAATATGAAAACATCTTCTCTAATTGGAGATAAGCAAAAACTTCTTATGCACCAAAATGTTAATTTAGAAAGAAACATTGGTATATAATAACTCTCACAAAATCAAGTTTTTGAATATCAAAAGCTATTAAGTAAAAGTATGAGCAATAGTTTTAAAATATGTTTATCTAACAAAGGACTAAAAATGAGATATATTTCTTAAATCAACAATAAAAACACAATCAATCCGACTTTAAAACAAGTTACTTTTCGATTGCTATGATAAAACACCATGACCAAGGCAACTTATGAAAGAAAGTTTGTTTTGGCTTATGGCTTCAGAGGATCAGCGCCTATAATGACAGGGAAGCATGGCAGCTGGCAGCCGGTGTGGCAGCTGGTGTGGCACCCGGTGTGGCAGCTGGTGTGGCAGCCGGTGTGACATCTGGAGAGGAAAGTGCAAACTGCAAGTCCAAATCATTTACTCTCACACCTGTCTTCTGTCCTGAACTTCCTCCAAAAAAGCTACACTTCCTAAATCTCCACAAACAGAGCCATCACCTGGATATCAAGTACTTCACCAAAAAGAAGAAAAGAAGAAGGAGAAGGAGGAAGAAGGAGGAAGAAAAAGGAAGAAGAAAGAGGAGGAGGAGGAGGAAGAAGAAGAGGAGGAGGAGGAGGAGGAGGAGGGGGAGGAGGAGAGAGAGAGAGAGAGAGAGAGAGAGAGAGAGAGAGAGAGAGAGAGAGAGAATCCACAAGGAAAATACTCAGCACGTTAGTCACCACTTAAATGCCCATTAAAGGCCCACAGGTACCATGGCGTGCCCTTGGAATGGCGAGGAAGAAAACCAACAAGAACAAGTGTTGGAAAAGAGTTGCAAAGGAACTGGACCCTCATGTTACTGGTTGAAAAAGTAATGTCACAATTGCTTTGGAAAAATATTGGATGGTTTCTACTAAAGTCAAACATCACCTATCTCATGGCTTAGTAATTCCACTACTAAGTTATAATCATGAGCAATAAATACACATTCCCATGAGAGAGTTCTTTATGAAGAACACCCATGGGAAATTTATTCACAATAGCAGCAAAGTATTAAAATGCTCCCAAATGTCTATTAACATGAGAATGGGCAACAAGTTCATCTTTAATGTGTAGAATACTACAGAGAAATGAAAAGAAATTAATTCACTGGCCTCCAATAGCATGAAATTAGATATGTCTCCATATCTACGAATGAACATGTTAGAATTCTAGTTGACTTTCAGGAATAGGTAGAACTAGTCTATGGATATAGAAGGAAGAGCATTGTTGCCTTGGGCTGGAGAAAGGAGGGCTCTTGGCTAGAGAGAATCTTGACTTAATTTCATCTGGTGATGTGTTTTAAGTTTTGAACTAAGTGATGTCTGAATAATGACATAAATTTTTGTCTTTGAATAAACATTCTTAATATACAATATAAAAGCAAACCTCGATAAATATTGAAGGATACAAAAATCACATTGAAGATGCTCTATTCTGATTGGAGAGAATCCCAGCCCCACTTCCACTGCCTTCCTGGTCTTAGTAACTTGTTTCGTTATTGTGACAAAATATCCCACAAAAGCAACTCAGTGGAGGAAGGGTTACTTTGGCTCACAATTTAGGGTGCAATCTTGGAGTGGCAGCCGGAGTTTGGGGCTGCTGGTCACACTGCATTCTCAGTCAGGAAACAGAAAGAGCGAATGCTTCTTTTCTCCTTTTTTTTTTTTTTTTTTTTTTGCAGTCCAGGAACTCAGACTAAAAAGTGGTGTCACCCACAGAGATCTTCCGGCCTCAATTAACACAACCCTGATGACCCCACAGAGGTGGGTTCAGAGAGCTTGTATTTCAGGTGATTCTCAATACCAAGAACTTGATGGTCAATATTAATCCTCAAATCCTCCAAAACAGAAAAGTAGAAAAAGATAAAAACAACTTTTGGCATCCTATTATGTCCTATTGGGAGAAGCATATCCGTGCAGCCATCTCTGTTGAGAATGGTTGGGAAATTCGCTTATCCAAGAGCTGCTTGTGAATACTACAACATCCCTTCAAGGAGTATAGACAAATTTGTGGAACCACAGACTGGCCTGGGACGGGCAGTCTGGACTCCCTGGGAATGCAGGAAGAGAGCCAGCTCCCACTCTCTTCTCATCCACCCTAACTCCCGGCTCAACCAGAAATTCAGGAGCAGTTTCCTCGCATGCTCATGGGAGAGTGGGCGGGGACTGGGAGATTCCCACTCCTGTTTAACCCCTGCCGTTTTTTCTCATGGCTTGCTTGACAGCGGGGGCTGAGGAAGAGGAGGGTCATCTTGGTAGACAGGAGGCTGACAAACGAGCTTTAAGATCTCAGGTTGTTCAGAGGACTCGATCTACTCGGGGGGAGATCCCAACTGACAGAGCAGGATGCCAGTGTTTCTGTCCCCTGTCCACAATCCTCTGTCAACCCCCAAGGATTCCAACATCTTCTCTTGCCTCACCATTCACAGCATTGCACTGAGAAATCCTGAGAACTTTACAAAAGTATTTATTTGTGACTTTTTTTAGTTAGATAATTTTAATATCTAAGACTCAGGAACCAGCCCATGCATGAACACACCTAAAAACTTTTTTGATGAACTCTTAAAAGAATAAATGTGGACTTCTCAAGTTTAAACTGTAAAGGCCAGTGGCAAGCACCCCACCCCCAAGCAGCCTATTGAAAGGGGAAGGAGCCATCTTCAATAATAAGATCTTCCTGCAAAGTCAAACCAAAAGGAGAACACAGCTCATTCTTGCGTGCTGTTGTCCCAGTTAAACTCGAGTGTGTGCACACTTAGGCTTTGTGTCCTGCTGCTTCTTCGAATGAGCTCTTCTTCTTCTTCTTCTTCTTCTTCTTCTTCTTCTTCCCCTTCTTCTTTTGTTGTTCTTGTTATTTTGTTTTGTTTTCTGAAACAGGATTTCTCTGTGTAATAGCCCTGGCTGGCCTGGAACTCACAGAGATCCTCCTTCCTCTGCCTCTCAAGTGCTGGGATTAAGAATCAGAACATCTTATTAAAAATAAAAGCTATTTGTATTTTTATGTTAATAAAGAAGAGCATTGCTCTTCCCAAGAGCTCCAACATTCACCTGTGAGGTGTAAGGAAGGAAACTCTCTTGGCAAATATGTTGAAAACCATGAAGTCTGAACATTAGGCTCCCACGGCTCATCATGCTGTGCTCCCTAAGTGTGAGAGCATGTGAAATCCTCCAGCTATGCCACCAGAAATACTCATGAAGCCAGTGGACAGGCCATTTCCTCTTCACTGCACCTTTATTCTTGTGGCCATAGATGCATCTCCCTTTAGTGCCAGCTCTGCACGAGTTTTTGTTCAGTGGACCAGAGACGGACTAGAGTGGAAAGGGAGCCTTGGGGTACCCGTAGACACTGAAGTAATGGAAAGGGAGCCTTGGGGTACCCGTAGACACTGAAGTAATGGAAAGGGAGCCTTGGGGTACCCGTAGACACTGAAGTAATGGATGCAATCTTGCTTCTTCAAGACAGAACACAGAGAGTGAGGGAAAGTAACGGTCAAGCTAGAGACATCAGATGCTTTGAAAGTTTGGCAGGACATGGTGACAGGCAGACTTAGGGCCAAGAAGCAGGTGCCCATGTGACTGTTATGACTCTGTCTTCTGTATATTGAGCATCTCAACAGCAGGAACCTTGCCTTCATGTGTGAGGCTTCTTAGCATCCCTGAGTGTATGGGTGTTCCCAAGAGAAGACCGGGAACAGAAGAAACAAGACTAGAAGAAGGCACTTGGAAAACATAGCATGGGAATCAGGAAGGCAGCGGGAGAAAAGCAACTAGAAAAGCATCCTTTCTCCAGAGATTCCTGGAGTAGCCTACTGGAGACAAAGCCAGAAACCTTGGTGGCCCAGTTACATTCTGATACAGAAGAGGCACCGCCAAGAAGTCTGGGTAGAAAATCTGAATCCATGTCCAACTGAAGCAGCTGGTGGGGGGGGGGGGTGTGTGGCATCAAGGCCAACTCCAGGAACTGGCTCAGCGGCGGGAGTGCTTGGCCTTGCAAATGGCACCAGTACTTCCAAATCTCCACCAGGAAACAATACCAATTCAGTACTGCCAAGACACCTGACGCAAAGAGAGCTTCATTGGTTCCTTGTGCAAGCGCTAGGGTTGATTGTGAGACTCAGCTGACACAGTGCTGACAACAGCCTTCAGATTTGGGAGCAGTAAGTATCCCTGTGTGTGACCAGTGCACCGCTGGCAAGAGAGAATTAGAATTGTGATGTAGGAAGGGCTGGGGGCTTGGTTCACAAGGTACTGACCCTGCCTTTGCCACAGGATCCTCTCAACACTTCCAAGTGACCTTTCCCCAAAAGGCTATGGTCCACATCTTTTCACAAACCTCTATTTATTTTCTTCCAACTATAATTTATCTCCATTTGACATTGGAGGTCCTTGAAGCTAATAAATCATGAGACTACTTGCCTAGAAAAATATTTTTGGTGGAAAGAATCTATCACAATCTAGAGGAAACACTCATCGTCTGGATTCCGAAAAACCTGTGCCGTAGTATGGCCGAAACCCTGCATGGTGCCCACAGCCAAGAGGCACAGAGTGAACAGAAACACCGCACAGCTATTGACCCAACATTTCTGCCCTCTGCTATAAATTTGGTCCTCTGATAGGAAGGTGGAGTACAGGATGGGGAGGGTTAGAAAAATCTCCTACTTTGGCCTCAGCTGGAACTTTTTGTTTAGTCTGGAGATGCACAAACGGTACAATTCTTAGAGTCAGTGCTTTTCAGACTGGCTTTGTGTGGTGCGTACACAAGAAAACTGCCAGAGTTCAGAACTCATTGCTAGGACAGTTCTGTCTGCACAAGTTAAACAGCGAGTTAAACGAGTGTGTTATTTATAGGAATTTCCTGAACAGCACAGCCGGACAATGCTTGCCATTTTTCAAGTGGAAAAATGGTTTGATAAATGGCCTGGCACGGACAGTTTCTTTTAATAGAAACTCCTCCATCTCCTCCATCTTCCCCAAGAACAGCATTTACCCTCAGATCTACATTCTGAGAGATCTGAGGGTTGCACGTGATTTAGAGCTTGGTCGCTTTTACTAGATCACCTGAAACAGACACACAAGCAGAGGGAAGCCTTGCTGGAGACCCAATCCCAGGCAGAAGCATTATCTGAGTACATCGTAAGGCTTTATTTAGCAGAGAGTGAACCCCAGCCCACCCCACGGGAGTACTTAACCTGTGGATACAAAAGGATCACAATCTTTATACTCATGAAATTATACAGTGTGTGTGTGTGTGTGTGTGTGTGTAATAAGGACTGAGCCGTGTGTGTATAACAACAATTAAAGAAAAGGAGAAAAAGTTAAAAAATAAAAAGAGGTCAAAGGCCATGAAATTAAGAGAAAACAGGGAGGGTGGTTCATGGAAGGGTTGGAGAAAGAAAAAGGGGAAATGATGTAATTATAAATTTTAATCTTTAAAAAATTAAAAGGTACAATGAATCAATATACCTTGCAGCATCGCTGAGAAATTACAGGAAGCAAAACTGGCATGATTAATTTAACAAAATTATTAGACTGGTGCTATTGAGATGGCTCGGCAGCAAAGGAGCCTATTGTGAAGACTGATGGCCTCAGCTGAATCCACATGGCTCGAGACAACCAACTTCCAAAGGCTCTTCCCGGACTACCCTCCCTTGTGTGCTATGGCACAATTGTGTTCTCCTCTCTCTCACTTACTCATACACACATATACAGAGCTATATCTCTCTCACACACAGTTCTCTCTCTCTCTCTCTCTCTCTCTCTCTCTCTCTCTCTCTCTCTCACACACACACACACACACACATACACACACACAGAGCACACATTTCCTAATATTTACTGTAATGGATGCTCAGGGAGATTACTGTGGGACAATGATCTTGTTCCCTGTAAAGATTTGTCACTTGTATTGGTTTAATAAAATGCTGATTGGCCAGTAGCCAGGCAGGAAGTATAGGCAGGGCAACCAGAATAGGAGAATTTTGGGGAAGAGGAAAGTCTCAGTCTGCAGTTGTCACCCAGACACAGAAGACACAAGATGAGAACGACTCACTGATAAAAGGTAAAAATCCATGTAGCTAATACAGACAAGAATTTCGGGTTAATTTAAGATACAAAGTTAGTTAACAAAAAGCCCGAGCTAATAGGCCAAATCATTTATAATTAAAGTAGGCCTCCGTGTGTTTCTTTGGGACTGAACAGCTGCGGAACTGGATGGGACAGAAACCTCTGCCAACAGGAGATAATTGAAAAACATAGTAATTAAAGAAATACAAAAGATCATGATTTTTGTGTTGTTTTTGAGGCAGAATCTTACTAAGAGTGGAGTTGGCTTGGATCTTACAGTATGCCATCACAAGGGTGCCATACTGTTTAGATTTGGTCATGTTGTTACAAAGTAGGTCACCTGGTTTATTAGCTGCTTTTCTGTCCATGTGGTAGAACATGGTGGCCAAAGACAACTCAAGGAATAGTGCGGTGTTGTTTGTTCATTTGTTTGTTTTTTGTTTTGTTTTGCCTTCTGGCTTCAGAGGGATGAGAGTATGGGACACAAGGCAACAAGCAGAAGGCAAGGCAGCTCACACCTTGAACTGCAAACATGAAGTAGGGAGAGCAAACTGGAAGTAGGAGAGGATTTTCATCTCACAGACAGCCCCCAGTGATGTACTTCCTCCTGCAAGGCTGCACCACCTAAACCTAAACCTCCCCCAAACAGTGCCACTCCCTGGGGACCAACTGTTTAAATGCCAGAGGCTATGGAGGACATTTCTCATCCAAACCACTACACCTGGGCTGAGGGAACCTCAGCTGAGGAACTGCCTCCACCTCATCAGCTTGTGGGAATTAAATCATTAATGTCTTCATTGATGATTAATATGAAAGAGCCCACAACACTGTAAGAAGAAGCACCCTTGAGTTCATCCTGAGTAGCATATGAATACAAACTGAGCGAGTCAGAGGAGGGAGCCAGTAAGCAGCCTTCCTCTGTGGTCTCTGGTTCCGCTCCTGTCTCCAGGTTCCCGCCTTGAGTTCCTGTCCTGACTTCCCTCAGTGATGGAGTGTGACCTGAGACATAAGATGGAGACATAAGATGCAATAAACGCTTTTACTCCAAGAGTTGCTTTTGGGTCCTGTTGGTTATCCCAACAACAGAAAGCAAACCAGAGGAGGGCTAAGTCTGTTTTCTAACACAACTGCCGACATCTCCAACAGACAAGTAAGAAATGGTGGAAAACATCAGAGATTTGCCAAATCCTTTCTGTGCATCAGACTCTGTCAAAGCCCTAGGATCCTTAATTCACCCAATCATAGCCGTCAAAGTAACACTGTATCTGCTTTACCGACAAGGCAACTGAGTCTCAGAATGCTCTGTCTGATCAAGACAAGCAGCCTTTACACGGCAGAGTGAAGACGTAACAATAATAACTACAATTTTAAAAAGCCAGCTGCCCCAGGATGACAGGTAAATAATTACATCCAACACCATCAGCAAGTTTAGCTATTGGAGAGCTCCCTGGGCACTGAGAGAGAGCAGGGACGACACTGCTCTTCAGGAGGAAAAAAAACGGCCAGGTTTGCTCCTAAATCTCTAATTCAGAGTTGACATACAGTGCTGAGGGAAATATACCATACCGAGATGACAGTCCATGAAACAAGAGCTGACAGAACGGGGGGAAGAAGGAGGTAAAAAATAGATTCATAGCCTTAGGAGCACGAGGCTCCCATTGGATGCTGTGGCTAGCAAACCATCCTTTCACAGAAATACGAGGAAAGGCCTGGGGGTCATGGTGAGAGAAATGAGGCAAATAGTGGAACTGGCCAGACAATAGCAAAACAACCCAAAAAGATTCAGAGAAGAAAACGATAACTATAGAAGAGAATAGATGACAAAATATAAAAACTGACATCTTAAAAGGAGGAGACCCGTATAGTGAAGCTGAGTGCTATAGTTCGAAGGTTCTTCCTGCCCTTAGTGGGTAGGGTAAAGGGGTCCTGGCTAGAAGGTCAGCCTTTCCCTGCAGAGCTGGGCCAAACTGGTCTTCTCTGGAACAGCTTTATCAGCCACTACCAAGACTGTGACATTTCAGAAAATCAAAATGATCTGTCAGGTGTATGGAGCTGGAGAGACGGCTCCGTGGCTGAAGTGTTTGCGGGGAAAACACGAGGACCCAGGTTCGATCCCCAGAGCCCATGTCAAGTCCAGGTGTTTTGGTATGTTTCTATTATCCTGGAACTGGAGAGGTGAAGAGAAAAGATCCCTGGGACTTGTGGCCAGTCAGCTCTAAGCTAGGTGAAAGACCTGTTTCAGAAATTAAGGTTGAAGACAATTGGAGAAGAATCCCTCTAACGTACCTACACAGACACACACACACCACATACAAATGATTAGTTATGTACCAGAGCCATATTTTCTTGGCAAAACGTTGGAGTCATTTAAATCTATAAGTTTAAAGCTCATCTAGTTGCTAGAAAAATAGATGTATCAGATAACTTTTATGTTAAAAAAAAAGAGTTCCTGCTTTATTCCAAGTCAGATACAAAAGGAAATAGAAAAGAAGAAATCAATCCTGCTAGCAAATAGTAAAGCATTGCCAGCAATGTCCTTAAGAGTAAACAAACAAATTTGAGTCAAGAACCTCACACCCCACCTGAAGAGACACATGAGCACTCGAGAACATGCAAGAGCGCAGCCACCTGAAGAGACACATGAGCACTAGCGAACATGCAAGAGCGCAGCCACAACTTTTTATCCCAGGAAGCTGTAGGAAAAAATTATTAACCAAGGACAGAAAGGCCAGGGAAGGAATTACTGGGTATTTTGAACATTTCACCCAATCTATTGAGGGGAAAACAGCTAGAACAATGTGGACGTTGTTTACCCAGCAGAATGTAGAGAGCAGAAATGCCGGCCATGTGTATATGATATAGTAATAAAAACTTGAAGGTAAAAAGCAGGGAGGGAGGGAGATGAGATGACACTGGCTTTGCAATTCCTGAGACCTAGACCTGAGAGCAGGTTCTGAAATGAGAGCTGAGTTACCCTTTCCAACAGCATCCCGCAAGAGGGCTGGTGTTTGAATATCTGCTGTCCTATTCCGTTCCTGAGAGGTAGACCCGGAAATGAGGATTCATTTGTGGTAAATTTGTGACATTAAAAACGTGTGCTAAGAGAACCTGGGAAAGAGCCAGGAAAATGGGGCCGAGCACAAAAAAAAAAAACAAACAAGAGTGGGGTTCTAGGCAGCCTGGGCGCAGCCCTAGATGCTAGGCTTCTATCCTCTTCCAGTCTCTGGCTATGGAAGATAGGGGAGGGGGAAGGAACCCAGACACTCCTGGTTCTAGTTACAACTGTAGAGAAAGAGGCTCTGGTTCTCCAAGGGTAGAACACTGCAGGCACAAACCAAACCAAACCAAACCAAAATACCCAGGCCCCTGAGCCCGAGAGAAGTGGAGAAAATAGTAGGAGTGGAGGGTCTGAGGTACAGGCTATGCAGCGTGAGAAAGACCACAGTTCTTCTGAGACAGGTACAGGCAAGGAGAAAGGAGAGGCATGTTTTGATTTTGTATTAGTTCAGTCTTTTTGAGGGAAACTGACTAGAGCAGTTGAACTCTCTATCAGGTAACCATTCAAAGTAAAAAATAATAATAATAATAATAATAATAATAATAATAATAATAATAAATGAATTTTAAAGCGCATCAAAGAAGCAGGGATGGGAATATTGTTACATGTTTGGCCCAACTCCAGAGCATCCACAACCTTCTTCCAAATACGCATTTCATACTGTCCTATGTAAAACTAGCTCACATAGCCACACAGACACAAATAATTACATTCTCAGAGAACACCAAGCGACAGAGAGGGAGGGAGGGAGGGAGGGAGGGAGGGAGGGAGGGAG
>NW_026067959.1:2327583-2427821 GCF_014885135.2 Alexandromys fortis | reverse complement strand
CTCTCTCTCTCTCTCTCTCTCTCTCTCTCTCTCTCTCTCTCTCTCTCTCTCTCTCTCTTTCTCTTTCTCCCCAACATCAAGGAACTAAAGTTTTCAGACAGGAAACCATAGTCAGGGCTGCTCCTGGTGAGTGGCCAAAGCAGGGGTCAGACTGTGTTGGTCTGAGTCCCAACCTTCCCACATACTATATTCTGCAGGGGGAAACTATGCCTGGAACTGCTTGAAGCCACAAGTTCCTTCAAAGTGAGGCAGGCAAGACAGGCGATGACTTCCAAACACCAGACTTCAGTGGGTGCAGCAGAAGCAACTTTGAAGGACAAAGAAAGTTTTTACTTCATATAATGGCCCTTTCCTGTCTCTCATCCCCAAATCCTTGGGTCTTTTTTTTTTCAGTTTCTTTTCTTTTATTATTTTTAAAAAAGAAAACAAACTATCATTTTTCATTTTACATACCAATCTCAGTTCCCACTCCCTCCTCTCCTCCCATCCCCTCCACCTACCCCCACCACCACATCCCCCATCCACTCCTCGAGAAGGTAAGGCACATTGCTTTGGGGAATGTCCAAGGCCCTCCCTACTATATCTATGCTGGGAAAGCTATCTATCCAAAGAGAATAGGTTCCCAAATAGCCAGTACAAGCAGTAGGGATAAATCCTGGTGCCACTGCCAGTGGCCCCTCAGTCAGCCCCAGTCATGCAACTGTCAACCACATTCAGAGGGACTAGTTTGAACCTATGCTGGTTCCTTCCCTGTCCTGATGGAATTGATGAGCTCCTATTAACTCGGGTAGACTGTCTCATTTGATGAACCCTTCATGGTCTTGACCTCTTTGCTTATATTCTCACTCCTCCCACTCTTCAGCTGGACTTTGGGAGCTCAGTCCAGTGCTCTGCTGTGAGTCTCTTGCTCTGTTTCCAACAGTTGCTGGATGAAGGTTCTATGGCCACATTTAAGATATTCATCGATCTGACTACAGGACAAGGCCAGTTCGGGCACCCTTTCCTCTATTCTTAGCTGGGGGTCATCCTTGTGGATTCCTGGGAATTTCTCTAGTGCCAGGTTTCTTGCTAACCCCATGCACAACTCTCAAGTCCAGATGGATTAAAGACCTCAATACAAATCCTTAGGTCTTAATGTGATATATCAGACCAGAGAACTCAGAGCGGTGGCCCTGGCATACACACACACACACACACACACACACACACACACACACACACACACAATGCCCTGCTGTCTCAAGACACAGGCTTGCACGCAGCACCTCCACCAGGGCACCTGTTAGGGATACAAGCTGCAATTTGATCCCCTTTCACTGTTTCCCATGCTGCCATCACGGGTCAGGGAAGGAGCTCTAAAACTTGGCCAAAGTCTTCAGAGACTGTTTTTAGAAGTCCTTCTTCCTGATGGTTCAGTTCCGTCGGGAAAAGCAAAAGGAGCTCTGTTTGGATCCGAGCTTGCTGAGGGGTTGCCAGGGTTTGGCCATCTCTGCAAAGGTCATTGTGCTTTGCAAAGGTCATTGTCTGTTCATGAAAGCCCCTGGCAAAGTATGCCAGGGCAGGAAAGGCACAAGCTTGCCAAGTGTTCGGTGTCCCAGTCACCTGCTCTTCCTGCCCTAGGAAGGATGTGGAGCGCTCTCTGGGGTAAAGGCATCAGATGGGGCTTGTTTGTTTCTCACCCTTAAATCAGCTTCATACTGAGCAATTCTCAGAGCCCTGAGCTGCCTCCTCCTTTAAGGGCCAGCAGTTGCTAAGTGTGGCCGAGAGCGAGATAAGTGATATGACATTTGTGGCCATCCGGAGTGTAGATCACTGTGCTCTGGACGGAATTCCTGAGATGTCAAGCCCTGGGGAATACCCTTCCAGAGAAATACAGAAAGTTGGTGCTGTGGGCAGAGGACCTGAGTGGAACGGCAGTGTGTGGCAGGAGGGGTGGGAAGCATCAAGCAAGTCACGAGTCACTGGCTTTTCAGGGAAGCGTCTCTGCTGACATGAGAATTAGGGCAGAGTGATTTTGGCAGACCCTGTGTTGTGTTAGCTGTGCAAACCTTCCCTTTCCTTTTAGCAGCCTCTTCGTAATTGGGTGGGAGCTTCTTTTCACGTTTCAGAGGCGCGGGTTCCTGTCAGGTGTTCTGAGGGGCCTCCACATTGGGCCCGTATGGCCCACTGACTCATAGTGCGTCCTCTGATGAGATTACACACTGGGGCTTTCTGGCTGCTGGCAACATTTCCACGGTCTCCCATTCTGTGACTTTCTGACATTAGTCAAAAGCAACTCTTATCTCTATAGTGTGTTTTAAAGAAAGATATAGAGACAAAACAAAGGACCCGGAGTGTCACTGGAGACAACCACCATCTGGCAGGAAGCTGCTGGGCCACATGTCCTGACTGAAGGGGCTTCCCTTCCCAGGGTGCCTCTGACTCGCCTCTCAATGGGCAACTAGGAACTTTGGACCCACAAATAATAATTATTTTGATTACTTCCGTTCCATCTTCCTATCTCAAGAACCACTGTTTCTACCAGACCCTGTTCAATCATCCACACTCAATAAATATAAACACAGCCCTCTCAGGAAGGGCAGGCTGTCACTAACAAGTCCCTCAGGAAGAGCCTCCACAGACCCCCATACCCACCCTTACATCCAAGTCGATGCTTCTAGAGTGTTTTGTCATCACTTATGGGTAGGGCCAAGACAGGCACCCCAGTGCTGAAGTGTCACAGAAAAGGCTCATAGCCAGAAGCAAAGCAAAACAGAAGTTTCCCAAGAAACATCCCTGAAGAAACCACATATAGAGATGACTAAATATGTGAAAATATCCACTTAATGTAGATTTAAGTATGTGAGTATAACATGTCCTGTCTCCCATCCTAATCATTCAGTCGTGTATTCAACTTATGTGCGGCAAGCGTTCACTATTATTGACCGAGCAGCTTTAGATACTGGAACATTCACAGGAAGAAACCAAACTCCCTGCCCCCTGAGGCTGACATTTTGATACGATAAATATACACATCAGGATGTGAGACGTGAGCAAAGAGTGAGCAGGGGACCAGAGTGATGGGGACTAGGAATGCCACTTCTCACAGCCACTCAGGAAATCCTCCACAAAAGGGACAGACAGTTGAGGGGACCGAGGCACAGATGGCGAAGACACAGAGGGGAGAACATCCCAGGCAGAGAAACAGGCACTGCAAGGGTCCTGGGCTGGGCTTGCTGGACGTGTTTAGTCTTGGCTGCAGTGGGGGGTGAGCAAAAGGTCCATAAGAAAGTGGGGGTGGGGAGAAGAAAGTGGTGAGGGCAGGGATTGAGTTCTGAACCCATGTCTGCCAGAGGGAGGGCTCTTGTGGTTAAGGCCAGGCACCAAGGTGGGGGAGCCGTGAGATATTCACTGGTATCCCCCGTTTGTCCTCCGAGCTATGATGGGGAGTTGTGAGTCCCAGGTCTGGCCCAGCAACAAGTTTTCTCAGTGGGCTTAGTGCTGGAGCTACCAGAGGCAGGAAGGTTGAGCAGAGCCAGGTGGCAGACCCTGGAGGGCCTTCCAAGTCGCGCTCTGCTCCCCCGTGCCAGCAGGGAGGGCACAACGCCGGCACTGCCGCAGCCCCTGGAATTCAGAGTTTCCACACGTCCGTGTCCACACATTGAAACTTTCAGCCTGCATCCTGGGAGGAGCCCGAGGTCGCCAACTCTGGCTGGCCAGGCTGTTTGGAGGAAACCGGCCCAGGCTCAACTCCTGTGCACCTGCACTGGGTGCGTCTATTTCTCTGCTGGTTGCCTCGGAAACAGAAACAACAGCTGCTGCAGAAAGCCCCTTCAAGCCACAGCCTGGCTCCCGAACCAAAGGCAGCATCTTTGTCTTTTCCCTTTTCTATCGTCCCCTAAACTCAGAGCCTAGACGGTCTCTTCACGGAGCAGAAATGACTCTCAGAGCCCGCCAACTCAGCTGTACTGGTCGCGTCTGGATCTTTGAACCCCAGCACTCCTGGGAGGCTGCAGAAACGCCTTATACAGGCAATGACTGTGGGGTGCACTTTATAAGCGACTGAACCGCAAACACTTTAAGTGGGGAGCTCAAGGCACAAGTGACCCCAGAGTTTATACCCAAGCATACCAGGGTATGGATATTGTCCCTAACTTTCCCTCTTAGGAGTATCCTGAGGATATTGGTTTCTCATTCCACATGGCAAAGGCCCAACTTTGGGAAGGCAGTTGGTCATGGTAATTTATGACAATGGGTTGTTTTGACAGCAACTGGGAAATGGATGTCTTGCTTTGTCTGCTAACTCACAAAATGCTTTTAATCTGAGAAGTAAGAAAAAAAAACACAAAAACAAACATAAAAAAAAACCCAGTTGATTTATACTTCCTTCCTAAGGATACAACAGAAAACCTCAGGCCCTAGGTAGGAACCTGGACTTCCTACCCTCCACTGTCAGGGAATGATCCCCACAAATGGAGGATGATCTTGTTCTATCTTGGGTGTTCTCTCCACAAATCCACAGGTTCAATGAGACATTTCCCTCGTGATCATAATGAGAAAATAAAACTTCAAGAGGTTAAGTGACTTGTCTAAGACCTCTCAGGGAACCAGAACTGGAGTGTGAAGGCAAAAGTTCTAGTCCGCGTTGCTCAGCTTCCCTGAAGGCTTACATGGGGTTCTCGCTTGTCCTTGGTTACTCCAATCAGTGCATGAGCTCAGAGCACTCTTTAGTCCCCTGGGCTGTCACAACCCCACTGCCACAAGCAGGATAGCTAATAGCAGAAAGTATTTTATCCAGAGGCTCAAAGTCCCAGATTAAAGACTCAGACTGGGTTAGTTTCTGAGGCCCCTCCCTGTCCCTGTTCTGTAGCTGCTAGTCTATGTCATAACTAATTTTTTTTATGAGACAGAATTTCTCTTTGTAACAGCCCTAGCTGTCCTGGAACTCACTCTTGCAGACCAGGCTGGCCTCGAATTCACAGAGATCAGCCTGTCTCTGCCTCCCAAGTGCTAGGATTAAAGGTAAGCACCACCACAGTCTGGCTAACCCCCCCCCCCCGCCTCCCCGAGACTGTCTCGTATATTCTAGATTGCCTCAAATCCACTAATAGACAAGGATGCCCTTGAACTGTGACACCCCTACCTCTGCCTCCAGGATCACAGACCTGCACCACCATACCCTGTTTACACAGTGCCGAATCCAGGGTTTTGTTCGTGCTAGGCCAGCTCTACCAACTGAGTCACAGCTCGGTCATCCTTTTCTGAAAAGGACTCTACTCACATAGACTGGGGGGCCACCCTAGTGACCACACAGAATCCTATTTACCTCCTTAATGGCCCTTTGTCCAAATATAGTCAAGCTTGGAGGCGCAGGGTTTGAGAATGTCAACTGTACATTTTGAGGAAGAGAGACACAGTTCAGGATGTAAGAGTCACCATGCTCTGTCTGTTTGGGGTTCTTCTCCTACTGGCTCAATAACGTGTTGTTGGATCTAAGAACAATATTCTAATATAAAGTAAACATGATAGACACTCAAAAAGATGAGGAAGGGGGGTGCCTTTAGCTAACGATTGATCTTCAGGTCACTGTTTACAAACACGTTCAGAGAGTTCCTGCTTCACAGAAACTCATCGGCCATGCTTGTGCCCCGGGTGTGGGGTTCCTCCTCAACTCATCTACAGTGAGGTGGGAATCTTGGGCCTGAGTGTTGGCTGTGCAGAATTGTTGTGCTCTGGGTCCCAGCAACGATGGCCCACGGGTTGTTAGAGATGCAAGGAAGGGCTCACTTCTCTTTGGCATGGTCAAGAGAGACTTCTCAGAGGGAGTCTAAAGCTTGGCCATCACAGTCCTGTGGGGTTCGAAAAGACAGAGGTCAAATCCTTTTGCTTCTTAAAACATCCATTTGGGGAACGGGATGTAGCCCACTTGGTAGAATGGTTGCCTAGTAGCACAAAGCCCTAGCCAGGCTCAGTCCCTAGCACCATAAAAACTGGTCATGGTGGATTCTTGCCTATAATCCCAGTAATCAAGAGGTAGAGACAGGAGGCCCAGAAGTTCAAGTCTGTCCTCAGCTACACGGTGAGTTTGAGGTCAATCTGGGCTACATGAGATCCTCTGGGAGGGGCGGGGAGCAAAAAACAAAACACTAAAAAGCTCCTTGATGTCTTTTATTTTTATTTTTACCTCAGCCTTGACTTTTGCTACAGAGGTAGAAATAATATTTCCAGCATCATCCTGATGCCCTTTCCTTGGCAAGGAAAATCCCCAAAGGGGCCGAGAAAAAAGGACAGTGTCCTGGGACCCAAAATCAAGGAGCCCAGATTGGCTGACACTAGCCCATGTGCAAATGAGTAGTGAATGTCATGTGAGTAGACCAGCCCTCTTGGCCCTCACTGCCTGCTTTTCCACTGCTGTCACAGCTGAGGCAAGCCTCTCGGCTGGCTCTCCTCCTCGGTCTCCATCCAGAAACCAGGAGGGGGCTTATTTCCCAAGACAGGGCAAGGCTGGCCCTAAGCAGACGGGTGGCTCCAGGACTGCCTGTCCCCTAAACACAGGTCGGCTGTCGGTTTTCACAGTGATTTTAGAACCCTAAACTTTGTCTTCGCATCATTTTTCCTTACCAGATGGCCCACCGGTGAAGCCACAATGCCAAGTCACCGTACTGACAGGATTCTGAAGAGGCAGACCGAGCACTTAGTGTGTGCTCCTATGTTGGTTCTCCCGGCCACGACAACTCTCTCCCTTTCCCTGTCCAACGTGGCTGCCCCCTGGCCAGCTCTGGAGCTTCAGCTAAACAGACATCCCCGGAGGAGAAAGCACCTCCCCTCTGCACACACGGGGTCTTGGCAGGCTCTCACGCCCACGCGTCCTCATCTCATAGCTCTTAACCCTGTAAGAGTTACCTCTGACAGCAGATCTTAACCGCCACAAAGACAGCTGTCACTCATGACCATTATCACGCCCAACACACAGAACGTGTACCACAGAGAAATGTAGGCCTGATTTCTGGAGACAGCCGGCTGGAGCAATAACTGGAGTCAGTTCTTGCTTAGAATTCTAGTTCTAACATTTACAACTTGTACATCTGACCCGTTCCTGTATCTCAGTTTCCCCTGCCACAAAAATAAGAGTAACAATCCTGCCACACACTGCTTATTGACTGGGAGAGACTCTGAGAAATTCAGGCGTAGGTGATTTTCGTCACTGCGGGTACCTCACAGAGCGTACTTATAGAAATCCAGCTGGGGAAATCGAGGTGTAGCTCAGCGATCGTATGCTTGCCTAGCATGCAGGAGATCCTGGGTTCAGTCTAGACGGAATAGCCTGCTATCCACCTTCCAAGACAGCCAGTTTGGTGCTGACCAAGATGTTATTATGTAGCACATGGTGTTATCACAAGACAATTGTGGGAGGTGCAGACAAGAGCAGCTAGCCAGTGTTTTCAGGGGGCTCACTCCCTGCCATTAAATCTCTACTTCTCTTGTCACCTGAACTCAGTGTCTTTGACCCTAACCCCGACTGTACAGACTTTCCTTCATGAACCTCTTAGCCCAGCCTGGAGTTTTGATTCAGGATGACAAGCATCCTTTGTGGTTCTCTGAAGCTGAGCCGCAAGCTCTCTCATTCATCCTCTACGCCCATCAGGTTCTAAGCTGCAAAGACCAGCAACCTCCGCATGTTTATTTAAGAAAGGGACATTACAAAAGGCATTTGCAGTTTGGAGATTCGAGGATGGTGCAGAGCCAGGATTAGAGGCTCCACCAGGAACAAAGCCTCAAATCAGAAGTGAGCTGGGCCAGGGAAGAGACTGCCGCCATCACTCCTGGGCACTGGCCCAGACGCCAGCAAACGCGCAGAGTCAGCACTGGACACTGGGTGCTTGCCATGGAACCGGAGTCCCTGTTGCCCTGGAAACCAAACCGAGCACCACTACTCTCCTGCCTCTCTGCCCAGTGTCTGTTTTTGTTCTGCTTCAGAATTTAGGAGAGCCACTTCTAGAAGGCACAATCCAGGCTCGTGGGCCCACAACTCAGTTGCAAAAGTAGCCTGAGGGAACCCAAGTCCGGCCCCCAGAGGAAAAGGGCTCAGCTGGTGGACATGATAGAAACAACTCTTGGTCACTATCTCTTAGAAATTACGCAGCTCTGACTTCTTCAGTTTCTTCTCCTCCTGCCCCTTTCAGCCTCATGACTGAGTCCCGTGACAAACCGCTTCCCACACACCAGCACATTCTAAGCAGCTCCTGCCTCACCCTCTGCCCCGTTGATCTCAAACATCTCTAGTCCCTTAACATTTCCTCATCCGTGTATATGACTCCTCTGCCTCCAACATCTCTACGTGTAGGAAGCTGCCGGTCGCCCATCCCTCCACTCGAGTCTTCTTTGCTAAGTCAGCATATTTCGGAATGACTCTGCTCTTGCACAGTGAGAGCCATTTCGCATTTACACTTCTTTCTCTTCAGTGACTACCCAGGTCGTGTATGAAACAGCCGGCCTTAGTGAACGCCACGCTCTCCAGAAAGCCTTGCAAGCAGTTTATTCTCTAAGTTCTCATACAAACATCACCACATGCAGTAACCCATATATAAGCTAATAAAAAAGTAGAGAAACAGAGAAACCCTTAAGCTTTCTATCAAACATTTCCAGACTCTATCTACCCACAAGCTGTCCCACAGCTTTGTCCTTGTTCCCCAACCCTTTCGCACCCCAAACTATGCAGCGGAGAGACATCTAGAAATAATCTCCTCAGAGGATTCTGCATTGTTCCTCTCCCTATCTGTCCTGCTTCCTTAAAGAAGACCGTCGCAAAGTGACGGTCTCTCCTGGGATGCTGGGGAAGAGGAGTGATAAAGAGGGAGGGAGGTATAGCCGTGGAGATCTTTTCTACTCTGACTAGTCTATGGGCAGCAGCCTCGCTCTCAGCCGGGAGCTCTCCTCACGTGGAGACTCTCAAGCCCTACCCAAGGCCCAGGAAACCACACTCGGCACTGATCCCTGTTTAAGGTGGAGGTTTAATTGTAGCCATGTGGGCAGCACCTGCGCCTGCACATTCGAGTTCTCCATGTGAGCCCTGAAGGAGTTCAACTGGTGCCAGGATTCCCTTCGGTGGCTTTGGTGTCTCCCTCCAGAGTTTTGCCGAGCTCAGCATTCTTCTATTGGGTGGGCCGATACTCTTTGGAATTCCAGGACTTCAAGGAAACCTTAGCAATTTGTGGTTTGGCCCCAAGGAAGCTGAGTTGACTTCTGTGATCTCTTCTAAAACCTCCTCTGGGGGACCTGCTGGACTCCAACATCAAGCGCCGCCGTACCATCAACACCATCTTTGGCTCCTCGCCCACCCAGGAGGTACCATTTTAACTAGCCACAGACCAGGTAGCAGCAGTGAGAAGTCCAGTTCTGTGCAGCACACAGGGAACTCAAGGACACTTAATTGGCATTCTGAAGAGACTCTAGTCTCTCAACCCCTGGCGTGCACGCTCCTCGTCAAATGTGGACTCTAAAATATTAGTGCAAACTGTAACAGGATCCAAATTTGCCATCAGACTCCGAGCCAGATTGCCATCCTGTTGTCTACCTTGGGCTACAACTGGTCTTAAGAGTTCCCACAATGCTTTGCAGGGCTGGATTTCAAAGGAATTGGAGCCGGACAGACTTCAGCTGAAATCTTGGCTTTGCCACTTAGCCCTCCGGGGGAGCTGCCATTTCTACTTTGCTTCTTTTCCGTGCTGTCCTTCCTGGCTGGTGGGGCTATGTAGGCCAGCCACATGGAGCTGCTGCAAGGAAGACTCCTCAGGTGGAGGGTGACCTCACCGAAGTCAAGATCTCCAACCACTCAAGACCGTCACTTGCGATGGCAACAGCTCAGGTCTCGCCTTCCTGCTGACTGCTAGCCTAAAGTGTCCACGTTTCCAGCCTCTAGGGTGTAGAAATAACAGCCTAGAGCAGCCTAGAACAGCCTGCATCCTCTCTCACTGCACCCGCAGTGACCCGCCTACCCTCTACTCCATAGTTACTACAGGCTATAGTCAACTCCTGGGCACTGACCCAGCTGTCGGCATATGTGCACAGCCAGCGCTGGACACTGGGCACTGCCTGGGCATGAAAAAAAGAGACTAAAAAGACATGGAAAGGAAGATTTCGTGACTCCTTTCTCCATAGACCAAGTCATCAGTTTCTGAGAAGGAAGGAAGAAAGGAAGGGAGGAAGGGAGAGAGGAAGGGAGGAGAAAAAGGGAGGAAGGAAGGAAGGAAGGAAGGAGCATGCTTTTGCATAAGCCCTGGGGGCAAGGTAGATCAGATTGATTTCTTCTGTTTAACATGAAATTGCTAGAAGTTGATTCTACTGATGCTCATAAAGATACAGACTCGGTATTTGGGAAGAAACAGAAAGGATAAATATGAAACATACCCATCCCTTTCAAAAGAGAAGACAGTGACAATACAATATAGCCAGAAGTAACCAGATGCTGAGAGGACCAACTGAACGTCATCGCACACAGTGTGAACCAATGAGAACCACAGACCTATTCTCGTGATTCAGTCTTAGTACCTAGAGAACTTATTGTTAATCATCCAAGCTATGAGTATTTCCTGGGTAAGATAGTCTGTACTGTGGACTGATAACCCTCGTACTCAATAAATTAATAAAGTGGAGAAGATGATCTGTGTGAAGAAATGGCATGTCTTAATGTTTAAATGCAGCAACCCATTAAAATGTGCAATAAGACCTTGTCTGAAATATGATCTAAAATAAGTGCGTTTCTTATAGTTTAAAAAAATTAAAAATCTACAGTTGTCCTCAGTTTTCTCAAGTATTTGAAGGTGTGTTGTAGAGCCTGGTTTACAAGAGTTACCATTCCACCATATCAGCTGTGCCTGCTTCAAAGACCCTTAGGGTCAGGATTGTGGGCTACTGATGTTCCTTCTGAATATGAGTCAGCAGAGACAGTGACTCTCAGCCAAGATTCTGGATCCTCCCTTCTGTACCTGTTGCCCTTTGTGTACAGTTTTGCCTTAATGACACATGGCCTCTCGGGTGCTAGAATTCAAGTTCAAAGGCTAACTGGAGAGAGCTCCACCTATGTGGCCATCAAGAAGCTCTCGTTCATGCTGAGTGAAGACGTTCCTGTGTGGCAACTGCAGGTCACCCTTGCTCCTGCAAGCAACCCCTCACCCATGCTCTGTAACTAAGCCCAAGAAATGTATTGATCTCCCAGGCTGCACTTTGGTACAGTCATACTTGGGTTTATTGTTGTGACCTTTTAAGGAGGGGGGGTTACATGTTGTTTAATGGTCCCAGCAAAATAATTCTCAAAACACCGTGTGATTTCTTTTAAGGAGGGGGATTTCATGTTGTCTAATGGTCCCAGCAAAATAATTCTCAAAACACAATGTGATTTCTTTTAAGGAGGGGGATTTCATGTTGTCTAATGGTCCCAGCAAAATAATTCTCAAAACACAGTGTGATTTCTGTGTCCAGGGCTGAGGACTAGACATCAAAAGGTTCTACACTAGTCCCAGATGCCCACATTTTCCCGCTGAAGACCTATTCAGAGTAACATCTCTGAAAACTGCTCATGGTGTCCCATGGGCCAGGCTGACATCCCCAGGAACTTTGAGAAGGGAAGAGTCACAAACCACACCCCCAACCAATGAAACCAGAATTCACATTCTAACCAGATGACTTGCCAGAGATTAATATGGTCATGATCTGCTAAGAAGAGTTGTTTTAGAACCCTGGAAACCAAAGGGGCTGTTAGTGTACCAGGCTTGAGGTAGTCGGGGCAGGCAGGTTCATTCCATCATATCCATAGGAATAAGTGGAAAGAAACAACACTGATTTGGAACATTGCACACAAGGGAAAGAAAAAGGTGCCTTTGTTCAGTGTTGTACGGTAATTTTTTTAAAAAAAAAATAAAATAAAATGTTCCGGCTTAGTGGGAAACACCTTAAGGTTCAGGATGTTCTATAGGTAGGAAACATACCTTCCATCCTGCAGGGAAACTCTTACATTCTAAAGGAGTCTCTTTAATACTCAGGAAGTAAACAACTCAGATGCCCTAGAAAGTCCCTGAAACTGAGCAGATGCAGTAGCCCCCTCACCCACCCTAGCTTACATAAGCAGTAGGGACTGCTGAGAGGCATTCTCAGACCAGCTGAGTTACATAAGAGAGACTGAGAGACCGACCAAGCTGCCCTTAAGAAGCCCAGACCAGCTGCGCTGCCTAGAAGAGAGATTCTCTGACCTGTCAAGTGGCCCGCCACTTCTGCAGCTGTCACTCATACTGGGGTGGGCTCTTGGCGACTCAGTTGTCTGTGAATCACTCTTGCTCCGGAAAGTAATCCCTGACTCACGCTTTTATAACTAACCCCAGCAAACGCATTCATTCACCAAGTTGGACTTTGGTGGCATCCCTACTGTGGCCTGTCAGTAGCTCCCTATCTGGAGTGAGTAGAGGCTGGTCGGTTTCTCCCCAGGAATAGCATCACACAGCGTGATAGACTCCTGAAACATTCCTACTCAGATAAGTTGATAGTCACAACCCAGAGGTGAACTCCAGGCAGGGACAAAACGTTCTCGTGAAGAGTACCCACACAGACACGTGACCTCTGCAGACAGCCTACCAGTGTATTTCAGGGCTCACAAGGCCTGTGGGGTGGCAAGTTCATCTTAGTCCTGTTCTCTTTCTTTATGGCCGTTCTCATTAACCTTCACCCAGCAGCAGCAGCACAGCAGAGGAGGGCTGGAGAGCACAAGGATAACAGATTATGCAATGTCCGTAAAACTGAGACCTAGACAAAGACCAGGAGAGGAAAGGAGCGGGGTTTCACAACACGCCCAGCAATCACAACCAGCATGACGCGGGGAATCGCAGGCTTGTGGCAGCGATGGGGAAACATAAAGAGGGGTTACCAATGAAATGCTGGTCTCAGGCTTCCGTGAGATACGTTCAGCTGGGCTCCCAGGGCCTTTTGAATTTCTCAACACTTCTGACAGTCTGTGATTAGGGTGTTTAATGGACCAGTTTAAACGGATAGAAAGGCTTCCATGCTAGAACATTTTTAGCAGACTTTTTTTTTTTTATTTTAATACATCGAAAGCCTGTGTGTAATGAATAAGAATAGGCAAGGTTATTTAAAAGTGAAAGTGAACCAGACTCCATCTATGGAGCCAGCAATCTTCCTTGGCTCTCCTTGTTTGCCCCCATTGTGATCTGCCTCTCAAGGAACAGCCGGAAAAATCACACTGCTCCACTTCCTTCAAATCTTACTACGGAGAGAGAAATTAAACACCATGGAAAGCTGTGGCTAAAGGACAAAACCAACCAACCAAACAGAAAACTTTTTTAGAAGGCCTGTAGTACATTCTTTCTCCCGAGTTCATTTCCATTCATTGACAGACCTTAAATCGTAAGACGATCAATCAGTGGCACCGTTTGTCATCCGTCTGTATTTTATTTTCCATATTCACACGCATATCTTCCAGTCCAAAGTCCTCTCTCAAAATTCCCAGAAGAAAAAACCTCTGCTCTTTCTCCAATGGCAGGCACCCTTACACCACCCCCACCACCCCCACACACCCGCTCCAAGAAGAAAGCCCAGCCTAGCAGCGCAGCAGACTTGAAAGACTCCTGACTGCGATAAGGGGGCCGGAACAATGTATGACAACATGTGACATCTGAACAGCCTGGCCCTCGTTTGCAGCCCTCCTTACCATGCATCATCTCAAGTTTCTGAAGAGGTATGGATTGTGTTTCATCAAAGCCTGAGTGATGGGAGCGGACAGAGAGTTATTTCAACCCCTCTTAGCGAGTTTTCAGGGCTCCGTTGGAAAAGGTTAGGGGGTGGGAGGAGGCAATTACCTCCTTCTCCAGCAGCTGCCAGAGACTACTGCCGTCAGAGTAATTATCACCAAATAATTGTCCCCTTTCTTCCCTGCTGACAGGGCAGAATGGGAACAGGGCCTGAACTGAAATAGATTTTGTGGTTGCTGAATGCGAGTTGGGTGGCTCAGGTCAACGAGCATCCAGAGACGCTTTCGGCATCCGCGCCTGTTGACCTTCGAGAGAGACTAAAATTCACGTGGTACGAGAGACAAAGCCGTCAAATGTCACCTGCTCGGGCTTACACGGATCTCTTAAATTGAGCAACCATGGTCGGAATGAGTGCTTATTTTAGTTTAGCGTAAATTGTCCTCTTCTGAGGGTGATTCCAGACGGGAAGAAGAAGGGAGCTTTTCCTGAGTCCTGAACTGGAGAGGACTCCCTGACTTATCTCTGTAGTGGTGATTGCGAGAAGACAACGCCCCCCCCCTTCTGCTTGGCTTTATGACACTCACCGACGGGTTATTAAATCTCCATTTGGCTTGTGGAGAGTCCAAACTGTCCAGAGGACTTCTTAAAGTTGCCGTGAAACTGACAGAATCTAACCAAGGGAACAGTCTTTCAGATTTAACAGAGTCATCTTTCAGGCTACCGTCTACCCAGGAACGGCCTGAACTGTTGGGAAATAATTCTTACACCCTAAAAGATATGTGGGTCCCATCCTACACAGGATGGAGGTGTGAACAAGGCAGAATGAATTGTTGTGGGGCTCTGTAAAGTGGAAGCAAGGAGAGGTGAACGTCTCTCCATTTCTTTTCCTTGAGGGGGATTTGACTCACGTGTGCTCATGAATACACATGCACACGTGTGCCAGCACACATACATTTGTACATGTGTGAAGGTGAAAGACAACTTTGAGTACTTTTCCTCCAACACCACTCACTTGAAAAAAAAAAAAAAAGGTAGTATCTATCACTGGCCTGGCGCTCACCAAGCAGGCTAGGCTGGCTGACCAGTGAACCCCAAGGGTTTGTCCACCCCCCACCATCCCTGTACTGGGGTTACAACTGCTCCCTGCCACATCTGACACAGGTTCAGGGGGGCCAACTCAGGTTCTCAGCTCACATGGCACGCTTTATCGGATGAGCCATCTTCCCAGCCCAGGGGTCGCTGTCACTTCCTGTAACCATCCTAAGCCATCGGCTGATGTGTGTCAGACATCATCCGAGAAGATCTGTGGGCAGGGAGAAAGGGGCCTTGGGCTACCAACACAAGCTCTGCCCACTGGGGAGTCCACAGCGGATTCCTTAGTCTTCTGGAATGGCACAAAGACTAAGGAGGAGAGTCATGAGGGCTCAGGGCTTGCCTCTACTTCCTGCCTCTACAAATTAGGGCTGGAGATGCTCGCTGGCCCCTCACTGATCTCCCAGGGCCGCTGTAAGGAGGAAATGAAACCATCTACACACAATATCGTTCTAGCTTGCAAATCATTATGCAAATATGAATATTATGATAATTATGGCTCCCAGGGAGAGCCACGAGATCCCTACCAGCAAGGCCGCCTGCCTGCTACATAAACAGTAGCCCCACCCAGAAACTCCCATCTCCTAAATCCCCTAAAACTTTCCCAGAAGGAAAAACAGGCTGGCTCTCCTCACGAGGCAGGGTGTTCTAAGCATGTGTGTGCGCCCGGCACCCAGAGTGCATGTTGACAAATGTGCTCATTAGGTGTCCCACCATCCCACCAGGGAAAAAGAAACCAGAGTGGTCCCTA
This sequence comes from Alexandromys fortis, assembly GCF_014885135.2. Lineage (NCBI taxonomy): Eukaryota > Metazoa > Chordata > Mammalia > Rodentia > Cricetidae > Alexandromys > Alexandromys fortis. Next base: position 2,412,245 of record NW_026067959.1, on the reverse strand, counting down.
TCGCTGCCACTAGGAAAGCTGGCCTTAGACCGCTCTTGCGTTTGTTGTTGTTGTTTTTTAAGGGATGGTTGGGAGCGGTTGGGACAGGGTCTCCATATGCGATGCAGGCTGAGTTTAAAATCATGCTCTGCCCATGTCAGCCTATCGAGTGCTGGTATTGCAGCTCCACCGCAGTGTTCAACTACACATGTTAGTGGCTGCGATTAGTCAATTGTCTTATGTAGTGTGAGTAGGTAAATCTTGCAGTGGTTTACCATACACCTCAGCCAGAAGAGGATCCCCCATCCCTCTTCTCTGAGCATAGCATTTCTTTAAATTTTATAAACACGTGTGTGTGCACATGTGCATGTGTGCGTGCATGTGCGTGCATGTGTGTGCACTGTGTGCACGTGTGTATGCATGTGTGTGCGTGTGTGTACATACGTGTGTGTATGCATGTGTGTGCATGTGTGTGCGTGTGTGTGTTCTTGTGTGTGTGTGCGTGTATGTGTGCACCGGACATAGACACGTGTAGAAGTCAGAGAATAGCTTGCTGGAATCAATTCTCTCTTTCTACCTTATGGGTTCTGGGGCTCAAACACAGGTAACCAAGCTTGGCGGCACACACCTCTATCCAGTGAGCCATCTCAGCACCACCCACACCATAACTTTTTTCTTAGGAGCTTTCATGACTGTTATGTTTTACCCAGACCCCATCCCCCCAAAAAAATCAAGACTACAAGAATTTTGAATTTGGGCATAAGTCTCAAGTCAACTTCAAGTGTGTAAAACCTAAGTAGAAGAAGAAGTCACTGTCGGATTCCACCTTGTGAAGAGACAGCACAGGGGCCCCAAACACATAAACGCATGGCAGCTTCCACTGCATTGTTGTTTTTTTGTTTTTGTTTTTGAGGAAGGTAATGATGATGACATTCTTTTTTTTTTCTTTTGATCTTTAAGAGGTAACTTAAATTCTTTCCTCTATGTTTTCCAAACCTGCAAAGTATATATGTCAACTTTCTCAAGGCACGCTCACACTCACTCATGAAACGACCGCCTTCACCACCAGCAGGAGCAGCAGCAGCAGCAGCAACAACAACAACAATATCGTATCACTCCCACCATGGCCATCACAACAAAACAGGATTCATGAGAGCCGAAACGAGCGGTCATACCTGTTCATCCCGACACCTCCCACAGTTGTGCTGGGCTTGAGCCTGGAATGAGAGTCCAGTTGACGGCATCAGTAAAGGGGTCCAGAAGCTGTGTGACATAGGCTTTTACTCTGAGGACTCAGCTCCAGACTAAACCCAGTGGGGGTCTAGGGAAAGAGTTCAGTGTGAAAAAACGTTTACTGCATAGACAGGAGGAATGAAGTTCAAATCCCCACAATCCACAGCGCCTGGGACTCTTGCCCTGCAGCCTTCCACAGTGGCAGGAGGCTTACTGGGACCTGCTGGCCACCAACCTAGCTCCAGGTTCAGTGAGAGACCCCGTCTCAAAAGATTAAAGAAAAGAGCAACAGAGCAAGCCATGGGAGATCCTCTTCCGGCCTCTGTGCTCACACATGTGTTCATGCACTCTCTCGCATGTGTACCTGACACACACACACAGCCCAGTGTCCATCTACCCTGCAATGGCCAACAGAGAAGCCCAGTTACGTGTGTGAGAAGATCACTAGCAAGGAAAGAGCTAAGCTTGTGCACCAAGATCTAGAGCAGCACTGAGCAAATCTCCCCGACATAGGAAACTGGAGATGTCTCAGGTCAAACACATGATCACACACATCCCCGCTCTCCCATCTCAAGTCCTCTTCTCTTCAGCTACTCTCTACAGCATGAGGTCCTAAAATGAAAGAAATTCATTTAGTCTTGAATAAAGGTGATTATTTGGGGGAGGGGACCACAGGAAAAGAAACGATTATGGAAAAGTGCAGACGAGGCCATGGAATCAGACCTCAAACAGTGTCGACAGGAAGGCTTTCCACTCTCACATTTGGTCTCTGCAGATGTCAGCCTGGCACCCTGAACACACACGCCTGCCGAACATGCCACGATGGACAGACTCCTGCCAGCAGGCAGTACAGCCTCCTGACCCGAGCAGCATCACCCAAACACCAAAACTGTAGCAATGGCGAGCAGTGTCACTAAGAGCAATGGCAAGCAGTGTCAACAGGACACTAAAACTGTAGCAATGGCTAGCTGTGTCACCAGGACACTAAAACTGTAGCAATGGCGAGCCGTGTCACCAGGAAGCTAAAACTGTAGCAATGGCGAGCTGTGTCACTACAACACTAAAACTATAGCAATGGCATACTCCTTTGCACTCTCCTGGTTCTGCAGGTAAGGAAACAGGCAAATGCTGGAAGGACTCACTCAGACCTGAGCAGCACCTCCCATCCGCTCCCACACATAAGTCAGTAGATGGTGTCTGGTTTAGCTTTCCTTTGCTCTGGGAAGGACCAGGCTTTCTTTCCAAATGGAACTTGCCTGCAAGTTACCAGATTGTCAAACCAGTGGGGGAAATAATGGTTAATTTTCAAACCTGTGCATTAATTGTGCTTTTTGTTAGGTTGCCAAGAGCAGAATGCCACAAAGGTGACCCCAGGAGTAGATATGGACCCAGCGAAGCCCAAGGACAGCTATGCACACAGCGGATGTCTTCCTCCCTCCTGCTGGCCTCTGTCCCTCTCACTCCCACAGGCCCCCTCGCTCTAGGAGTCTGCCACGCCCAGCCACCGTGGCCGAGGCTGAGGGCACACGAGGACTTCGTGTTACTTCCATGGAAAGGGACAGAATGGGTTTACTGGTGTTCTAGTCGGTGTCTCGGCTGAACAAGCAGCACCTGTGGGGACCCTCTGCACAGGTGTGCACGCACAGACACACGATTTTACTAAGAGTTTAATATAAAGCTGCTGAAAGCAGATTAAGTCCTAAATCCCTGGGGCTTTAGGCCCAAGCCTGACACTGCATTCCTTATGGGCTACGTTGCTGGTGGAGGCTCAGCTCATCTCCTGGCCCTGACCGTCCTCTAGGATGCGCCCCATTGCCGCCAGGCTCTCTCTCAGTGCAGGTTCCAGACTCTTCTGTGCCTGATGGTTGTGACCTTCTTCCCCTCTCCTGAAGAGCACCACGGCGGTGACCTGGATGCACATCCCTCCACTTCACAGTCCTCCTGGGACTTGTCTGGATTGTCTGAGACTTGGCGGGTTGGGTCTTCATTGAGTTCCCTCTCTTGCTATTGGAGGTTTGCCCTTTGATTTATTTGCTTTGGGCTTTTCCTCAAGGATCCATCCTTATTGCCCATCTGAATGACTGAGCTTCACTCTGTCCAGTTCACAGGCTTAGCCACGGATGGCTGCTTCCTCCTCCTCCCCTCTCCAGCTTGCTTCCTTTAAGGAGTACAGGTGAACTGTTCTCATTGATAGTCCCAGTTCACACCAGTGGTCAGGTATTTACCCCTGGCAGAGAAGCGGGGGTTGCTTAGTCTATATCTCAACCTTGGGAGTAGCCAAGGGAAAGCAGGTGGACCAGCAGCAGCCCCTGCTCCAAGGACAACCATTGAAATTCCTAGTCATTCGCTCTGTGTGGTCTTCCAGGGTTTAGCTTGACATGTATCAAGGGCCTGCCATATAGAATAGAGCAGACTAGACTCTAGACTCAGCAAATACAAAGATGTATTTGCTGCAAGTATTATCATGCAGAACTTTGTGTGTGTGTGTGTGTGTGTGTGTGTGTGTGTGCATGCCTCTGTGTGTATTCATGCTTCTCTCTGTGTGTATGTGAATGCCTGTGGGGGTGTGTGTATGTGTATGCCTGTGTATGTGATGTGTGTGTGCACGCATGTCTGAGTATGTATGCCTCTCTGTGTGTATGTACACCTCTATGTGTGGGGGTGTAGGGGTGTGCCTGCCTCTGTGTGTGTGCATGCCTGTATGTGTGCATGCCTCTATGTGTGTGTACCACACATGTATATATACATATGGAGACCGGGGGGTCAACATTAGATGGATTCTTCAGTTTCCTTCAACCTTACCTTTCAACGGGGTCTCCCACTAGACCTAGCCCTCACTGACTTGGCTAGACTGGCTGGCCACCAATGATCAGGGATCCTCCTCCCGAACCCACTGCTGTACCCATTTCCCCAGGGCTGAATCTGCCGATACGCGCTGCCACACACAGGCTGTACGTGAGTGCTAGATCAAACTCAGGTCCCAGACTTGCACAACCAGTCCTGAGCCATCTTCTCAGACTTCGCACGCTTTTGATATGATATAGGAGACCAGCTGAAATACGGGCCAAAATAAAAAGAAAGAGAACATGAGAAGGGCCATAGCTTCCCCTAACTGTGTGAGCCAGGAGATGATGAGATTGACTTTGACCAGAGGCAACAAACTATCAGTGTTCTTTCTAGTGTCAAAATATTCTCAACATATGCCAAATTGACAAAGAGCCACTTCCCACCAAAAGCAAGAAAGGGAACATTCTTTCACAGGGCCCTAGAGCTAGGAAACAGCAAGAAAATGGCAACCATTTTATCTCTGTCCATAAAAGGAAACAAGCCACGTTTTTCACTATCGCTCGGCCTAGAAACCCTTATAACCAAGCCACGAGAGCATGATATTTCTTCTGCTGCTTACTTGATCATGATTTTGTAGCCTATTCCCACGTGTGGAAGTGAGTTGTTAGCTGATATGTGCGGCCCCCCTCACTCAAGGAGCAGGGCCTTTTCCTGCCGCCCCACAAGCCAAGCCGGTCTCTGTGGCCTCGCCCTGGAAGGACAGCAGTGGATTGAGGCAGAATGAGAGCTCAGCGCTTTTCCAAATCCAGGTGTAGAAAGTGGGTAACTCCACCGTGAAAGACAAGGGCTGCGGGCAGGGGGTGAGAGCAGAAAACAGATGGGTGACTCAGCCCGTATTCACGGAAAGCCAGGGCTGTGTTGGGAGAATCTAAAGCTTTCATTTTGTGGTATTTGGAGGCTTAATTCCCAGCTTCTAATTAAACGTATAAACTATAATCACAAAGGTATTTCACAATTAGTTTCTTAGATCTGGAAGAAGTTCTGTGAACCAACTTGAGATGGGGCGGGGGGGGGAGAGAGGGAAGAAAGGGGAGGCATGGAAAAGGGAGGAGGGGGAAGAGCGAGCAATATGGCATCCAGGAGGCTGCTACCGGCCTCAGGGCTGGGGTTCCATACCTACGCCCCAGAACGGTAGATGAAGAAGAGTGGAAAGGAGGTGAGCAATTTCTTCATTCCACCCAGCTCTTGCTTTCCCGACCCTTCCAGCTGTCTCCATCCAGACCAGACTCAGAAGCAGCATCTGAATCCCCAGGTCACTCGGTTCGTCCGTGGGCATGCTCTCACTTGCCATCTTCTCCAAAGGAAGAGGCTAGTGGGTATCGGTGGGGAGCAGGGCTGTGTGGGTCCGGACTGTGGTGACAGGCTGGAACTCCCCACTCTTGTCATGTTCTCCCAGGCAAGAACATTGGGTGGGCACACTCCTGAGTCCCTCTCCTAGCTCCTGAGAAGAGACCCTGGAGTACTAATATGCCCAACCTACACAAGTCTCCCACTCCAAGGAGATGTTCCCACATAACCAGTCACTATAGCGGTATGGGTGGGGGAGGGCGTGTCAAGGTTCAGGGGAAAATTGTATGCTTTCTGAAAGAGAAAAATATCAAGGTCCAGCTCAAAATGACATGTGAGGTCTCGGTACCTCAGCCCAGTCTGCTCCAAAGCCACCTTCCTGATATATCTTGACAACCCCACAGAACACAGTACAGACAGACCTTAGGTCCCTGGGGCTCGACCTTCCTCCCCAAAGAGATAGGCTCTTGTTGCTGACATTTGAAACCAAGTCTGGTCTCTCTCCTTTTCCATACCCTCCAAACATTTGGGGATAAGGAAGAACAAAATAATAACATACGTGATTTACAGAAGGGCCGAGAGTGCGCTGGCTGCTTCCAGGTCGTTATCTCAGACCACAACAACCATGAAAGTGTAAGTATCGGCCTCCTCCCCCTTGCAGATGGGCTCGTGGTCAAGTCTGAGGAGTTTGTCACAAGTCACACAGTGGCCTGGGTGCTCTGGGTGGAAAGAAGTCCCACTGACCACACAACCCTAAGCTCCTCCCACTCCAGCACACGGGCACCGTCTGGTCTTGGAACCCATTCTAAAAGATGTTGGGACTTTGTGTATGACAGCTAGCGGTGACGGCGCTTTGTCGGACAGCCCGAAATCTGGTTCTACACACTGCCCTGGGATTTGGAGAAAGTTATTTGGCACCTCTGGGACTCGGTTTCCTCATTTTCAGAACAGGAAAGAAATAGTACTACCTACCCCATAAGGCCTTGACGAGGACCAAGGGAGATTCTGTTTGTGAAACACACAGTTCGGTCCCTGCTGTGTACTCACACGTGATATGTTGTTGATTATTAGTCTTAGTGTCTAGACTCAGAATTACACTGAATCTCCTTTTTTTTTTTGAGTGTATGTGTCCAGGAATGATAGACCAGCACACACACACACACACACACACACACACACACACACAAAACCTCAACAATATTTTTTGTGTGAACATTTTTGTCTTATTATTTTTTTTGTCTGTTTGTTTTGATTTTGTTTTGTGGGAGGGTTGTTGTTTGTTTCTTGGGTTTTTTTTTAATTCCTCTTTTGTTTTGCTTTGCTTTGTTTTTGTTTCTTAGGATTTTTGGTTTCTGTTTCTTTTGAAAAGAGAGAAGGAAAACAAAGTTGGGTCCTAGGAAGGTGGGAAAAATTTGGAAAGTGCTCTGAGAGGGAGAACATGGTCAAGATAAATTAATTAAACACACACGTGAGTGTGCACACACGAAGGTCATCTTGCAGGAGTCACTTCTCTCCTGCCATAGGTGTTGCTGGGATTGAACTCAGCTTCTCAGGCTTGGCAGCAAGTCTTTTCCCCTCTGGGACCGCCATGGACACAGGGATTTCATCATTATCTAACGCTTATTCTTCCATACACTCCTCTTCGTGTGCTAAATGTAGTGGCATTTTGAACAAACTCAGTGTTTATGAAATAAACATTGCATCAATGAATACAGGATTTTTTCATTGATTTTTGTTTTGGTTTAGTTTGGTTTTTGGTTTTTTGAGACAGGGTTTCTCTGTGTAGCTTTGGAGCCTGTCCTGGCACTTGCTCTATAGACCAGGCTGGCATAGAACAGCGATCTGTCTGCCTCTGCCTCCCAAGTACTGGGACTAAAGGCGTGCGCCACTACTGCCCAGCTCATTGATTTGTTTTGTGCTGAGGAACCAACCGATGACACCCGCCCTCTAAAGCTGGAAGTGAAACTACACAGCAGAGTTCTCATGGCGATATCCGTGCATAATTCATGCTCGCTCCTCGCTGTGACCTTCCGAAGTGACTGGTCTTGAGTTGTCAGAGTTAAGTGGGCTGGGAGCATCCAGCGCAGGACACATCTGGGGCTCTGCATCCACACCATACAGATGTCATGTGACAGCTAAAGTTATGTCTTAAGTTTAAACCACTGTGCTTAAGAGATCCAGAAAGCAAAAATGCCTTTAACCTGTAAGTCCCAGCGGCCCAAGGACGGATAACTTCCTGGAATGCTGAGGGCTCTTCTTTGTGGGAGATAACAAGCCGCGTGTCTTCACTTCTGTAAACAGCGTGGGTTGCCTCCACTGTACCAGATGTGCTTAATCATGCCTCAGCAGGAAGTATGTCAGGATATATGTTTGCCCCGGCTTGGATGAAGGCAGGAAGTAAGTCGCCTTGTGGGTTTTGCCTTTAAAAGCACTTGACTAACATGGTTCACAGCTATTCTCTGGGAATCCCAGGTATGGGCTTGGCCAGTGTCCATCATCCTGGCCAGTATTTAATAAAGCTTGCTTCAGATTTGGCTCAAAACTTGTGGTAAGGGTCTTATTCTCTCCCGGTGGGATTCACATTCATCGCCAAATCATGCTGCAATATGGTGGAAACCCAGTCCCTCGTCTCTGCTGAGGTGACATGGGCAATCTAGACTTCACAACTGTCTGCAAGTTCGGCTCCCAGCGGCACTTGTCTGAGATCGCCCATTGCTCCTTTTCTCCTCTGAGCTGTCTAGTCCCCCAGTTTCTTAATCGTTTCTTCCCAGAGTGCTTGAACTTACTAAATCACTTGCATTGAAACCCTCATCTCAGGTCTGCTTCCAGAAGCGCCACCTGAGACAAATTGTTAGTCTCCCTTTGTTTTAGCAAACTGTCTGCCTTATTACTCTGTACAGTAAACAAACCAGGAGGAGACAGAGTTGTCCCTCAGGAGGACAGGAATGCAAGTTACAGGCATGAGTGGCTCAGTGAAATGTAACCCAGCCTTCCCAGAAAGCAGCTCTGAAGGAGACCGCCCCACAGCAGGGGCTCCCTCTCAGACCCTGAATTCCTCACAAACAACACCCCAAATCCTGTTTTCACAGAGAGATCCTTTATTGGGGAGTAGGGGGGCTAAAGTGTCTGCCTCCTGTCTCAGGCACAAAAACAGGAGCAGATGACCTTATAATTTCTAAGAAGAGAAAAGGGGGGGGCCTGTGTCAGAATGGGCTAGGATGTGGTGGTATATCTTGATTGGATATGTTAATTAGGTGAACCAAAGAGGACTTCTGGTTGCTGGACTTTAAAACTGATAACTGGACCTTGGTGGATAGCTTTAGGAATGCAGGGGAGACCGGGGAAAAAAGCAAAGCCTGCGCGAGTCACACGTTCAAGCCGGCTAGTGTCCCTGCAACCTTCATTTCAGGACAGCAAACCTCAGAAGGGAGAGTGGCTCCTCAGGCATCTTACAGAGCCTGCACTCAGGGACATTTGTCATAGACATTTATTCAAATCTGTTTTCCCTCTCCCCTTGGCTTTTAAAATCTCTGTTGACTGCCATTCACCATTAATCCTGAGGAGATTGAACAAACAGTCCCGTGAGAGCGCACATTTTAAATGCGACTACCCCTGAAAATTCAGAGACCACAGATAAGGGAAGAGAAGCCTAAGATGAAACTGAGTGAAACCTGTTATTTTATATAAAATGGGTGTAAAGCAACTGGCTTGGACTAAAGACAAAGCAACAGTCAACAGAAAATGCAATAGAAGTGCTCAGTCCACCCATTTAAAGGGCCATACCTGAAAAGAAAAAAGAAAGCAGAGAAAGACCTAGCCCACCCTGCCCACTGCCCTGGCACAGTGGGGAGAGGGCAGATGCTCAGTATCCTAGAAGGAGGGGGCCCTGAGGTTGGGTGGGTCACAGCAATTTAGACGCAAATGCTACTTCCATCAGAGAGCGGTGACAACCCAGGGCCATCAGCTAAGGAATTCTTTAAAGTCAGCTGATGTAGAGGGAAATATTTCCTCTCCTCCTCTGCCTTCTCCTGGCAATCCATCACTTTAATACCCATAATTCCACACACTGCTCTAATGCTCCATTATTCTCCTAACACTGGCACCCAGGCACCGAAGCTGCAGAAACAAAGTAAAGCACCTAGCCAGGCCCTGCCCGTTGTTACAAGGTGCAAAACACACAAGTCAAGCCTGCTGCCCAAAGGAAGAGACTCCCAAGATGGCAGCAGCCGAGCATTTGTCCAACGGCTGGAAACACTGAGCATGGGGCTCCGACAGATGACTGAGTTGGTGACCCTTCTAGAAGACCCGCCCTGCTTTGGGTCACAGAGCAGCCATTCGCATCGTCACTTTGGCCTAACACACTTAAATCTGCCCGCATCTCTTGCTTTAATCCATCCTGCTGCCTTCTTGGCATTCCTGTGGAAGGGCACTGACAGGCCAGCCACTATTCTCGGCCCATTCTGCACAAGAAAGGGCAGTGCTATGGTGGGGACAATGGTGACACCACCTCACATTCTACTCAGTCCTAAATCATACATATACGAATATATAATGAGAATGGATATACATGCATGTATGAATATATGCATATATACACAAATATACATGTGTGTATGTATGTGTGTATACACACAATATGTGTTCATTTTGTTTTTACAGGAATTTTCATATTACTTCCTCGCCCTTCAGTCTTTAAGAAGTAAAGAAGAAAGCCGCGCCATAGAGACGCAGCTTTTTGGTTCCTAATCTTGGTCCTCGACAGCTTTGGCACTAAAGACCAGTAAGTTGGTTAACCTTTCTAAGTTTCAGTTTCCTCATCTGCCAAATGGAGTCATAGATACATACCCTGTATCACAAGACTGAATAAATCCCCAATGAGGTGTGGTATTTGGACTCAACCCACAGTACACAGGGTCTCTACTCACAACCCCTTATTCTGATCTCTCTAAACATAGCTCTGTGCTAGTGTTTAGCACGCTTGAATGGATTCAAACCACTAATCATCTAGGCAGGCAAACCTTGTGAGAACAAAGATTGCTTATTTCCACTTTAAATGCGCCAGATCGCAGAGCTCCTTCGTAGAGGCCTAAGAGCTGGCCCTCCTTAACACAAACAGCCACTTGCTCTTCTCTTTCCTTTGGTTTCGGAACAGTAACATGAGTTCACAGTCACTTTGATTTCCCATTCTCCACTCTGGCTAATTACACGGTGTCACGATCCAAAAGATAGACCGCGAGATCTCGACGTTGCTACAACTTGCAAGTGACGCAAATTATCATTAGCAAACTGCATCCGAAACCGCGCGAGAGCACGGCACCCAAAATGCTCCTGGGCAAAACAGCCCACTGTCGTGACAGGACCAACGTGGAGGCGGAGGTCACAGCTCCTGGGGCACGCCAAACTGGAGATGTTTGGAGAAAGCAAATTATTGATTGCTACGGCAGGTCTTGGCGGAGGACTAAACTAACTGCACTTATCCGTAATGAGTTTTCACGAAAATAACGCTACCAACCGACGCAGTTCACACACCGAGTTGCAAACTCTGGGCTAAGCCGGCTTCCAGACACAAGGCCATCAGCACGTTCGGGGGGAAAAACAGCCGCGGCAATTACGACTAATTAACTGGCCTACACGGTCGGGAGCCGGTTGGAGAGGTCTGAGCTGAAATGTAAATGAGGAAGGAGAAGACTGCTGCAAAGCGACCTGTGGCACCTCTGCTTTGTTTTGACTTCTTTCCAGACATATTTCAGTTTGCATAAGTATTTGAAGGTCGGATCAGACAGGATTTACAGCACAATGGTATCAGGAATGTCTTTATGAAAACTTTGATATGGTTTAAATTAGGTTTCAAGAAAGGGTGGGGCAGCCGTGGGAGCTTGAGTCTATATCAGCGTCACCTCTGCGCCCACACAGGCACCTCACACCACTTCACCAATCACCTCTGCGCCCACACAGGCACCTCACACCACTTCACCAATCCCTGTGCCCAGTTAGCCTTGGAGTCAACTAGGGAGCCTTTGGGAGCCTGGATTCCAACTATTGATTTCTGCAGCAGCAGAGGCAGCCTGGAGGGAGCTGACCAGGGCAGCCTGTGTGACCTTTGGTTGACCTTGGGCTCTGTGAGTGGAGGGTTAAAGTTGTCTTTTGGCTTGGGACCCTGACTTTTTCTTTTTTCCAAATGTTATCAGAGAAATCAGAGAGAACCCCATCCCTCCGCAGTGGGCAAGCTGTATCCGGTAGAAGCAAAGAGTTGAGGCTATCCCACCTGCTCCTGAGAAAAGAGGCTCTTCAGGAGAGAAATCCCTCCGCCTCTGATTCCCCAGAGGGCTCCTTTGGAGTCTTCTCTGTGAGGACAGCTAAGACAGAGCAATGTGGAAAGGGCCAAAATCTGTGTGCTTGGTAGGTGAGCTGAAGCCAAGCTCTGCACCTGACAGATTGAACCCGAACAGAACCTTCTCCTGCATAAACTCAAATTTATGAGCAATTGGTCCCCCGTGAAGGAGATGGGTGAGGGGCAGACGAGCCAGGCGAACTTTAGACGGCAGGAGCATCCCTTTCATAACGCTTGTTTTCGGTGCTCCCGGTGGTTATTTTGGGGTACACTGTGGAATGAGCAGGAAAGCCTCCACAGAGGTTTAATTGTTTACATTCAGTGAAAGGAAAAGTCTGACTTGACAAGCTCAGATTTAATCTCTTGTGGACTCAAACGGTACTATTGTGCTCTGACCGATGGCTCTGTGAGAAAGGTGAGGGCAGGCCTTTGCCCAGCCATAGGCACCCTCTCACACAAGGGAGCTATACATGCGGGCGTGGACGGACAGACATGCCTGGTGGCTGGCAGCCATGCTCGTTGCAAGAGTTTATTTTCCTTTAGGAGCCCACAGCTGAGCAGTGTTCTGCTGCCTGAGCGGTTTCATAACTTTCCATGTAATTAAGCAGCTGGCATGACCTTCCGCAGCAAGATCAGAAGTTAGCAAAGACAGGGCTGGTACACAAGAACCCTTTGGGCTGCTCGAACATTCCAACAAACGCAAGGCCGCCTCTCTAATCCAGAGCTCCCACCGCGTGTGCACACGTACACACAACCATGCCCACAAATACTGCAAGTCAACGTGACACTATTTCCCAGAACTCAGTAACTACAAGGTACAGGTCAAGGACGGAGGGGAGGTGCCCTGTGCGTCATTTCTTAAAAGCTACCAGATGACCTTGAAGGTGTGCATCAAAGTTAGCCGTTTACAAAAGGCAGAGCACTATAGATTTCCAGAAACAAGTTAGTTTTAAAAAAGTACATATGACTTAAAAAGAAAGCACATCAGGAAAGCACAAATTGCACCGTCACAAAACACTGAGTGGGTTTTAATAGATGTACAAAAAATGTGTACCTTCCTGGAAGGTACCTGACTCCATCTGTCTGCTGAGTGGCACAGAAAGCAAGCAGCAAATGGGAGAGGGGACATCCTACAAATATGTCATCCCTTCCTGGGTTCATATGCGGCATCTGCACTGGAGATGGAGATGGAGCATTTGATGCTCTGAGCCAAGCTGAGCTGTGTGCCTAACTGGACAAGAACTATGGCAGAGATGTGTGTGTGTGTGTGTGTGTGTGTGTGTGTGTGTGTGTGTGTGTGTGTGTGAGAGAGAGAGAGAGAGAGAGAGAGAGAGAGAGAGAGAGAGAGAGAGAGAGAGAGAGAGAGGAGAGAGAGAGACTTCTTCTGAGGCTTTCTGAGTACCAGCTGTTCACATTCTCCCAGAGTCTTTTGAAATATTGGCTGGTAGGATGCTTCTGCTTGGACCTAGGTTCTATGCTGTGTGAAACCCGAGCCTCATATAAAACCACAAGTCGTTTCCAGCAAGCAGCCAGAAGCAACTGCAGGCTGAGAAGGAGCCTTCACAGGGAGTGTACACCCTCACTTCCATCTGCCTGCAACTGCACAAGGATTCCAAGTGAGAACTGCCCGTCTGAACCCGGTGGAAAAAGCACCGAAAACAACTGATAATTTCAATTTGGAGCATATGTGGGACTGACATATGCAGAATCTTGGGGTTTTTGTTTTTGTGTTTGATTGTTTGTTTGAGACAGAGTTTCTCATAGCTTTGGAGCCTGTCCTGGAACTTCTCTGTAGAACAGGCTGGCCTCGAACTCACAGAGCTCTGCCTGCCTCTGCCTCTGCCTCCAGAGTGCTAGGATTAAAGGCGTGTGCCACCACTGCCCGGCTTCATTTTTTTTCTTCATAGATTCATAGCAGCCATCTGTCAATGAGGGACAGTAATGTCTTACTTGACATTTTAAAATATACTTTTACTAATTTTTGAGAATTCATACATGTATACATACAATATATTTCAGTCTTATTGACTCTCACTTCCCCTCCCCACCAAGTCTTCCCAGATCCACCCCACAACTCCCTGACCTTTTAAACCTTGTGCCCTCTTTAAAAAATAATAAGATTAAATTATATATACATTATGTGTGTGTGTGTGTATTCCACCAAGTCCAAGTTCCCAAGTTCCATTTGTGCTGCCCATATACCATATACTCTTGGGTGTGGGGTCCTCCACCAGAGCACAAGGACCACACTTTTAAAGAAAACCTGACTCATTTCTCGGAAGCCATGAACTGTTGAAAGCTCCTTGTTCAGGGGTAGGGAATCTCCGTGCTGGAACGTTGACTGGCCTGATGCTGTACAGGGCTTGTATAATTTGCCTGACATTTTACTGTATTTTTTTCCATTTTCCCCATTGCCTTTCCTCTTCCATACAGTTACTTTTGGTTGGGTTGGGCTGTGATATAGTCAGTTTTCCCATATTTGTTTCTATGGCTTCTGCTTTCCTATACTGTTTCATAGGCCTACTCTGTGAAAATTCATTTATTTGGCCATATATGTATATATGAACTTAACAAATACTCATTACTGGGCACCTCTTTTGTGTCAGGTACTCTCTTGGTGCTAGATATATAGAGGATAAGATAGAAGAGTACCGTGCCTTCAGTGAGCTCGTGTTGACCCATGGGGGTGGGGTGGGGGGGGGGGAAGGAATCTGAGCACAGACCTCCTATTAAGAACAAGAGTGAGGCAGCGGTGGTACATGTTTATTGTGTGTTGGTTTTGCTCTTTTCACTCTTTGGGGGCCTGCCACCCAGGTCACAAATAAATTACACACACGGAGGCCTATTATTACTTACGAATGCCCAGTCTTAGCTTGACTTGTTTCTTGCCAGTTTTTCCTATCCTAAATTAACCCATCTACCTTTTCTCTCTGGGCTTTTTTCTTTCTTACTTCTATATATCTTACTTTCCTTCTTACTCCGTGACTGGGGCTTGGTGCCTGAGTGACTAGCATCCTCCTTTTCCTCTCCTCTTGTTCCTCTTTCTTCTCTCCTTCCAGATTTCTCCTTCTGTTTATACTCTCTGCCTGCTAGCCCCGCCTATCCTTTTTTCTGCCTCGCTATTGGCTGTTCAGCTCTTCATTAGATTCAGGTGTTTTATACAGGCAAAGAATCACAGCTTTAAAGAGTTAAATGCTCCATAAACAAGAGTCACAAACCTTAAAATAATATTCCCCAACACATGCCTTTAACCTCAGCACTCAGGAAGCAGAATCATGTGGATGTCTGTGAGTTCGAGGCCAGCTTCATCTATAGAATGAGTTTCAGAATACCTAGGGCTACACAGAGGAGCCCTGCCCCCAAAAAAACAAATCCAAAAATCCCAAGCAAACAAACACACACACAACTTTAAGTAGTGCTTATTCTTCACACATTCCATTTCCTTTGTTTTGTTTCTAACATTTTTTTCAAGTTGAATCATTCGGTATGTTTTTCCGCTGTATTTCAAATATATGGCCATACCAGTTTGACTGCACCATGTATCTTTGCTTCTGTAATCTCCTTTTATGGTTCTACATTATGCAGTGTGCGTGTGTGTGTGTGCGCGTGCATGCATGAGCGCACACACAGAGATATTCAGATATGCGTGGATAGGTAGGTAGTTGAGATGATAGATGAAATACTCATTTTCACTGGTTTGTAGTATTCTGTGTGCATACTTAATCTTTTTTTAGCCAGCTGTTGGTGAATATTTGGATTGCATAGAGATTTTCATTAATAGGAATAAAGCTTCTGTGAGTATGTTCTGGTTTATAAATAGAAGTTTCTCTGAGATACATAGGACAAAAATTGTTGGGTCATAGAGTATGCATATATTCAGTTTCACTAGTTGAAGCCAAATTGTTTTACAAAGTGATCGAACCATGTTATCATAACCCAAGCCAATTTTAAAACCTCCAGTGGTCCATATTCTTTCTGACAATTAATATTAGATAACTTTTAAATTTTGGCTAATCTGATCTATATGTAGATGTCATTGTACTTTTGGGGGTTTTTAAAAACCTTATTCAGACACAGATTTAAATTAGTCTCATAAGGGAGAAACTCCCACTGATCCCATTGAAATCAGGAACAAGACAGATTGTCCACTCTCTCCATATCTATTCAATATAGTTTTTGAGGTCCTAGCTAGAGCAATAGTGTACCAAAAGGAAATCAAGGGGATACAAATCGAAAAAGAAGTCAAACTCTCACTATTTACTTATGATATGATAGTTTACATAAGTGACCCCAAAAATTTTACCAAGGAATTTCTACAACTCATAAACACTTTCAGTAAGGTAGCAAGATACAAGATTAACTCAAAAAAATAGTAGCCTTCCTGTACACAGATGATAAATGGGCTGAGAAAGATATCAGAGAAACATAACCCTTCACAATAGCCACAAATAGCATAAAATATCTCGGAGTAACTCTATCCAAACAAGTGGAAGACTTGTATGACAATAACTTTAAATCTCTGAAGAAAGAAATCGAAGAAGACACCAGAAAGTGGAAAGATCTCCCATGCTCTTGGGTAGGTAGAATTAACATAGTAAAAATGGCATCTACAGATTCAATGCAATGCCCATCAAAATTCCAACAAATTTCTTCACAGACCTCGAAAGAATGGTACTCAACTTCATGTGGAAAAGAAAAAAAAAAAACAGGATAGCCAAAACAATCCCATACAATAAAAGAACTTCTAGAAGCATCACATTCCCTGACTTCAAAACTCCACTACAGAGCTACAGTACTGAAAACAGCCTGGTATTGGCATAAAAACAGTCAGGGGGACCAATGGAACCGAATCAAAGACCTGGATATTAATCCACACACCTTCGAACACCTGATTTTTGACAAAGAAGCAAAAAGTATCAAATGGAACAAAGAAAGCATATTTAATTAATGGTGCTGGCATAACTGGATATCAACATGTAGAAGAATGAAATAGATCCATATCTATCACCATGCTTAAAACTCAAGATCAAATGGATCAAAGACCTCAACACAAAGCCAGCCACACTGAACCTCATAGAAGAGAAAGTGGGAAGTACACTTGAACACATTGGCACAGGAGACTACTTCTTAAATATAACCCCAGTAGCACAGACACTGAGAGAAACAATAAATGGGACCTCCTAAAACTGAAAAGCTTCTATAAAGCAAAGGACATGGTCAACAAGACAAAATGACAGCCTACAGAATGGGAAAAGATCTTCACCAACCTCACATCAGACAAAGGTCTGATCTCCAAAACAGAAATAACTCAAGAAATTTGTCATCAAAAGAACAAATAATCCAATTTAAAAATGGAGTATAAACCTAAACAAGAGAACCCTCAACAGAAGAATCTAAAATGGCTGAAAGACACTTAAGGAAATGTTCAAAATCCTTAGCCATTAGAGAAATGCAAATCAAAACAACTCTGAGATTCCATCTTATACCTGTAAGAATAGCCAAGATCAAAATCACTGATGACAACTTATGCTGGAGAGGATGTGGGGTAAAGGGAACACTCCTACATTGCTGGTGGGAACACAAACTGACCCTTTGGATGTCAGTGTAGCGATTCCTCAGAAAATTAGGAAACAACTTTCCTCAAGACCCAGTAATAGCACTTTTGGTTATATATCCAAAGGATGCTCAATCGTGCACAAGGACATGTGCTTAACTATGTTCATAGCAACATTGTTTGTCATAGCCAGAACCTGGAAACAACCTAAATGCCCCTAAATGTGGAAAATGTGGTACATTTACACAATGGAGTACTACACAGCAGAAAAAAAATGACATCTTGAATTTTGCAGGCAAATGAATGGAGCTAGAAAACATCATTTTGAGTGAGGTAACCCAAACACAGAAAGACAATTATCACATGACTCACTCATAAGTGGCTTTTAAAAGTAAAGCAAAAAAAATAATAACCTACAAATCACAATCCCAGATAACACAGACAACAATGAGGACACTTACATAGATCTAATCTACATGGGAAGTAAAAAAAGACAAGATCTCCTGAGTAAATTGAGAGCATGGGGACCTTGGATGAGGGGAGGGGAAAGGTACGGAGGGAAGCAGAGAAAAATGTAGAGCTCAATAAAAATCAATTACATTAAAAATTATTCTCATATATCTATGGGTCATTTTCATTTCCTCATCTGGTAAATGATGGCTCATAGCAATGGGCATCTTATATTTGTGGGTTGAAGTTTACAGAGAGGAAAAATTAGGTAATGGTGTTGCTTAATGTTTCTATGATTGAGGGTATCCTCCCTCCCTTCTCTTCTGGTGTGTTACTTAACTTCATCAAGAGTTGCCCTGACTTAAGTTGTAATTTATTAAATGTTCTCAGGTCATCATTTCCCTAATGCATTAGGGGTATTAAAAAAAAACACTGTTCTTTATCAAAAAAAAAAGAGTTGTCAAAGAGCAGCTTATGCAGGCATGCACAGAAGGAAAGTTAGGGAAGCCAGAGTATTTTATATTCTTAGAATATAAATGAAACACTAAGAAATCCCAGCACCCAAGGGCCCTGTCTGTATGCGAGTTATCAGATATCCCACCCACCACACTGGGATGTCATAGCTTCTGCCCTGAGAATGAACAATCCCAGCCATTCCATGTCCAGTCCTCTTTAAAACTGGAGAATCCGAGATGCAGTGGAGAGGAGCAAAATAAAAACATCAGATGGCCAGAGGGTCGTGTAGACCAGAACTCCTGCATCTGTGTACTTTAAAAACCCACATGGAAAGGTCCGTGCAAGGACATGCAGAGGGGAGCAGGGGGAAGAACTAGCGCAGAGTTGCCATTTTCCAGGGAAAAGTGTGTGGGCAGCTTCCTTTATGTCTGGACAAAGCAGAGCTGCCCGGGTTTCAATAATTAGTATGTGGTGACAGCTCTGTTCAGTTGCCTCAAGGCTCCGATCAGAGCAACACAAGAATCTTGGAAAGTTTCTTCTCCAAGTATAATACCTGAAGAAAAGACGAACGGGATTAAAATTATTTGACGTGGACAGGAGAGTTCTGAAGACTAAATTTGTTATTGCCAAACAACTAGAAGAATGACATGTCTGTGTGGTGCACAAAAGAGAAAATCAGATTATGGCAGCAGGGACTGTCTACACAAATAAGAACTTCCCAATTATAAGGGCCAGTTTTAAAAAAAAATCAATAGGCAAATTACAAAATAATAATGACAGTATCAATAAAGATAGGTATGAGTTGCTGGACCTGCTTGGTACCATTTCAATATAATGGCTCTATAAATAGACATCCCCCCCCCTTTAATGTCATAATAATCTGCAGTCGATAATGCTGGTTCAATTTTAGATCAATTTACCTCAACAGAGAAATGAACGCTGTTCAGTAATTTTTTGTTGTTCATTTTTCTATCAGTTCTCACTTCCTACCCTTGAAAGAACATTAGAAATTAATTGTCCCAAATATCCAGAAGTGTTCTGTGTGTTGCAGCCTTCCCGCAGACCCAGCATTGATCTAGCATATTCCTCTATTCAGCACTAAGGTATTGTCTATCCTCAGTGGTGCATTTTGTACTGCATGCTGTGTGAAGCTCTCCCCTGGAGTGGTACAGCATTGCCCCAAACTACTCACCCACAACAGGCACAGGAGCAACAGCAGGGCAGAGTTCTCTGGAAAGTTCTTTTGTTAATCTCATCTCAATATCCATACTGCAGTGTCTTTGAGCTTAGTAGAAAAGGTTTATTGACTGACATTTCAGGCTAGTTGAACATTATTTTATACACAGAAATGCTTTTCAAATCATCTCCAAAATACAGAAACACAGCATCCTCTAAGACAAACTCTATACCAGACTGTCAGGAACCCTCTGCCTCTCCACAAGGCTCGACACTTTAATCTAGAGTTTACTGCTGGAGGAGGGTCAGAAGCAGACAGTAGTCCTGTCTGAGGTACAGAGCACATGAAAGGCTTCAAGTTGAAGAGGGAACTTTTAAAATAGTCTTCCATTAATTGAGTCTCTAGCCTAAGCACAAAATCATATTAGAGAAACTTGAGGCCAGTGACATTCTAGTGGTAACCATGACAACATTAAAAAACGGAACATAGTTTAGTTTCTGACTTCAAATTGATTTTAAAAAAAAACTAATACTCTCCTACACACAAAGGGCCTAGCAGAAGACACAAGTCCTCTTTTCTTTTTTTGACACAAGTCCTCTTTTGGTCAGAAAGTATTTACTTCAGTCTTTATTCTTTTACATATACATATAGTTTCTTAAAAGTTAGAAGATATATATTTTTTAATAAATATATGTATCTCTCTCTCAAAAAAAACTCTCAAAAGAAGAATTTATAAAACTTTCAAAAGAAAAAGCAACCAAGAGAACAGGATTTCAAGATGAACCAGAGGTTGGAGGTCAAAGAAAAAAAGGTTAAAGCAACTGATTAATGTCTTAAAGGCAGTAGTCAAGGAAAACAGATGAGACATTTCAGTACAATGATGGATGTGATGAGGAAAACATTTAAATGCTGAAAATGACACAGTGTAAGAGTATTAGACGCGCCTTCCCCTAACTCATCCATGCACTCAGATGTGGGGTTGTTCAGCGAACATGGACGTGTGCCAGCACATGCTGCACAAACTGGAACACACAGGATAGAGCTGAGGGAGGCCAAGCACATAAGCTTTGTCTGAAATGTTTACATAGGTAACAGGAATATCTGAATAAATAAAAACTGGCAGTTTTCTGAAAAGAAATAGATTAAACTGAGGGAATCGCAAACAGGTTAGATAGCAAAATTCAACTTTGTTATCTAAAAAGAAGATAGAGTAAGTTCACAAACAATTAGGCCAATCACAGTCAAGTGGCTCAGAAAAAGAAAGACAAAGAATTAAGAAATTGCATACATTGTTCTTGAGGTCTCAGTAGTCCTCCTTGTCCGCTATGTTCAGCGAGACCAGTTTTGACCCAGGCTTTTTCAGACCCAGGCCAGCTGGCCTTGGTGAGTTCCTGATAGAACATCCCCATTGTCTCAGTGTATGGGTGCACCCCTCGCGGTCCTGAGTTCCTTGCTTGTGCTCGGACTTGATTGGGGGAGGGGGAGGGAAAGGGGAGGCGGAGGTGGGGAAGAGACAGAAATCTTTAATAAATAAATAAATAAATTAAAAAAAAGAAAGAAAGAAATTGCATACAGAGGAACAAAGCTAAGAATGATGGTAGGTTTCTCATCTAAAACTAAACAGGCTAGAATGTGCTGCTGTGACTGGTGTAATAAAAAGCTGTACAGTCAGTAGGTAAGCAGGAGGTATAGGCAGGACTTCTGGACAGAGAAAGAGAGAGAGAGAGAGAGAGAGAGAGAGAGAGAGAGAGAGAGAGAGACACAGACAGACAGACAGACTGAGACTGGGAGGAGAAATCTATGTGTGCAATTTAACCAGCAGACTTGGAGCAAGTCAGATGTGGCATACTAAGAAGTGGTAACCAAGTCACTGAGAAGAATGTAGATTAATATAAACAGATTAATTTAAGTTATAAAAGCTAGTTGGGAAAAAGCCTAAGCTAAGGGCAAGCTTTCATAATTAATAATAAATCTCTGCATCATTATTTGCAGGCTGGTGGTCCCAGCAAAAAAAGTACTACTACATATGGCGCCCAACATGGGGAAATGCATATCCACATAAGGCCTGAGAGAGCTAAAAAAAAAAAAAAATGACTGCAGTCTCTTGGACAGGCTCAGCATACAGAGGCACTGCTTTTTAAAGAGGTTCTGCTGTGCAACTGAGCACTTGAGCAACCAGCACTGGGTACAAATGCCTGGTACAAGGCTAGGCGCTTATGGAACTGAGGGGGGCAGAGCCAGCTGCCAGAGTTGTGCAGTGTTAGCCTAGCAGTTTAGGATTTGGCTCATGCAGTCAAAAAAATGTTAGAGATGCATACACACACAAAAACCAGGTTCAGGCCCATAAAAACCTCTGAACATGTTACAGTGTGTTTAAAATGTTAAATGAGAAAGTAAGAGAGAGAGAGAGAGAGAGAGAGAGAGAGAGAGAGAGAGAGAGAGAGAGAGAAAGAAAGAAAGTGGGTATAGACAGTTATAAAAAATCGTTTAAATAAGTAAAGTCTTTTTTTAATGAGTAAAATAATATTTTAAAAAATAAGCCATGTAAGGATGGGAAGTACACAAGACATCTGGATCCTGTATAGTTCTTTGCTGACTTTGAATTGTTTGAATGCTGATGAGTGAACAACTGCTGAGAGGTATTGGATTACAGAAAGGATTTCTTAATTAAACCAGCCTATCCACTTTAGAGATGTCTTAGCTTCAGAGTGGAAGTTGCAAAATATGTTGCATTGGAGGAAAGGTTATGCCTTTGTTTCCACATGAACAAAAAAAGCTATGGATTCCTTCAAAGTTAATAGAGATCATATTTGACCAGGGGAGAACTCTTGAGGATTTGAGCTACAGACATGAGAGAGAAAGAAAAAGACTACAAGACAGGTGACAGATAAACTGATTCCTCTGCTTGGGGATAGTTCTGTGACTGGGTGAGACATGATAAATCTTATTGGCTTGAATAAACAATAAAACTCGACACGCACGGCAGCGGCGGCCGGAACCGGACGCGCACGGCAGCGGCGGCCGGAACCGGACGCGCACGGCAGCGGCGGCCGGAACCGGACGCGCACGGCAGCGGCGGCCGGAACCGGACGCGCACGGCAGCGGCGGCCGGAACCGGACGCGCACGGCAGCGGCGGCCGGAACCGGACGCGCACGGCGGGCGACGTAGCTGGCGCAGCGGCCGGGACCGGCGGGTACTGACACAGTGGCAGACAACGCAGGCGACAGGGACCAGGGCAACACCAAGAGCAGATCGCCCCAGGACAATTAAATCAAAGAGGTAGGCCTTTGGTTGGCGAGGTCCCGGGCAAACAGGGAACCTGGTTCTTTTCCTGAAGACCCGTCTGAGGGGTGAGAGGGATCTTGGCCCCTGGCAGGAGCCAGGAAACAGAACGAGGGAATTTTGCAAGAGGAGCCTCTGGCCAGCAGGGAAACCTGATCTGGTTTTAAAAGACCAATTAGAGATCGTCAATAGGAGGAGATGGGCAGGCGCCAAGGCAAAAATTCTCCCAATAAGCTGAAAAACAACATGAAAGCACCAGAACCCAATGATCTTACAACAGAAGGACTTGAACACCCTAACACAGAAGAAGTGGAAAAAATCGACTTTATGAAAGCAATAGAGTCCCTTAAACAATATGTAAAAAACACCTTTATAGAAATGGATGAGAAGTATAACAAAAAGTTTGAAGAATTGAGTAAATACGTACATGAGACCCTGGGAAACCAAGAAAAAATGAACAAACAGGTAATGGAAACAGTTCAAGAATTGAAAACTGAAATGGAAGCAAGGAAGAAAGCACAAACTGGGGACCAGCTGGATACGGAAAATCTAGGTCAACGAGCAGAGCCTACAGAAACAAGCATAATCAATAGAATACAAGAAATAGAAGAAAGAATCTCAGATTCTGAAGACACCATAGAGAAAATAAACGCACTGATCAAAGAAAACAGCAAAGCCAACAAATTCTCATCACAAAACATTCAGGAAATATGGGACACAATAAAAAGACCAAACCTGAGAATAATAGGAATAGAAGAAGGGGAAGAATTACAGCTCAAAGGCCCAGAAAATATATTTAACAAAATTATGGAAGAAAACTTTCCCAACATAAAGAAAGATATTCCTTTGAATATCCAAGAAGCATACAGAACACCAAACAGACTGGATCAAAGAAAAGCATCCCCTCGCCATATAATAATCAAAACACAAAATATACAGGTTAAAGAAAGAATATTAAGAGCTGCAAAGGAAAAAGGCCAAGTAACTTATAAAGGTAAACCGATCAGACTTACACCTGACTTCTCTATGGAAACCATGAAAGCCAGAAGGTCCTGGATAGAGGTTCTTCAAAAACTAAGAGACCATGGATGCAAACCCAAACTTCTATACCCAGCCAAGCTAGTATTCACTATCAATGGAGAAAACAAGACATTCCAGGATAAGAACAAATTTAAACAATACGTAGCCACAAATCCAGCGCTACAGAAAGTAATAGAAGGAAAATCGCAACCCAAGGAATCCAACATTGCCAACACTGACTACAATAACTCAGGAATCTAGCGAACCTTCACCAGTACAACTCAAAGAAGGGACACACACAAACTCTACTACCGAAAACAGTAAGAATAACCGGAGTAAACAACCACTGGTCACTAATATCACTTAATATTAATGGTCTCAATTCACCTATAAAAAGGCACAGGCTAAGGGATTGGATACGAAAACAGGATCCAACATTCTGCTGTTTGCAAGAAACACATCTCAACCACAAAGACAGGCATCTACTCAGAGTAAAAGGTTGGGAAAAGGTCTTTCAAGCAAATGGTCCTAACAAAAAAGCAGGTGTGGCCATACTAATTTCCAACAAAACTGACTTCAAACTAAAATCAATCAGAAGAGATCGAGATGGACACTTTATACTCATAACAGGAACAATTCATCAGGATGACATCTCAATCCTGAATATCTATGCCCCTAATATAAAAGCACCCACTTATGTAAAAGAAATATTTCTAAAACTCAAGGCAGACATAAAACCACACACACTAATAGTAGGAGACTTCAACACACCTCTCTCTCCAATGGACAGGTCAATCAGACAGAAACCTAATAGAGAATTAAGAGAATTATTGGAGGTAATGAAGCAAATGGACTTAACAGACATCTACAGAACACTCCACCCAAATAGGAAAGAATATACCTTCTTCTCTGCAGCTCATGGAACCTTCTCAAAAATTGACCATATACTCGGAAACAAAGGAAACCTCCACAGATACAAAAGAATATCAGTGTCCACCTGTGTCTTATCAGATCACCACGGATTAAAGTTAGATGGCAACAACTATGCTACCCCCAGAAAGCCGACAAACTCATGGAAACTGAACAGTCAACTACTGAACCACACCTGGGTCAAGGAAGAAATTAAGAAAGAAATTAAAGTCTTCCTTGAATTTAATGAAAATAAAGAGACAACATACTCAAACCTATGGGACACGATGAAAGCAGTGCTAAGAGGAAAGTTCATAGCACTAAGTGCCCACTTAAAGAAAACAGAGAAAGCATACATTGGGGACTTAATGGCACACCTGAAAGCTTTAGAAAAAAAAGAAGCAGAGGTGCCCAGAAGGAGTAGAAGACTGGAAATAATCAAACTGAGGGCAGAAATCAACAAAATAGAAACACAGAAAACAGTCCAAAGAATCAATGAAACAAAAAGTTGGTTCTTGGAGAAAATCAACAAGATCGACAAACCCCTATCCAAACTAACTAAACAACAGAGAGAGAACACGCAAATAAATAAAATCAGAAATGAAAGGGGGGACATAACCACAGACACAGAGGAAATCCAGAGAATCATTAGATCTTACTATAAAAGCCTGTATGCCACAAAACTGGAAAATGCAAAAGAAATGGACATTTTTTTAGATAAGTACCATATACCAAAGCTAAACCAAGACCAGGTGAATGATCTAAATAGACCTGTTAGTCGCGAAGAACTAGAAACTGTTATCAAAAATCTCCCTTCCAAAAAAAGCCCAGGACCAGATGGGTTCAACGCAGAATTCTACCAGAACTTCCAAGAAGAGCTAATACCTATACTCCTTAACGTATTTCACAATATAGAAACAGAAAAGTCATTGCCAAATTCCTTTTATGAAGCTACAGTTACCCTGATACCAAAACCACACAAAGACCCAACCAAGAAAGAGAATTACAGGCCTATCTCACTCATGAATATCGACGCAAAAATTCTCAATAAAATACTGGCAAACCGAATTCAAGAACACATCAGAAAAATTATCCATTATGATCAAGTAGGCTTCATCCCAGAGATGCAGGGCTGGTTCAACATACGCAAATCTATCAATGTAATCCACCATATAAATAGACTGAAAGAAAAAAACCATATGATCATTTCATTAGATGCGGAAAAAGCATTCGACAAAATTCAACACCCCTTTATGATAAAGGTCTTGGAGAGAATAGGGATACAAGGGTCATACCTAAATATAATAAAAGCTATCTACAGCAAACCGACAGCTAACATTAAATTAAATGGAGAAAAACTCAAAGCCATCCCACTAAAATCAGGAACAAGACAAGGATGTCCACTCTCTCCATACCTCTTCAATATAGTGCTTGAAGTTCTAGCAATAGCAATAAGACAACATAAGGGGATCAAGGGGATTCGTATTGGAAAGGAAGAAGTTAAGCTTTCGTTATTTGCAGATGACATGATAGTATACATAAGCGACCCCAAAAATTCTACCAAAGAACTCCTACAGCTGATAAACACCTTTAGTAGCGTGGCTGGATACAAGATCAACTCCAAAAAATCAGTTGCCTTCCTATACACTAAGGATAAGGAAACAGAGAGGGAAATCACAGAAGCATCACCTTTCACGATAGCCACAAAGAGCATAAAATATCTTGGGGTAACCCTGACCAAGGAAGTGAAAGATCTATTTGACAAGAACTTCAAGTCTTTGAAGAAAGAAATAGAGGAGGACACCAGAAAATGGAAGGACCTCCCTTGCTCTTGGATTGGGAGGATCAACATAGTAAAAATGGCAATTCTACCAAAAGCAATCTATAGATTCAATGCAATCCCCATCAAAATCCCATCAAAATTCTTCACAGATCTGGAGAAGACAATAATCAACTTTATATGGAAAAACAAAAAACCCAGGATAGCCAAAACAATCTTATACAATAAAGGAACGTCTGGAGGCATTACCATCCCTGACTTCAAACTCTATTACAGAGCTACAGTATTGAAAACAGCTTGGTATTGGCATAAAAACAGAGAAGTCGACCAATGGAATCGAATAGAAGACCCTGACTTTAACCCACAAACATATGAACACCTGATTTTCGATAAAGGAGCTAAAAGTATACAATGGAAAAAAGAGAGCATCTTCAACAAATTGTGCTGGCAAAACTGGATGTCAATCTGTAGAAGAATGAAAATAGACCCATATCTATCACCATGCACAAAACTCAAGTCCAAGTGGGTGAAAGACCTCAATATCAGTCCAAACACACTGAACCTGATTGAAGAGAAAGTGGGAAGTACTCTACAACACGTGGGCACAGGAGACCACTTCCTACGTATAACCCCAGCAGCACAGACAGTAAGGGCCTCATTGAATAAATGGGACCTCCTGAGACTGAGAAGCTTCTGTAAAGCAAAGGACACTGTTGCTAAGACAGAAAGGCAACCCACTGACTGGGAGAAGATCTTCACCAACCCCACAACTGACAAAGGTCTGATCTCCAAAATATATAAAGAACTCAAGAAACTAGACCGTAAAAGGCTAATCAACCCAATTATAAAATGGGGCACTGAGTTGAACAGAGATCTCTCAACAGAAGAAGTTCAAATGGCCAAAAGACACCTAAGGTCATGCTCAACTTCCTTAGCGATCAGGGAAATGCAAATCAAGACAACTTTAAGATACCATCTTACACCTGTCAGAATGGCGAAAATCAAAAACACCAATGATAGCCTTTGCTGGAGAGGTTGTGGAGAAAGGGGTACACTCATCCATTGCTGGTGGGAATGCAAACTTGTGCAACCACTCTGGAAAGCAGTGTGGAGGTTTCTCAGGAAATTTGGGATCAACCTACCCATGGACCCAGCAATACCACTCTTGGGAATATACCCAAGAGAGGCCTTATCACACAACAAAAGTATATGCTCTACTATGTTTATAGCAGCATTGTTTGTAATAGCCAGAACCTGGAAACAACCTAGATGCCCTTCAATTGAAGAATGGATGAAGAAAGTATGGAATATATACATATTAGAGTACTACTCAGCAGTAAAAAACAAGGACTTCTTGAAGTTTGCAGGCAAATGGATGGAAATAGAAAACACCATCCTGAGTGAGGTAAGCCAGACCCAAAAAGAGGAACATGGGATGTTCTCACTCATATTTGGTTTCTAGCCATAAATAAAGGACATTGAACCTATAATTCGGGTTCTTAGAGAAGCTAAATAAGAAGGAGAACCCAAAGAAAATCATATAGGCATCCTCCTGAATATTAAACTTCATCAGGCGATGAAAGGAGACAGAGACAGAGACCCACATTGGAGCACCGGACTGAAATCTCAAGGTCCAAATCAGGAGCAGAAGGAGAGAGAGCACAAGCAAGGAACTCAGGACCGCGAGGGGTGCACCCATACACTGAGACAATGGGGATGTTCTATCAGGAACTCACCAAGGCCAGCTGGCCTGGGTCTGAAAAAGCCTGGGTCAAAACTGGTCTCGCTGAACATAGCGGACAAGGAGGACTACTGAGACCTCAAGAACAATGGCAACAGGTTTTTGATTCTACTGGACCTATTGGTTTTGTGGGAGCCTAGGCAGTTTCGTGGATGCTCACCTTACTAGACCTGGATGGAGGTGGGTGGTCCTTGGACTTCCCACAGGGCAGAGAACCCTGATTGCTTTTTGGGCTGACGAGGGAGGGGGACTTGGTTGGGGGAGGGGGAGGGAAAGGGGAGGCGGCGGTGGGGAAGAGACAGAAATGTTTAATAAATAAATAAATAAATTTAAAAAAAAAATAAAACTCATCTTTCCATTGTTAGATAGTGTCTTCCTGAAGATCAAATACATGGTTCATCATCCCCAGAGGATTATAAGAGTAAAGAAGTCAGAAAACTGGTACAGGGTCTTTCACAGAAGAGATTTTAAGAAACAGCAAATAAAAGACTTTCATCGCTGATCCAACACAGAAGGCCTGCTTCATCTTTGTTTATCTTAGATATTAGAGGAGGGTCTGCAAAGACAGCTCAACTGTTAAAAGCAGTTGCCCTTCCAGAGTTGAGTTCCCAGCACCCACGAGAGAAGGCTTGCCAATGTCTGTAACGTCAACTTCAGAAAATCCATAGGCATACACGCTGATAGTTATATATCAACAGACACATGCCCACCCACACACACACAAATAAAAATAGATTTTAAAAAGAAAGGTTAAAGAATTCCTTGTACAGATTTTTCTTTGAACTGCCAGCTCACAAGAAAAAATGACACAGAGACTTATTAATTAGAAAAGCTTGATCTATAGCTTAGGTTTGTCCCACCTGTTCTTATAATTTAAATTAGCCCATTTATATTAATCTACATTTTGCCCCATGACTTTTTACTTCTCTTCCATCTTGCACGTCCTGTTTTCTCTCTGTGTCCTCTGATGTCTCCCCACCTGACCTAAATTCATCTCCTCCTCTTTTCTCTCTACTTGAAAGTCCTACCTAACCTCTTCCTGCCTAGTTATTGGCCATTCGGCTCTTTATTAAATCAGTCAGAAGGAGCCTTAGTGAAGACACACCTTCACAGTGTACAAAAAGTCTATTCCACAACAGTTTCCAAAGTGTTATCCTAGAATCATTTCATCACTAAATCTTTGTATTTATTAATGGAGAAAGAAGTATTTGTCAATATTCTAGCTAGAAATTACAGGAAGGTTCAAGCATGGAGTAATGTCACTTCGTGCCAGTATTAAAAGTACACATGATGGGCTGGTGAGATGGCTCATTGGGTACAGGTACTTGCTACTAAGCATGATGGCATGTTTGATGCCTGGGGCCCACATGGTAGGAGAGAACAGACCCTTCAGGTTGTCTTCCAACCCCCACATGGACTATGGCGCTCATATGTTCCTCACACAATAACTAAATAAATGTGATTTAAAAAGCAAATGTCCAAAATAATCAACTTATAAAGATAAAGCCTTGTTCCTCCCAATAGGGTCCTACTCCCTGTCCAGTTGATATTATTGTTTGGGCATCTGTGGTGACACAGCCCATCATGGTAAGAACACATGACAGGGTAAAAACCATCAACCTCAGCCAGGAAGAGAAAGGGAAGGAAAGAATTCAACTGAGGTCCCTTCAAGGACATACTTCAAAGACTTCCCACTAAGCTTCATCTCTTAAAATCCATGCTACCTCCAGGTAACGCCAACCTGGAAACCGTGCCTTTAACATGAACCCCTGGGGGACAGCTAAGATCTGAACTATAGCAGTCATCAAAGAGCGCAAAGGCTCACAAACTTGGGGTGATGGGTACTTCGTGGTCCAGCTAATCCACTCGGTCTCTAGTGGCCCACAGTCTGAAGTGACTGATGCCACAGGCTTTAGCTACAAGGTTAAAAGACTTCCCCATCTGTTCGCCAAGGCAAATGCATTAGTGCATTTTCTGCTAAGCTCCAAATTCCTCTCAGGTTGTGAGAGCATCTTGTCTCTCTGCTGTCCTGTATCTCCTGACAAAGTGATGAAAGGGAATTTTGTTGTCACTGAATTAGAGATAAGCGACCCCTTAGGAAAGGCTATCTTATTCCACTGAAGAAAGTACCCACACGCTATTGAAGACAGAGATGCCCTGCCTGGAGAAACCCCAGCGAACTCTGGGACCGTCCTCTCTAACTTCCTCTCTGTTGTCCTTCATTGATTTATGGGAGCTCGTGCATAAGGGACAGCTTTCCCCTGAAAGTTCTGAACCCTCTGCTGTGAAATAAATGCTCTCTAATCAGATCCTCTGAGAGCTGCTGACTTGCAATTTGATTTTTTGAGGAACTCTCCCGTGACCGAAAATGATAATCATCTAATGAGAAGACCATCCATGCCTTCTCTCAGATCAGTTCACTATTACCAGAGGAAAGTGACCCCTCCCTCAGCTGTCCCTGACTCGCTCTGTTCTTCCCATCCATCATAACTACATTTCTCTGAACCCTCTTCTTGGTGATGTGGTTAGTATTGATTTGCCCCCAGGAGCGTCTGCTTCTTCCCCGGACTGTAATTGCTCCAGTTTAGGAGGAAACAAGCCCTGGAAAGAGCTGCTATTCCTTGCACTCTAGCCTCTTACCTTCCGTCAGCGTCTTGACCCTAAACAGTTTGGTTTGAATCATAGCGTATTAGGTTACACCGCTTCATCTAGTTTCATAGAGCTCAGAGATCGCTGGAATTTAGTACTGCAAGGAACTTTAGTGATGAGTCGGCTTCTCATTCTACAAAAACTAAGCTCCAGAAAAAAAAAAAAAAAAAGATGCCTTAACATTTATTAGATCTAGAGCTAGGACTGAGATGATTCAAATGAAAACATTACATCACCCTGAGTGCACAAACTAAATCAGACAGTTAATCAAGTAGGACTTCACTCTAAGTTGCCCCAATTCCCTAGAAAATGGGGAGGACCCCTAAGCTTCTCTCCTGGCATCTTAAGGAAGAAGTCGATGCTTGCTTTCAACAGACAGGTCCACCTCTCCACACCCCTGGATCCTCCGCCCTGCTGGCATTACGGCTCTACTTAACTAGGTCTCAAATCTCTTAGAAAGTAACATTTTTAGGAGTCCTTCTCTTCCACTTGTTCTGTCCACCCCACCCTCATACCCTGTCCTCCGTGGTTAGTTCTACAAAGGACAGAGCAGCCACTCCAGGCTGTGAAGAGCACCTGCTGAGAACTGCCCTTCTGGCCAATAAAACGTCATTTTGTCTGGGCACCACGGGAGCAAAGCTTAAAAACTTGAACTTCGGGTTATTATCCAAAACCTGAAATTCTTTTCATTCCACAAGAAAAGATAAGGCTTACAATGTAAACACAGCCGGAGCAAGCATTCTCCAAGTTCATTAGTGCCCTCAAAGAAATAAATGGCTTGACATGGGTCGTTTCTTAAATGGCTTGACATGGGTCATTTCTTAGAACCGGTTTTGAAAAGAAGGAGAGATGGGCAGGACAAGGGTACGAGAGTATAGAGGAAAGATTGGTGTGTCTGAAGAGAAACCGGCTCCTCACCATCACCCAGAACAGGGCTGGATTTAGCTGCTTCTACATCGCTCTGCATATTATTTTTAATTTTGTTTGACCATCAAGCCAACTGCTCTGGGTTTTCAAATGGCAGCAAAGTCTTCAGGTAACACCTACTCTCGGACAAAGATGAACAGGACCTAGGTCCTTATAAACCTATCTAGTAGAAAAAGATTTCAAATCCTGCTTTGGTCTACCAATCCTTCTATCCTCTAATCAGGCTAATACTCATGTTAATATAGCCCATTTGGCTGAAGCATTCAGAGTGAAAGAGGAACTGTCGTGGGTTTACAGAAAGCAACAAAATCGGTTTCCTGAGCACTCGGCAGTACTGCCTTAGCCACCATCAGAAACACATGGGAGGAAAAAGTCAACACTCTTGCTAGAGGGCTTTTCGTACTGGCATGCGTGTTTCCAGAAATGGAGAAGTTTGGTAGAGTAAAGAAATTCAGGTTTTTTTTTTAATTTTCTCTTTCATGGTGAATAAAAAGCAAAGAAAAAGAAACGGTTAAAAAAATGTATTTTTTTAAAAGGAAGATTGTACTCCCCTTTATACACACCGCCTGGGTTAATGTGTAATTGACAAGATTAATGGCTGCCTAATCTTTGCCTCCATTGTTTACTGGCTGGCTGGCGGCCAGACATCTTCCTGTTCTGCCCACCAGTGGGTTCGGTTTGTAAGAAATGTGGTAAGAGGCTAATAGGGTCTGTGTGCCACGTGTGAGCTTACTAAAGACGGTCAAAAGGAACCTCCAGGGAGGCCTGGAGCCTTTGGCTCTGGTGGGGCGAGCCTCCTTCCGTATTGTAAGGAGTCTCACTTCTAAACTGCTGGGTGAGCTGTGCCAAAACACAACCAAGTTCAACCTGGCTGAATCCTGCCAGCGAGGGGAGGGGGAAACAGAAAGTCTCAGGCCCTATGGGACGACCTGTCTGCTGCCCTGCGCACTGACTGTTGCGTTCCTCCTTTCCTCTGCTCTTCTGCTCTCTGGGCTGTGCTCGGGAGCCAGGCTTAAGCCTGCAAGTTCTATGGGAACGTAGGAGGCCTTCCTGCCTATGCTGACCATCCTTTTCCTAAACTCTTACCTCCTGCCTTGTGAGATATGAGACAAGCAACAGACCAAGACATAGAGTCATGAGGCACACATATAACCTACATGGATGGGTACCATGAGCTCACTGCTCCCTGGCTCACCGTACCTCCTCTGGCCTGTCACAGTGATTGACATGGTTTTCTGTACAGAAACAAAAGCCCCTGTAATTCTTTCTCCCGTGGCTTTATTCTGGTCTGGGCCACAGGTGTTCCCCTCAACTACCATGACCTTTATAGCTTTCCTTATTTTCTAACAAGTCAAGTTCAGACTTCTGACATCCAAGGACACCCTCCCAGAACACATCCTGATCCATCTTTCCTGTCTTCTCTTTCTACATGGCCTTGCTGTATACCTCTATGCTTTCTTCTTTCCATCCACCACTTCCCTGTAGAGATGGGCATCCCCAGTTCAAAAACCTGAAATGCAAAATGCTCCAAATCTGAAGCCTTTAGAGTGCCAACAATAAGCAGAAGAGGAGAATTCTACACTTGACTTCATGTGACGGACTGCAGTCAAAACTCAGACATTCTAAAAATATTACGTAAAATTATATACATACATATATATATATATCGTGAATAGGTTTGGGCCCCTGTGACCAAGGTATCTCATTATGCATATATAAACGGCCTAGAATCTGCTGGGGGAATATCCAAAATTTGAAGCCTTCTTGGTGCCAGGCCCTTCAGATAAGGGACACGGCACCTGTCCCTTCAGCTCCTGTCTCTCTGGCACAGACAGACCCTTTCTCCGTCTCCTCGCTATCCCTTCTCACACAACTCAGACTTCTCCTTCACAATACTCATTCCCCCCATCATTTGAGAAATGACTTGTGTAAGGTTGAGCTTGGCAGCTTTCTCCCTTGCTGGGCAGGAAATTGACCAGAACCAGGGCTCACACATATGGTGTTGCATGGCATGGGTTAACATGATATTAATGAATTGAACGCCATCTTCAGCCTCTCTCAGTATGTTCTTACCGCCAATCACCTGAAGTAACAGGCAGGTGTTGTGATTCCTGCCGTGTGGTCATTCTCCTGGTGTTATCGTGACTGTCTGATCTCATCGCTCTTGCTGCTACAAGTTTTCTTGACAGAAGCCCCCTTCACTGATCCTTTGTGTGGTTCACAAGCCCAAGCACAAACTTGTAACTGGCTGGAACTAAGAATACTGCTGGCTTCTCTGATCATTATTATCTGATTTATTTGACATCTCCACTTCCACATTCTATACATGAAAGAAAAAAAGAATAATTCTTTTTTTTTTAAGTCCGTCTACAAATCTTTGGGAACTGGAGATATGTTCAGTGGGAGAAAACTCGTCTAGCACGGGCAATGCTCTAGGTTGAACTTCCAACCACAGCCCCTTTCTCTACTCAAAGTGAAGTTAATTATATTCCATTAAAAAAAAGACACCTCTTTTTATTATTTCAAAGTTTCAGCCATTCCATGGCCACTTCTTCAAGGACATTCCACTCCAGACAGCTGTCAAACTTAGCAGGTAGGGACTCAATGTTTCTGTCCAGAGACAGCAACAGATGAAAGACTGGAGTGTTGGGAAACGCTGTTAAGAACAAGTCCATGCAACACAGAGTTTAGTGGGAGAGAAATGGAGAGCCTGGAGAAACTTGAAAGCTTGGTGGGCTTTGGACTAAGTCTGGTTCAGCTTGCGTTGAGTCTGCGCTGTCTATATTCTGGGGCCTGAAAGTCACTCTGCTCTCTGGGCATTTTGCTGGCAGAGGAAAAGGCACCAACAATGCCCGTCTTTCATACCGTACAGAGGAAGGGCCATGCATGTGGAATCATCTCCAGAGTGGCTGAGAGGAAAGAAAATGGAGAGGCTTCGTGACCATTGACGGGAAGCTCGAGCACCATCGTTAGAGCCAGAGGGAGCCTCAGCCTGAAGACTGTGTGGAATAATTGAGAACTGGAAAGTGAGAGGGGCAGAGGACCAGGATCTGGGGAAGGGCGATGGGGGGAGGGGCAGAAGGCACAGCAAATTGAGTATGTGTTAGGCATAAAGTGCCCAGTGTTGAGGTCAGACGCAGAGCCGCTGTTTTAAGTGGTGCCGAAAGGAATAGCCCATGGCAAGAGGAGAGCGGGACACCGGGGAGGCTGAAGTGAGCGCACACAGGGCTGTGCTGTTCTAGCTTGTGCTGTGCACTACCAGAAGCTAGGAGGGAGGGGAGCAGATGCCAGAGAAGCATCACTCAGTGGACAGGGGAAGGCTGGGTGTCTGGAGGCTCTCACAGAAAATGAGCCCGGAGCAAGAGCAAGTGAAGAATCAGGTCAAAGTCTCTCTAAGACTGCTTTGTGCAGCCTAGAGAGAGGACCGTGGGGGCTGGACAAGGAATCCCTGGCCAACCAACCGAAGGCGAATAAGGCACAGAAACCAAAGCTAGAAAAAGTGCCTGAGGCAGGGAGTCTGGAGAGATAACAAACCCGTTTCTTCTTCCTGAAGAAGCAGCCAGCAGCCCTGTAGGAAGATGTGACCCTGAGACACAGTTCCAGCCAAAGTGATTCAAACAAAGGGACAGGGGTCACTTCTAGAGTCGGTGCTCCATGCTCCACTTGAGCCTACCTGTCTTCCTCCATAATGTTTGCCTATGTGGAGCCTGAGTTTTGTATCCAGGATAACACGGGAGGCCACCTATAGAAGACAGTGGAGCCCCAGAACAAAGGACACTGGGGTTCAAGGTCACCTTCTGGAGACTAGAACCCTGCCAATCCAGACATCCACTTTAGACTTCATACCAGCCACAATCAAACAGCACAAAACAAACTCCCACAATTCTACAATGTCCAAGCCAGGTCCAATCAGGGTATTTATGAAGCAGCTATTATCACTTTAATGAGCACAGCACAATGAGATGCCGAGGTGACTGGGAGCACGGGAGAGCAATAGGGGAGGGAGGAGAGAAGACCCAAGAGAGCAGAAGAAAGTAGATGGGGCAGATGCTTGGCTTTTAAAGCCCGTCTCAAAAATAACAAAATTGGGTTTTTACACAAAGTATACTACCACAGGACCCGAACACTAACTGTTCAGTTGCTGCTGTCTAGTCTGTGACCTTGACCATGGCATTTAATCTTGCCTTGACGTCTATTTATGGTCACGAGAGGAAAACGACAATCAAACTTTTTCAGTTTTCCTTCGTTGTTAAAGTATTTTTAGACACTGTGTTCTGATCACACTCTCTCCCCCACCTCCTCACTCCCCCACCTCCATGCTCTTCATTTTCCTCTCTTTAGAAAACAAACAGGCAGAAAAGATAACTAAAACAAAGAGAACAACACAGGAAACCACACACACACAAACCACAGAATCAGAAACCGTTATGTGTAAGCAAAAGACCAACAAAGCACAAAGCAAAACACCCAACAAAGCAATCTGAGACAAAACGTCTACAAAAATTACCATTCAGTTTATTTTGTGTTGGCCATCTACTTCCGGGCATGGCGCCTGACCTTCAGTGTGGTTAATATACCCAGTGAGGCTCCACTGGAGAAAACTACGCTTTCCTTTGCACGTGGGTGTCAGTTGTAGATAGCATCTTGGTTAGGAGTGCAGCCCTATGTCCACTTGCACCTCTCTGTGCAGGGTCCCCCCACTGGTTCGGATCCATGCAGCCCTGTGGGTGTTTCTACAGTCTCTACGAGCTTGTATGTGTATCTGTCCTGTTGTGTCTGGAAGACACGGTTTTCCTTGGTGCCCTCCATCACCTCTAGATCTTAGAATCTTTCTGCCTCCTCTTCCGCATAGCTCCCCTGAGCCCTGAAGGGAGGGGTTCGATGAGGACATCCTGTTTATGAATGAGTGCACCAAAATCTCTCACTCTCTGCACAGTGTCCAATTGTGGATCTCTGTCCTGATTCCCATTGCTGCAAAAAGAAGCATCTCTGATGGTGGCTGAGCGAGGCACCAATCTGAATAATCACAGTTTTATACAAGGTTTTTGACTCCTCCAAGCTCATACTCTCCGACACTCTCTGTTTCTGTGTGTGTGTGTGTGTCTGTCTGTCTGTCTGTCTTTCTGTCTCCGTCTCTCTCTGTTTCTCCCCCATTTGATAATGGGGGAGTGTAATATGGGAATGCCATTCCTTTCTAAGCTTCTGCCTGGGTTATTGAAAAGTAAATAGTTGACAGAACGTTAACCTGGAGGGGCGTTATAATACCTCCTTCAGGGCAGCCGGGGACCGCCTAAGAGTATTAATGCTCCAGATCAAATGACCTGGCTTTCCCCTCGTCTCATCCCTAACAGGTATACTCCACATAGAGATGATATGTCATTAGCGCTTGGTAGTTCCGGGTATTGCTAAAATGTTCTCCGATTTATTAAGTCATAGACCAGTGAACCATGGTAGATGCCAAAGGCTAACTCTGCAGAGACTCTGAACCCAACCAAGCAAAGACAAGGTGTGGACGAGCTTTATCACAATTATATTTTATTATTATTTTAAGCAAATAGGGTTAACCATGACGGGTAAACTTAGCTCTTGAATCTTGGTCGTAAACCTGCCTGCACTTCTCTAGTCCTGTAGCACAGTGCCAATGAGAGATTAAGTCAGAAATAAGCCTACAAATGAGTAGCTATCTTATAATTTGTAAGCACTCACCTCTATATAAAATTGCATGCTGGGCTCTAATAGCAACCCTTTATACTCACCCAGAGCCTTTCATCTGAGGTGCTCAAAGCACTTCTTGCTTATACTGGCCCTAATGTCTCCAGATTCCTGTGAGCCGGAACTAGGATGCCTACCCACAAGGCATCTTGGCTACCGCTGAAGCCAGAGCCTTTGCCTCCCTCCCAAGTAATCACGGATGCCCTCCCTGACATCCCAGCCCCTGAAAGACCAATGAAGAAACTTCTGGTTGAAACCACATGGTAAGTGATGAGATGAAAAGGAGGTCCTGCCCTTGGAGTTGAATTTGATTGCACATCCTGGCTCTGGCATTAGTAAATTATCTAGCCTTTCTGAGCTTTGATTTGCTCATTTAGGGTTAAGAACCAAAGCTGTTACATGTGTTTGGCTCTCAGTATTTATGTAGGGGACACAGCAGTACTATCCTCCCTATTGTGAACTTCATTGACTCTTGAAGTTAAGTGATGTTGTATCTGGCCAATACTGACTTAAGGATTTACAGGAGAGTGCTCCCCAGAGGAAGCATCCAGTAAATATCAGTGAAGATGTCTTGTGTCTGAAGATGTCCATACCACTCAAGCCAACTTGGATTTTTCCCATAAAATCATGTCCATTATTATTTCAAGTAAAGGCTAACCTACAATATGAAAATTTTTAGAGCCAGGCATGTTGGTCCACTGTAACCCTGGTACTTGAGAAGTAGAGGCAGAAATAAGGTCATTGGATACTTCACAAGTTCAAGGCCAACCTGGGTTGCATGAGAGTGTCTTAAAACACAATAATAATAACAATAGTAATTACAAAATTACAAAAACAACAATAAAATCTTAAGCACAATTATCATTATCTTATAAATAATCTGCATTGCCTCTCCATCTGCCCTCACATTCTGCATTTATAACCAAAGAGCTGTTATTGATAGTATCATTTTGTTAAATAGCAGAGAAAGACCAAGTTAGGACTGGAGGGATGGCTCAGCAGTTAAAGAGACTGGCTGCTTCTGCAGGGAACAAAGGTTGGGTTCCCAGCACCTACATGGTGGCTCACAACCTTCTACAACTCTAGTTCCAGGATCTCTGGTGCCCTCTTCTGACCGCCAAGGGTACCAGGCACACATGCAGTGCAGGCACATACATGTAAGCAAACATTCATACTCATAAAATAAAAATCAATCAATCAATCAATAAACAATTCTTTGTTGTTCTGATTTGTTGAAATGGTCTTGTGTATGCCAGAGTGTATTCACTATTCTTTATGTAGTGCTTTTAACACTACATAAACATTGTTTTCAGGATTCCAAACTTCTATAATAACTCAAAAATTAGTCTCCTTCCTTCTTCTACAACATGGATTTCAATACAGACTACAAATAATAATAACCTGAGATATCTAACATTTTTACCTCTTAAACCTCTTACGAAAGGTTCTTATGAGCTTCAAGAGATCAATATAGACCCATCAATATCACAAACTCAGATAAGAGAAACGAAGCCCTGGCAGTGGGAAACTGTTTTCACACATAACCCAAAGGCATAGGAAACGGTTCTGAACTGTGGGAACTAATTCCCAAATATGTAACTGAAGGGGAGATAGCTACAGTGAAAATCTGTAACGAAAGACAAATACTTTATTCACAAAGCAATAATGCAGAAAAGCCTTGCCTTTTGATTTAGCCTTTACCAGGGCCCCTGGCTCTGATAAGCTGCTTGTGTAAAGAGGGATGAGCAATTACCGTATAAGGTTGTGGCTTGGAGCACCTTAGGGACTTGTTTGAATTTGTTTTAGGAAGAAAATGTTCCATCCCTTTTAACTATTTAAAAACAAAATAATGTAGTTTGGACAGGTATAGTTTACTAAATTTTTTCATAACTACCAAAAATCCAGCCAAAATATTCATCAGTCAAAACCTAGAAAGTCATAGTAAGTCCCCATTTTCCAGATCGGAGAATGATTTTAAATGTATGAATTTGGCGGCTATAATGGCAGCATTGCATTTACTCAGAACTTACTGGTCTAACCCTGGCCAGTTCAGACTAATCCAAAGACGAAAAAGAAGAACAGAGAACGAAGAGGGAAAACTTCAGAGTAAGAAAAACTAGATTAAAAATGTTAAAATTTTGTGTCAAATGTTGGGAATTTTATTGCTAAGGGAGTTTTCAATTTCTCATACTTAAGTTGCTCTTGTCCACAATTCTGTAAAGGTTTCTCTCCAATTTCTCCTATTATCAGCAGGTCAGAAGCCCGAGGACTCAGACCTATCAGCCTGTAAAGCCATGAAACCAAGTACTTTCAGAGTGTCAACAGTTTGGTCCTCCCTCCCAAGTTC
Organism: Alexandromys fortis; assembly: GCF_014885135.2. Classification (NCBI taxonomy): domain Eukaryota; kingdom Metazoa; phylum Chordata; class Mammalia; order Rodentia; family Cricetidae; genus Alexandromys; species Alexandromys fortis. Next base: position 2,372,563 of record NW_026067959.1, on the reverse strand, counting down.
ACATTTCGGTTGGAAGTAGAAACGAGACTATAAAAGGTGTAACTAGAGCAAATAACGAGAGTTCCTGGTCATAATCTCCAGAAACAGAGAGCGAGAAACCAGCACAGAACACACCACAGATTCCACTAGACTGAATTGTTTGAAAATATTTTAAAGGAGAATCGTCTCTGTGTGTCTAAGCAGTAGAACTGATACCTTGCTATTGTTGTGGGGGACTTTTCTATTCGACCCAAAGATGAATTTTGGACTGCTTACATTCTCCTTTGCAAGGTTAACAAGGTAGTTGGGACTGGGGAACTTATTAGCGCCATCTTTTTTCTCCTCCCAAAGTCTGTGTCCACTTCAATGCTCAAGTCAGGCAATGCTAAGGGACTCTGCTAATTGTCGTGTTAAAACCTAAACCACAGGTAGCTTTAGGACTGGAGTGTGAGTGTGGCTTAGAAGCAAAGCACTTGCCTCGCACATGAGAGCAGCAGATGATCAGGGAAATACCTGAAAGGAAAAGGTGTTCCTCAGAAGAGAGAACACACAGCTTTGGAAACCTCTATGCTACTCTTCGGTTTGAATGAAAGAGCAGAGGCAGATCAGCAGAAGCAGCAGCCATTTCATTAGTTCCAGACTACGTGAGTGTCCAGACCTGACACTCCACAGAAACACTGGGAGCTTCTGAGGAACAGCTGTCCTTCAAGGAGTTTCCTGATGGAGGCAGGTGGAGCCCTTGAGAAGAGATGCCTTATGAGAAGGCAGGACTCTCTATAGGACAGGCCTACTCCACCCTTACAATAAGCTGCTTTAGGTCCAGTGGAAAACATGGGCATAAATGAAAACAAACCAAAAGTGATAGTTTTCATTGGGCAACTTGACTGAAATGACAATCGCTGGGGGGCTGGGGGTGTGGGAGAGACTGGGGATCTAGTTTAGTTGGTAAAGTGCTTTCCTGGTATACATAAAGCCCCGGGTTCAAACCCCAGCACCACAGAAAGTGGGTAGAGTAGCATGTGCCTGTAACACCAGCATTTGGGAGGTGGAGGCAGGAGGATCAGAAGTTCAAGATCATCTTTGGCTATCCAGAATCTTCTAGGAGACTGATAAGATCTACCTGTGGGTACGTCTGTGAAGTTCTGTCTACAAAGGACTAAGACCCACCAGAATGTGAGTAGTGCCACCCTTGGACTAGGGACCTGGATGGGATAAAAGAGGAAATGGGAGGGGCAGACCTAGAAAGGAGTCCCTGGGATTCTGTTTCCTGCCCACCTTGAGATGAACTGCTCTGTCCTGCCACACCCTTCCAGCCTTGAGTGGCGTGCGCCTCTGAAACGAGGAGCGAAATTCGTTCTTCCTCCTTTGTGTGTCTCTGGCATTCTGTCACAGCGACAAGAAAATCAGCTAATACAGCACACAACCTAACTGAGCAGCACTGGCCAGAACCCTAAGTGACAGAGGATAGAAGAAAGAAAGGGGCCCTAATCAGGGCTGGCTGTGGTAACTCAGAGAAGGCCGTTAATAAACAGCGACCTCTGCACACTGTGTGTAGGAACTCTGCACTGATTTGACAAGAGGAGATAGAAAAATAAGTGCAGAAACGGAGCGTTACACATTTGCTTTCCGAGCAGGGAAGCAAAAATAAACAAAACAGATCCCAGGGATGGTGGCCAAAGCTGCCTCACCCAGAGCTAAAGGAACCTGGGTGGAACTAACTAGAGATAAAAGCTCAGCCTGGTCTCCGAGCAGAGAGTTACAGGCCACGGCTTTTTCTAGTCCCCTGTTGAATATAAATATAAAACAATGGCCAACCACTAATTGCCTTTCCCTTAAGTAAAATACAAGCGGTTAAAAGAACAAACCTCCCGATAATAAACTAACGACAAATGTTCTAAGCAAATGACTATTTGCAAGTGCATCCTAGCTCAAAGATCACAGAGCAAGGGCTTTTTCTGTTGTTGCTCGTCTGTAGACTACAAGACAACAACCAGGGTTTCCTAGCTACACAATCCTACAGCAAACCAAAGGCATAAGTAATCAAAGATAGATAGATAGATAGATAGATAGATAGATAGATAGATATAATCAAAGACATATATTATGTATATAAATATGTATATAACCAAATATATAATGTATGATTATATATACTGAGATATTTATACAATTATACATATATGATTATATATATAATCAGAACTTCTTGGTAATATATGGGACCAAGAATGTGGTGCCCATTATTGATAGGCAACGAGGATAACTGATTTTATAGGTGCTCCTCCGTAAACATGTCAATGCTTAGATGAGAATTTTGCCTGCTATGTTTAAAAAAAAAAAAGCTGCATGGGATGCTTAAAATGTTGAAAACATTGGAAAGACACTTGTCCTGCAGGATTTGCATTCTAGGAAATGTCCCCCAAACTTAATGCTCTAATAGCAATTATTATCCTCTGGGTACTTGCTTGTGTGAAATACTACGTTGTGCCAGCTTCTTTACGTAAACTTGACACGAGCCAGAGCCATTTTAGAAGAGAGCATATGCCCAGGCCAGATTGTCCTGTGGGCAACGTGTGGTGCATTTTGTTGATTGCTGATTGATGTGGAAGCTCACGATGGGCAGTGTCACCCCTAGGCTGAAGGTCCTGAGTGACATAAACAAGCAGACTGAGCAAGCCATGGGGAGCAAGTGACTAAGCAGCACTCCTCCGTGGCTCCTGCATCAGTTCTGGCCTCCAGGATCCTGACTTATTTGAGTTCCTGCCCTTACTCCCCTCAGTGATGGACGTGGAAGTGTAAAATGAAATAAACCCTCTCCTCTTCTAGTTACCTTTGATGATAGCTTCTTACCACTGCAACAACAGTCCTAACTAAGATAAACAGGTACCTTACTTTACTTATTCATCTCAAGAATCCTGTGAGATGTGTTACATTACCTCCATTTTCACTGAATCTTGAAAAGATAAAAGGATGGGCTGAAACTCCCATGGTGGAAAGACTTAACTTCCAGCTATGAAATGCCTCTCTCCTTTAGCAATGTGAGCCCACCCACGTCTTTGAGAATGTGGTCTTTTTTATGTATCTATTTATATATTCTACATATATAGGTATTTTGCATGCAGGTGTGTGTATCACATGTATTCCTGCAAATGCCAGAAAAGGATGTTAGATCCTTGGGGATTAGAGTTAGAGTCACCATGTGGGTGCTGGGAATTGAACCTGGGTCCTCTGGAAGAACAACCAGTATTCTTAACCACTGAGCCATCTCTCCAACCCCATAAGATAAGAGATCTCTCTCACACACACAGGCACACACACAAACACACACACCACACACACTTTAGTTTTTGAGACAGGGTTTCTCTGTGTAACAGCCCTAGCTGTCCTGGAACTCATTCTGTAGGCCAGGCTGGCCTTGAACTCACAGAGAGCAAGGATATGGTTTTTAAATAGACTCGCACAGTCAGTGTACACACACTGCATAAACACACTGTCACCATGTGCTGCCAGGAGCTCGGGGTAGAATCTGCACACCGGGCCATGTCACACAAGTCACACTTTGAGTTCTTCACAGTATGGCGGCTTCCAGCTGGAACGAAATAGAAAAGGCTCCCTTTTCCAGGCCATCTGGTGAAAGGAGACTGGACAGCCTGACCTTTGAAGTTCCTAGTATATGTGGCTCCAGCCTCTTGGAATATGATGGTTTAAGAACATAAGCCCATCACAGAGAAACAACCAGAAAAAGATAAGAATTGCCATGACATCAAAGACCATGGTGCCACTAAATGGACGACTGGAGAGTGTCTAACAGCCAAGAGGAGTTCTAGCATGGCTGTTGGGCGATCATTTATTTATGTAAGAAGAAACTGAATCAGCACAGGCTGGAACTTGCTGGAACTTCACTTGGTGGTGTTCAGCAACGCAGCTGATCCCATTGCTAAATCAGGAGTTTTTAAGAACAGAATTAATACTCTCTCAGTTTTGCATGCTATTCGACTATAGACACACAAACTAAAGCAGTAGAAGATAGTGACACAGAATAATGCGTTTCATTATGATATCATCACACAAGCATGTAATACATCTTGATCATGTCCCACATCCCCCCATTATCCCTACTTGTTTCACCACCATCCTCTTTTTGATTGCATCCTCTTCTCTAAAAGTTTTCTTTCATTAAACTTTAAAAAAAAAAAAAAACTTTTTTTAGATGAGAGTTTGCTATGCAGCCCAGGTTGGTCTAGAATTTGCAATCCTCCTGCCTCAGGATCCCAAGTGCTAATGTGCTTGAGAAACCATGCTCAGCTGTGGGCAGAAAGTTTTAATTGGCATTTTCCCACACCTTCTCCATCATTTCCCTAAATTTAGACTCCCAGACAGTCCTAAATAGGTCTAATAAATAGGTCAAGCCCTGCTTTGCAGCATTTATCAATTTCAAATGTAGGAATGCCTCCACCATGGCCAACATCAAACTTCCGTCGTGACAGCAGTGTCCTTACAGAGAAATGACAATGCTGCACCATTCCACAGTGCTTCCACACCACAGAGTGTAAACATAAATAATCCAAAATGGAGAGAATGGCAAAACACAGTGAAATCATGAGGAATTGGTGAAGTTTCGGGATTTATTGACTTTGTGCCTAAAATAATTTTTGTCCATTTTTTAAAGTTTTAATAAATGGCATTATTGAACAACTGTGTTGAAACTCCCACCTCTGAAAGCCAGTCTCCTAACTTACTTCACTTCATTTAAATACAAAGCAAAAACTGCCCTTCCCACCTTGTAAAAAGAAAATGCTTAGCTGTGGAAAACCCGGCAACACTATGCAATGGTTCCTTTAAAAGCCTTCCCTTGAAGAATGTTTAATCAGCTGAGCAGAGGTTTCTTCAGGCCTGCAGGAGCTGGGAGGATGTTAGCAGCTCATGGCCACAGGCTCCCAGGAGCCTGCATGATTTTGTGAAACCACACAGGGTGGAGCCCGGCCTTTTCCCAGGAGAGGAAGTGGCTGCAGGAATACCACGTGTGGCATTCCCACAGCAGCTGAAGGAAAGTTGTGACTCCCAGGGCAAGGGGCAGTACAGGAGACCGCGTCCCGGAAACCTGTCGTTTCCACAGGCACGGAGGACCCGCAGTTTGTCCTATGGGGCTTGAAGCATCAGGAATGGTCAACAGAAGAGTATTCAGGGCTGGTTCTCTCACTCAAGTCTTTGGTTTTGGTGTTTGGAAAACCTGCTTAAAGGGTTACTCCAAGTGTTTTTGTCAAGCCTCTAATCTGTCTTCAAAAATATTCCGGAAGAGGAAATGGTCTACTTGCCTCAGAGACCAGGATGGAAATGGCCGGGGAAGGTCTCGCCAGAGCACCTAGCTGAAACCCATACGTGAGAATGGAGAGGGTGGGACAGAAGCCAGACAGGGCTACAGGTCTTCAGCTTTCTGCTTGTCCTGTAGCTTCAAGACGTGGGGAGGGGTGGAAGGCAGCTGAAACCCTCTGCTGTGTGACAGCATGGGGGGAGGGAGGAAGGAGAGGAAAAGGGGGTAGTGGGGGTGCCATGAATGGTGAGGAAGGGCCTGTAGGACTGAAATTGGGGAGCAGCAAGGAAATCTGTTCTGTAATCCACAGCAAATCGTGTTTAATGTGCATCCTCTCGGGAGGTTGAGCTGGACCCTTCAACCATGCATTCAAAGTTGATTGAAACCCTGACATTTCTCATAATTGGACCTCATTAATAAATTCCTTAGGGGTCCAGGAGGCTGTAAAGAGGTAAAACAAGGGGTTAGAGAGATGAGGGCAACAAGAGATTGTAAGATCCCAAATGGGGGACTTAATCCCACTCAATCAGACTGGATGGAAACTTTACCGGTCACAAAAACCTGCTCCCAGCCCTCCCCGCTCCCCAGCAGGGCAGGCTTTTCCTTAACATTTAAACCCACACCCACCATGCTGACAAGTTAGGAACTGACACTCCTCTTCAGGACACTCTCGTTGTTTGGAAGCTTGACCTGAACTGTATGTGTCAAGTTGACTGGGTTAAGGGATGCCCAGAGAGTTGGTAAAAGGTTATTTCTTACTATGTCTCGAAAACATAGTGTTTGATTTGATGGGTAGAGAAGATACTCTCACCTCCACAGGCTAGCATTACTATATACGCATTGTTGCTATCTACGGTCCTTTATGGCTAGTTAGAACAAAAAGGAGAGAATTCACGTTCCCTGTTTGAGCTGTCCTACCTCCTGTCTTCTGTCCCCAGATATACCCACTCCTTCCTTCCTCAGGCTTGGACTGACACTATGCCACCCAGCAATCCTGTTTCTCCTCATATGGATGGTAGACCAAGGAACTTGGTGGTTTCCATAATTGCTGGAGCCAAATTACATAATAAATCAATTTCCATAGGTCTCTACATATCCCATTGTTTCTCTGAAGATATTAGATGATACCATCCCAAATCTTGACTGGAAATACTTATTTTTACTGGTCCTTGTTCCAAATCATTCACGATTAACAAATGAAAGCCTCCTTTAGTAGCAGCTTGCTCAGTTTGAATTGTACCATTTCTTTTTCCTCCAATAGAATGATAGAATGAGTCTGAGCTGTGAAATACCAGAGGTTCATATCTCTAGGAATTATAAAAAACAAATCACCTGAGTGACACCCAGAAAGAGGTGCTAAAGTCTAATCAAGAAAAGACCAAACTGAAATGCAAGATTTTCCAAGACTCCAAATGGTTTGTTCTCATAGCATCTGTAACACTAATATGTGAAGCCTTTTCTAGGCATTTCATCTGTCAAAACTGTGTGGTAAGGAAGAGGCATTGTCATTTGACCTCCTTTTCCAAGAATCATCAGCCTCCATCCGCAGGGATCCCAAGGTCACTAGCTCTCAGCATGGCCCTAGATCCAAGGAAGAACATCTATCAGATGTGACTTTTTGTCTTGGTCTGCATTAGCATTAAACTGTAAAGAAAATTAGAGATGGAGGGAGGAGGGAGAAGGGCTCACTTGTCAGAGATGGTGGACACCATGTAGGTGGCCATCCTAGACTTGCAGTTTTCCCCTCACTAAATCTACTTGCCCACGCCTACCTTCAACACTCAGATGCAATACTGCTACGGAGAGTGACAAAGAGGCTACTGTTTACTCCTGGTGAGAGTCTTGGTAGGCACAGATTGTACACATATGTTTGGCAGTGTCTGGCAAGGTTAGAAAAGTCCATATGTTTGATTCAGAAATTCCACTGCTACAAATATTTCCATATATGTAAAAGTGCACAAAGATGCATACATGTAGAGATGGCCATGACAACTTTTGCATCTAAAATCAAAAGGGGTTTAGACATGAAGGAATACAGGCAAAGGCAAGGAACAAAGGCCAGCAAACTTTGGGCAGAGGATAGACCTATTTTAAGTCTCAGAAGTGACCTATCTCAAGCCTTAGAAGTGGGTTCAGGCCAAGGTTAACTAATTCAAGGGAGTGGGAAGGGCTGAGCACACATCTGATTTGTATACACATACATACATACAGTCATACACACATACATACAACATATGTACAAACATGGTGTGGGAGAACTGGGACAGAAACCCCAACAACACAAACACATATACTATTACATTTACTTTTAAAGCTGGGGGGACTATTAAAGGAACTAGTAAAGATATGGCTAAGGTCTAGAAGAGGTTACTGTTTAATATAAAATAGTTTGTTTATCTTGTTTTTTCTAACATGTGTATTTTTAAGACACTCGTTTTAAAATCAATAAATTAACAAATTCTTGCAAAATGTGCTAGGGTTTCTTCCTCTATTATGCCCAAGAACATAGTCTTTCTACCATGATAAATATATTCATCTAAATCAGTCTTTCAAGTCAAGAGAAACTTTCAAAGAACAGAAAGGTGTATATCAGAATGATTGATGAGAAAAATTTCATCTACAAAAAACTCTTTCTGGGTGTCATTATTAGAAGTGGTCAGAAAGAGAAGCACTGCAGGACAATAAAGTGAGGAGTTTGGAGTAAGTACTCACTGACTGTAACGAGTCTTTTCTGTCCCACCAACTCCCAAATAGCCACATGGAGACTTTCTAATTTATGAAAGCTTGACCTTAGCTTAGGCTTGTTTTTTACTATCTCCTATAATTTAAATTAACCCATTTCTATTCATCTACATTCTATTACATACTACCCATCCTGCTTCCTCCATGTCTCTTCTTCAATCTGCCTCATGCACCTAGATTCCTCCTCTTCATTTCTCTCTCTGCCCAGAAGTCCCACCTATATCTTCCACCTAGCTATTGGCTATAGATGGAAGTTTCTGTCCCACATGGCCCTGCAGTTGTCCAGTCCCAAAGAAACACACAGGGGCTTATACAATTATAAACTATTTGACCTATTGGCTCAGGCTTATTATTAACTAGCTCTTACAACTTAAACTAACCCATAATATTTTTTACTTATGTTTAGCCACATGACTTGATACTTACTTGATACTTACTTGACTCACATGACCTTACTCAGTGAGGTATTCTCATCTTGCTTTTTCTGTGTTTGGCTGGTGACTGACTTTCTTTCCTCTTCCCAGAATTCTAGTCTGATTACCCCACCTATGCCTGGCAACTGACCAATCAGCATTTTATTAAACCAATACAAGTGACAGATCTTTACAGTGTACAAGAGCATTATCCCACAACAATTGATCATCCATCTTTTTATTAAACCAATCACAGCAATGTATCTTAACACAGTGTACAAATATTCCATGATGACTGGCTACACTCTACTTCCAGGTAAAGGATGTGGCCAGGGTGGGGACCAGCAGGAAAGGAGCATCTATTGCTTTGACATGAACTGATCCAGCTCACTCTATTATACCATATTGGGAAACAGTAAAGGACACCCCAAAACTCCCATTTCCCTGTATGTGGCAGCAAAGGCAGATATCTGTGAGTTCAAGGCCAATATGTCTTCTACATAGTGAGTTTCAGGACAGATAAAACCACACAGATAGATATTGTATCAGAAACAAAACCAACTGTGAGTATGAAGTCAGCCTGGTCTTCATAGTGAGTTTCAGGACCAATGCTACACAAAGACATCCTGTCTCGAACAACCAAAACCAACCAATCAACCAAACTAACCCCCAAATCTTATCCCAAGATATGGTTTCAGTCATCTGACATTTTGAAAGTTAATAAAACACTACTTAATGATGAATGACATTTAGTCTCCCAAAACAACAGTGTGGCATCATATGTTGAATCCCTATCATTTGTTCAAACTTGTAAAATTCAACCACACCTTTGACCCTTAATGTGATCCATAGTGTCTGGGTGTTAGTAGTGTATTAGTGTAAGACCACCAGATATAGCACTCCGATGGGGGACACTGATAATGGGGAATGCCGTGTGTGTGTGGGAGTGGAAAGCATATGGCAACACTCTTCATCTTCATCTAAAAAATGTTTTATGTGCTAACATATCCAGCCTGATGAACTTGTATGCTAAGTTAGAAAGATCCAGATCTAGGTAGCAACCTGGCATCCTGAGGAGGGAGGACAGTGCTGTCCCACAGGTCTTTATTTTTATATGTGCCCATATTTCTATATGGTGGGGCAGCCAGTCTCTAAAGCCATAGGCCCCATCTGAGGTAGTCACATAGCCTTCCAGACAGGCTGCCACTGCCCTAACAAAAGGTCAGGATGTTGTTGCTCTTTTCTTTGTAATTTGGAGGATGCCTAATAGAGATGCTAATTCAGCCTAAGTGACAGGTAGCAGACAGAGCACACAGGTAGTTGTGGATGTGACTAAAAGCCATCATCTGGTTACCTAGGAGACAGAATGCTAATGTATTTCCCCTAAGTTAATTTTGGTATAAAGACTGGAGAATAAACAAGAGGAATTCTTCAGGATGTGAACTCAGGACTTCGTGAGGGACCACTGAGAATCTCCCTCCTGATAAAACTCAACAGTCTTTCCACGCCTCCATGCCAGTCCAGAGAGATAGTTTATGTTGGGGTCAGGTCGAGAAATAACTTAGGGCCCGGGCTAGCATTGGACCCCGACACTTTTCACCCTGAACTGGCCTCTTTAGGGCTTAGCCACCTTCCACCTGAAATTTAACTCTTCAGCCTTTGACGATCAAGGCCTCTGAATCCAACTAAAAAATCATATGTGTGTTTAGGTCTTCCTATTTCCTTGAATTGATTAACTGTGGCCTGAATCCTACTTCTGAAGCTCGAAACAGGTCCATCACCTGCCCAAGGTTTTATGGGTTTTGTTCCTTATCTTCTGTGTTCCACTGTTAGATCACAATGTCTCTGTGCCTCTGCTTCACCGTCTCCACCAGAAGTTCAGGCTCATGTAACATTCAGTGTAGCTCAGCAAAACTCTGGAGTCTTGAAAAGACGTAACAGGACTCCCCTCACAACTGATCCCATCAGTTTCTGTCCATGTTTCCCCTCCACCTGCCTCCATCAGTCCCCCACAAACGCTGATGAATCCACTGGCTCTGTCTTCTTCCAAAGCAACAGAAACTAACTCTAGCTTACTTTACACTGAAGGGGAAATGTCAGACAGCTGACAAAGAGAACTAGCAAGCCCTGGGGAAGGCACACTTTCTACCTCTCTTCTCTTCCCATCCATCTGCTACATCCTCTGCCTCTGCAATTCTTCCCGCAGCTCCTTCACCTACACGGTGGGACTCAAGCCAAAACACCCAAATGTCCATCTACTCAAAAAGACAAACCACCGGGGGCAGAAGTACCAAACAAAACACCAAGCTCAAATTCTAGGAAAGATTTGCCATGGCATGACGGTATTGGGAAGGAGGACTTGAAGCAGTAGGCCACCTGAAAAGGTGCATGGCTTGACATGCATCAATGTGATAGGGACAGTACGTAAGCAATTGTCAATTGCTCTAAAGACAATATAAATTCTGTATATTTTCAAAAGTTGTGTCTGGATTTGTTTTCATTGTGTTGAAACAAACCCAGACCCTGGAATCAGATCCAATAGGCTTTTAGTATTAATCCATGGCTTACTAACTAGACTAGGTTGAAAAAGTCTTCAGCTCTGGTCTTCTTTGCCCGTTTATATGATAGAGGCAATCACCCACCCAATGGGCGGCTGGCAGTGTGGTATGCTGCCATTCATACGAAGTTCCAGGTCACAGTGGGTTATCAGGAAATGCTACCTCTCTGCTTCCTGGATGTGGGCCCTTCAGGTAAGGAGAGTGATGGTCCCACAGCACTCTCTAGCCATGTTACTGCCTTGCTTAGCATGCTTCCATAGCTCTCCATGGCCCCCAGAATATATATGGTCCTATCTCAAGGTTTAAAAAAAAAAAAAGTTCTCTGGTCTGTTCTCATTGGTTCCCCTCACACCAGCACTACACTAAAGAAAATTTCTTCCAGCTGTCAGCACCGGCCATGGTCTCTCCTTCCCTGCATGCTCTGTCCCTACCCACTCCCCCAAACTCATCCCATCCCTCCCAATTCCCAGGTTTACATGAGTGACTGAAATTACACAGCCAGGGCAAAGCCCAGGAAATGTTTCCCGATTTCTGATCTCCTCTGCAGTCAGTGCAGCTCAGCAATCCACTGGTCCACAAGCCTTTGAAATGCCAGCCTTAGAATCATCATGATAAATGTGACTAACGATTACTGAAGACCTGTACCAGCTCTGGACCTTGCCTAATGTCTGCTCTCTCTTGGAGATACTGACCTTGGGAGCTCTTCCTGCTGTGACCATCATTCCCACCCACGTGGCTGCACACCAAGTCCCTTCCTGTGCCCTGTGCTCCTGGGCAAGACCCTTCTTCAGCATTCCTGAAAAACCAGCCCAGCTAGACTAAAGAGTTCTAGAAACTCTGAGCGGCAGCCCATCCCACTATTCATTTCTAGAAGGCTCTGCCATTGCATCCCCCAACCTGTAAGAGAGATGAAAATTCCTATTCACAGCCGGGCGATGGTGGCACACGCCTTTAATCCCAGCACTCGGGAGGCAGAGGCAGGCGGATCTCTGTGAGTTCGAGACCAGCCTGGTCTACAGAGCTAGTTCCAGGACAGGCTTCAAAGCCACAGAGAAACCCTGTCTCGAAAGGAAAAAAGAAAGAAAGCAAGAAAGCAAGAAAGCAAGAAAGCAAGAAAGCAAGAAAGCAAGAAAGAAAGAAAGAAAGAAAGAGAAAAAAAAGAAAATTCCTATTCACGTCTTCCACTTAATAGTCTTAGATATTTTCTTACAGCAACCTTCAAGTGGCTGCAAGTTCGAATCAGTTGCTCTCTTCCCAAACACTGTAAATCCATCTCTCCATCCCCCCAAAGTTTCCCCCACCCTATAACATCCCTCTAGTTTGTCACTATTTCAAATCCTAGCATCTGCCTTTCCTTATGGACCCTACAGACCTATGCAGCCTCAAACTGAGTGGCTTTTTCATTTATTTCATTCGTTCATTTCATTAGGTGAGTCACCTGTCTAGGTCCTGGAACCTCTGGCCAGCCATGTGCCCTCCAATCTCTTATCTGATGACCTCTGTCATGCCAAGTCCAGTGTCTCCCCTTTCCCAGACATACACCGGTGACTGAGGTTGCACAACAAGCCAAAGAAAGATTCTCAAGATCTGTCATCTCTTGTCTAGTGTGGCTCAGCAGTTCTTCTGTCCACAGTCCTTTGAAGCAATGGACCTACTTGTGTCAATTATAACAATACATGTGACTGATGCTTCCCGGAGTCTACGATGTGGGAACTAAACAGTATACAAGGAGTTTCTTATTAGCAGGCTCAAGTCCCTGAAGACTTTATGGATGAGGAAACTGGAGCTTAGAAAGATTAAGACGTGCAATCCACTGGCTCAGTTTAATGGAGGGTTAGGTTAGACCTCAAAGCAATGAGATCTCAGCATATCAAGTGTGACAGTTGTGGCTTCTCATGCCTCATTCCTAAAATTAGGAATCTTCCCAGTGACCAAACCTGTCTTTGTTTAAATAGGAAAAGAGGACTCATATCAACTAGGTGACATCCAAGGAACAGAAAGAACACCATCCTCAGGGAATCTTCTCCACAGACATTCCTTTAAGACAAGGACAAGTCCCTTCCTTCAAATTACCAGAAGTCACAGAGCTTTCGCCTCTGTCTTCCCTCCGTCTTTGGCCCTGAATAGCCAAAATTTGAAGTTTTGAGATGCTTCTGTTGACATTTGCTGTCTCTCTTCCATTTGGACTTTATCTCTAATTGATTTGATTGACAGTCAATCTGATAGTACCGGTTGTAGTAAAACATAATCTACTTACTTCACACAATTCCATAAACTTCTCATAAGTTTTTTAAAAAAAAAACCACAGTAAACAAACTATTGTTGAACTGAGAACTGAGAAATGGCCTTGGCTGGGCTGGTTTCCATATAAAGGGACATGTGAGCACAGTGTGCTTCTGATAACACTCACATGCTTGGGACTAGCAAATCAAGACCCCCCCAGTCATATCACTGCCCTTGCAGCCCATGAGCAGTGGACAGATTGTCCATAGAACCTGTTGCCCACTGAGGGAGCTCAAGGGGACTGGAGGCTGCCAGAACTTAGGAGGCGTGGAGGCTGCCAGCCAACAGTCTTGACAAACTCTCTCCACGGAGAATTCTCCTGATTGAACTCGGATCATGCCCTGCTTGCTCTGAAGCAGGATCAGAGGTCTGCCTGCTGAGTGGATGGCTTCCCAGAAGATTTGGAAATATGTTTGATGTGGCTATGGGTTGAGGACAGGGCAATTCTTGAGGTCTGGTGGGCAGAGAAAGGCTCTAAGCACGATGTTAGGATTTGGCAAAACTCAAAAACATCATGCCAAGACCTTTTGCCTTCACTTTTAAACCCGTGTGCTTACTCAAAAACCAGCTACTGAGAATCTATTCCTTCCCTACTCTGTGCTTGACATAATAGGCAAGACGGTGAACAAGACTAGGCCTTAACACTTACCCCACAGTAGAGAACGCCTCCTCCACTGGTGTGACAGGGAATTTTAACTTACACGGTTGTCTGAGTAATAACACTGAAAAGCCAATAACATAGAAAGAACAATTTTAATACATTCCCCGTGAAGACATGCCACATGAAGTGGACATGCCTCATAACTCAGGACCTCACATTCAGTGCTGGGTGAACACTGGTTTCTTGTGTGAGAGTTAAAGGGGTTGATGGGATAGCAACATGGTGAGTCTGTTGGTTGATTTACATATGACAGAAGAGCTACTTCCAAGAACTCTCTAGTCTCAGGGAAGACAGTTTCTCCCTGAAAAGCAAACATTTTAAGACAGTAAAACAGACAATTCAAAAATAATAATTACAGCTAGGTTTAGTAGTGTGGGCCTGTGACCCCAGCACTGGGGAAGCTGAGGCAATAGGCTTTATCGTGAGTGAAAGACAGCCTGGGTTATATAAGGAGACCCTGCGGCAGAACGAATGAGTAAATGCTGTAGCCACTGAGGTTCCATGTATGCAACAAAACTTATTCTGGGCATCAAATCAAAGGGGAGTTAGTATAGGGGTGGAGTGTTTACAAAACCACTGAAGGGCCAAAGAAAAAGCCAGAAATAAGGACGCTACTGGTGTTGATGCCCTCACTGGGCTGGGGACTCACAAGGGATGCAGTCTCTCCCCAGTGGCTGACTCTAGCACCAGCGAAAGGACTTTACGAGTTATCATCTGAGTGTTAGAAAGGAAGAAAGGAGGGGTTACATGGGACCACAGCCTCCTGTGCTCTAGAGGGCACCGTACACCGGCCAGAGGGGCTCATCCACAGGGCTGAGCCTTTTCACCTGAGAAACCTCTATTCATCCTTGAAGACACAGTCAAGGATCCTGTGGCCTTTCTTCCAGCTACTGACTAGCCCCCCATCCATGGGAGCTCCAATGGGAAAAGCTCCCCGTAATTCTCATTGCGGGGCCTGCTGTACCTCTCAAGGCTTTATGGGAAGCCGCAGATGACAGTTTCATGCCTTGCCGTCAGCGCGAACTAAGTAACTACTGAATGGAGGAGTGAGGTTGGGGCTCTGACCACAGACCCTGGGAAACAGCGAGGGGACCTAGCGGAGCCTGTCTAGCCAGAGCACACCAGACGCACGTATCTTCTTTCCATCAAGTCTGAGATTTTTTAATGACGTTAGTGCATCCTATCTCTGGCACTGCAAATTATTGAATAAGGGTAGCCTCAGTGGAAAGTTGGAAGCAGGAAAAATATATCTCTGCTGTTGCTCAGGTATACTAGTTTCAGGTGTAGCTGACGGAAATCCAGTTTCAGCTGCATGTGGTGGTGCAGGCTTGTGATCTCAGAAATCACACGAGGCTAAATGGGGAAGGTCGTGAGTTTGGGGTCAGCCCGGGCTACATAACAAGTTCAAAGTTCAAGGGAGCTACGTAGATGGCCGTATCTCAAAAATAAGTCGGGGGGGGGGGATGAGGGGGAGAAGGGAGACCGAACAGAAGGGAATAAGAGAGAGGTGGGCAAACTCCGCTCAAATGACACAAGAGAATAAGAAGGAATACACTGACCAACACAGCACAAGGACCAGAGCTCCAGCTTCAGAAATCCTGTCTCCACCCTGAGTTATCAGAGAGCTGTCGCTTTGGCTCAGTTTTCCTCTGTGGATGTCTTAGTTAGGGCTTCTATTGCTGTGGTAAAACACTATGATCAAAAGCAACTTGGGGAGGAAAGGCTTTGTTTCATCTTATCCTTCCAGGATATAGTCCATCACCGAGGGAAGTCAGGGCAGGAGCTGATGCAGAGACCATGGAGGGGTGCTGCTTACTGTCTTGCTCATCATGGCTTGCTCAACCTGCTTTCTTATAGACTGAGGACCAGCAACCCAGGAATGGTACCTCCCATAGAGAGCTGGGCCCTTCCACATCATAACTAGCTAAGAAAATCCACCACAGGCTTGCTTGCCCACAAGCCAATCTGGTTGGTAGGGTCATTTTCTTGATGGATGCTCCCTCTTCTAAATTGAGGAGGGAAGTTGTCAAGTTGTTGAAAACTAGCCAGCTTTCTTCTCAAAACAGCCTTTCTCCAGTGGCAGCAGATATGATTCCCACGGCTCCCCAGTTAGATCGTACCATTTTGGCAGCCTAGTAGACATAGCCTCTTTCTCAATACTTCCAGCACAATCTTTCCAGGTTTCAATGACTCAGCCCAGTGTAGTTCCAACTATCCACTGTGCAAACCCAAAAGAGATTGTCACCTACTAGCAGAAGTTTTGTCTTCTCCTAAACCCAGGGCCAGGTCTCCTAAACCGAAGTTCATTGACTGGATGGGTTAGGATGAATGAAAACCAAGGTAATGCCACCAGACAGGGTGGCCAGGCAGTAAGAGAGGCAGGTGTTCCAACAACAGGTTCTGGCAGTGGGTATCTAAAACAGCCAACCCTACAGCCATTCCTGTTCTACTTCTTAAGCCAGCTGCCTGAGGGGATTGCTGCAAAAGGGAAAAACGAAAATGGCGTTGTTTCCGACCCGATGCAAGACTGGAGAGGGGAAGGAAAAGCCCACGACTCCGAGGTCTTGAGTGGTGAGAGAAGAAAGAGAAGGAACAGGAAAGATGCCTGGGATGTGAAGGCAATGAACGACAGACAGAATTAAGGAGGAAGCACTTCCCCTCATTTGTCAGCGGGGCCTGTGAGGAACAAGAGCAGCCCCTTCCCTGGAGCGGCAGCTGCTGGCTGCCTTTGCGGCCACCTCCTGGGGAAGAATGAAGCCTTAACAACCAGCATGGGGTCAGGGCTGGCCTCCACCCAAGCCTGAACAGTACCCCCATTGAGGGACCTCAGGGGCAATCCTGGATGCCTCTCCCTTCTCCCACTCCCCTCAATGGGCCATTTGTGGGATTAACAAGGACTGGGAGACACGCTGCCCATCTCCTCCAAGGCCCCAACAGCTGCAGAATTCCTCAGGAACTCCTCGGGGCCATGCACATCCTTGCAAAGAGACTAACGAGAGGGGTGCCGGATTCTGAGACGAGTCTCCAGGGGCCTGCTAGATGAGGGGGGGGGAACACTCCCCAATTTGCCCCTTCCTTCCAGGCCTTTCTTCCATCTCCTGAAGAAGCAGCTCTTCTGTTGGTTTCCTGCCTTCTACCGGCTCAGACACACTGCCTGCCCCACCCTCCTTGCTAGCGGAGACAAAAGAAGGGAACATTAGTCTTTCTCCAAGCCTGAGAACACAGCGGTGCCACCATAGCCAAAATATTGTCTTCGTAGTCTACTTCCTCTGCTGAAGTAAAATGAACCCAGAAAGGGCCCAAGTCCCCTCTTCCGCAGAAGAACAGCAGTGGGGGCCGTACCATTTCTCCTGTGCCCTCTGGAGATGATCCCGTCACTCATGGGAAACTGACCAGCAGTTTCCAGAGCAGCCAGGAAGCACAAACCACCTCTGATTTCCTGCTCCCACAGGATACAGAGATTCCTTTGTGTTTTCATTCAAAAGATGCAAGTCAATCCCCTGCCTCAATCTCTCTTTAAGATGTTGTTACAGATGGAATCTATGAGAGATGACAAATCTACAGGAATAGAAGTATGGCTCTTCGTAGAAGATGGAAAGGTGGCTCAGTTATAGAGTGCTTGCCATGGAAACATGTGGACCTGTGTTCCATTCGCAGTACCTACACACAGTCTACGTGTAGGAGCACAGGCCTCCTACTCCGGCCCTGGGGAGGTGTCCTCCACAAGATCCCAGGGGGGGGGGGGGGGGGGGGGGGGGGGGGGGGGGGAGCCAGCCAAGATACATTGGTGAGCTCAGGTTCAGAGAGAGATCTTGTCTCAAGAAGGAGGTGGGGTAGAAAGAGATTGAGAAGAACTCCAGACATCAACTTCTAGCCACATGCGCACACACACACACACACAAACACACACACACACACGCATGCACACACGCGCGTGCGCAAAAATGCAGGCACTCAAGCAGGTATACACGCACACGTGCACATAGGCAGACATGCACACTTACTTAGTAAAAATTTACCAGAGTGTAACAGCCCTGGACTCCAGATGTGAAGACTTATAAGTCATTAATATTCACGTGTCCATTCTTTGTTAATGGTGTAATGAAGGAAAGGGGTTTTGCAGTGGACCGAACCTGAATAGGAGAGCTGGCGCAGCTCTCACTGCCTCTGTTAGTTAGGTGTGTGTGTGTGTGTGTGTGACTGTTACACATCTACAAACTGTCACCAATATGGCCATGACTGCCCAAATGAGAGCCGAACAATGATGACACCGAAGAACATGCCCAACTGGATGGAGAAAGCCTAGAGGCTTCAACCCTACACAGAGAGCTACAGGCAACTGAGAAAAGCTGGGGACAGGAGAGGTGGCCTTCCCTAGAGAAAAGCACACCAATTGGTTATCCATGGTCAAACGCTCAGTTCTGAAACACACATGTAGGTAGCATTTTACAGACTGAGCAGGTTATATGTGGGAGCACATATACATATGCACACACATATACATAGAGGCATACAATAACAAGTAGGGGAAAAAGAGGCCACGAGTTAAAAGGAGATCAGGGAGGAGCATGTGGGAAGGTTTGGGGGGAGAGGGAGAGTGAAGGGAGGGAGAAATAGTATAATTAAATTATAATCTCAAAACAAAAATTTAAAAAACCACCTGGCAGACAGAAACTAGTTATACTATGGAAGGAAGTCTTTATTCTAGCTTGCGGTTTCAGAGTCCTGGTCCAGCACGGCAGGTGTGGTGGCTCATTTTGGCTGTCAACTTGACAACATCTGGATAAAAACCTAAGCAGCTGAGCATCCTGTGAGGGACTTTTTTTCCCCCCAGATTGGATTGTTGAGGTGGGAAGACCCACCCTTCATCTCTGGAACATCTATTGGCAGCCCACGTACAAGGACATGGAAGAAGGCCTTTGCTTTTTGCCTGCTTGCCCTCATACTTGCTGGCAAGTTCATCCATCCTGCTGCTGAGTCATTAGTTCACTGATATTAAAATCTGTTTCTTCTGGGCTCCATTATAGACTGTCTGGCACCAGACTGAGACTGAAAAACTACCAGATTCTTCACCCTTCTATCTAGAGACAGCCACTATTTGACTACCTGGACCTCAGCCTGCAAGCCACACCAATTTTAATATGCACCCCCCCCCTTTAATATGTACATGCATGCTATCAGGCCTTTAGAGAACCTCACCAGAAAAGGGATTCTACAGGAGTGGCTCAGTCTGTCACCTGGTAACAAGCAGGAGGAGGGAGCTAGATCAGAACCAGGGATGGATATCACCCTAAAAGGCCTGCCCCTTGTGATCCACTACCACCAGGTGGGCTCCACTTCCTAAAGGTTCTACAGCATTCAAAATAGCACTGCAAGCTGGGAACCCAGTCCTCAAAGCAAGAGCCCGTGGAACCATTCCAAATTCAGACCATATTAGCCTTCCTGATAGCAAGCTTGGGTCTGACTTGATTCTTCAGGATCCAAGGGGCTCTCTGCTGCTAGCCCAGCCATTTTGTTTATGGTTTGTTTGTTGACAAGGTGTTGCTATGTAGCCCAGGTTGGGCTTAAACTCGTGATCCTCTTCCTCGGCTGCCTGATTTCCGGGGTTCTAGGCATGAGCAGTCATGCCTAGATTCTACTCCACTTTTGAACAAACCTTACTCATTAGAGAATTCACTCCTTCAGTGAGATCACACACGGACCTTGGCCTTGCCCAAACGTAAGACGCATTTCATTTAGTTCCATTAAACGTTCAACCTTTCAGATAAAAATTTCCGCCTCCCCTGAACACTTCCATTGAGTGCCAAGTTATGACTCCTTCCGTGTATTGCCCCACAGTTTCATAGATGATACAGTTACATGCCTGGTGTCACCTGGCTGTCTCCAAACTGACTTGTTTATCTTGGACCCTCTAAGACTTAGGGAACTCAGCCAAGACAAGCAAGAAGAGGTTAGAATCACTTGGGCTGTCCTTGATGGAGGGTTCTCCTTGCTCCAGTGTACCCTAAGACTTCACTTCCATCGTATGATAGTGAACTCCCCTAGTGATACAGCATGTGAGGCTTTTCACATGAACTGCTATTAAGCCAGTCAGCTGATAGTCTGAAAATCTAAAGCCTAATATTCATGTCTCTTTTAACTCTAGTCTCCTGCCAGCCTGTTCATCTAACCTGTGGGGTTCTTTTAGTACATTGATAGAACTCATAGACTCTCCCAAATGCATGCCACCCACAGATACTTGGCCATGCCTTCTGGATTTCATTCAAATTGTTCACAAGAGAGGAGGTAAAACTGAGAAAGAAAACCAATTGCACTACAGTGCCATGTTCAAGCCTCTGACCAGGTAATATAAAGCAATGCCCAATGCTGGAGAGTTCTATCTTGCTTCCCAACCCCAGAATGCAGTACATAGAAAACCTTATGGTTGGCCGTAGACAGTTGCTTGACATTTTGCAATTGACTTTGGGTAGGAGGATGACTCAGTGCAGTTTCCTGTGCAGGGAACATAGTCCCTGTGGGCACAGAGGCTACTGCTTCTTAACTTCTCTAATGCATTAGATGATTATCTTCTTTTAAAGAGCTTATTATTATTACTACTACTATCATTATTACCTTTTTACCAAAGTCCATGTGCTCTTTTCTAGGACAGATTTCTAAACCAAAGCCTTTCTAAACCAATATGACCCTCACATCCACACCGAAACTTGAACGCTGTATTTCCCCAGAATTCTCTACAGAGGCTTCTTGCAGGGAAAAGAAAGCCAGGCTCTAAGTTACGTACAGAAGTTAGCAGGGAGCCCATATCTGTTTTCCGGCTCCCGTGTGCTCACCATATGACACTGGGTTCCCTTGGCCACTTGTGGGCATGAAGTCAAGGCAGCTCTCGGGCGGGAAGTGTCCAGTTGAAGTCCAGAGTCCCATTTGTCAAGGCCATCAGAGGCCTAGCCTCAGCCATTCCCCGGCTTCCTGACGAACAGAGGCTGAGTGTGAGCTGAAAAATGAATTGAAGGATAACATGAGAATAAATAAGTTGCTTATTTAGGGCTTGATGGAGGAGGGAAATGTCACTTGATGTCATGCTCACACGCTTGAGTACTCACACACCCACACAATCTCTCTCTCTCTCTGTCTCACACACACAGAGGCTCTGCATGCTAAGTTTAGATTTTAAACTATTATAATTATGGGATAAATGATGCAAGCGGAAACCCAAGGAATTGTATTACTCTTGGAGTTCAATCCCAGAGCAATGTTAATTCATTTCCTATAAGATCTTGTTACAAACAATGCGCTGGATTAGCGCACCCTGATACATTTCAGCCCTATAAAATCGTGCTTTCTAAGCTGGGCGGGTGACACAAACCTGTTGTCCCAGCAACCAGCGGCTGAAGTAGGAGGATTGCTCCATCGCAGGAAATGAGTCCCTGGCTTAAAAAGCAAACAGACAAAAAAAAACCAAAACATCACCAGTGAAAACCTAGAAGCCTTCCAGAAAGAGTTACCACGTCTCCTTTCCAAACCCCTGCCCTAATTCTAACACAGTCTTACCACTCGCTTCCAGGAACTGGCCAGGTAAGATATCACCTGCCCACTTCACTCCTAACATCCATCACTTCCCAACACAGTATCAGTGAATCCTTCCCATATTGTAGCTGTCCATTCATCTCCTCCTTTGCTTCTTCCAATAAGATCCTGAGCTGTCCAGGCTTCGGGGTCACCTTTTCTGTGGCTACGTCAGTATCATTACTTGAGCTGTAGGAAGTCTGGTGAGTGTGTCAATATTTCAGAGGCTCAGCCACAGGACGTTCTTGCTGTGAGGTTGCCAGTGACTCCACTCCCAGCCCCAAGCCCCTTCTGATGTTTAGTATCTGTTCTGTTGTTCTTGGCCATGCTCTGAGCCCTTCCTCCTTCATATGTACTCTGCCCTTGCCCTTGTAATCTATAGGGCATCCCCGGAGTAAGGCCCTGCTCCGTGCAGCATTCCCACTGAGGAATTGTGATGGAATACAAAACCTTAGCATCGCTGCTGCGAATGTCTGCACATAAGGACTCTTCCTGCCTAAGGTAGTGTGCCTGAGGTCCAGACAGACTTCCTCGTACTATCTCCACTCCTTCACTCACCAAGGGAAAACTCAATCTTCAAGAAGAAGAGGGAGGATGGGGAAGGAGGAGTAAAGAAAGAGAAATGATAACAGATCATAATTTAAAAAAAAAAAAACTAACAAAAACTCAACAATCCTGAAACACTGTTATGCCTATAGTTGGGTCTTTTAAAATTGGGGATAAGCAAAAACATATTAATGGTATAAATATGTACAAAATTACTAGAATATTTTTTAAAGTCTCAGTTTATAATGTGGTGGCCTTCAGTTCTTTGTTCTGTTTATATGTGTGAAGTAGAGTTTTATGTAGCCCAGGCTGGCCTTGAACTTGCTTTGTAGCTGAAGATGACTTGGAACTTCTGATCATCCTGCCTCCTCCTTCCAAGTGCTGGGTTTACAGTTGTGGGCCACCCTGCCTGGTTTACACAGTCTGTGGCTCCATGCATGTTAGGCAAGCATCCTAGTTAGGGTTTGTATTGCTGTGAAGAAACACCATGACTAAAAGCAACTTGGGGAGGGAAGGTTTATTTGGCTTACACTTTCCATATTACTGCTTATCACTAAAGGAAGTCAGGACAGGAACTCAAGCAGGGCAGGATCCTGGAGGCAGGAGCTGATGCAGAGCAGAGGCCATGGAGGGTGCTGCTTACTGGCTTGCTCAGTCTGCTTTCTTATAGAACCCAGGACCACCAGCCCAAGGATAACACCACCCACACAAGGCTGGGCCCTTCCCCGTCAACCATTAATTAAGAAAATGCTCTACAGGCTTGTTTACAGCATCATTTATGGAGCCAATTTTGTTTTAGCCGCGGTTTCCTCCTCTCATAAAGCTACTCGTCACAGCAAGCACACTGCCGGTTAACTCACACACCCAGTCTGCATTCAGCTTTTCCGGCTATTCTGCCTTTTCTGAAGGAAGGAACCTCCAAATAGATATATGCAGATTCTTTCAGTGAGGGGGGAACTAGTTATATAACGTTAAAGAAAATCATAACCCAAGACTTCCTTTTCTGCAAGGATTCCAGGAAAATGAGCCAGATTAGCAGCAGAGATTTCAAAGGCACGGTGCCATTTGTCTGTGCCTTCCTATGCTTCTTAGGGCCACTGGTAATCACCACGGCTTGTGACCAGGAGACCACTGAGAATTATTGAGGTTGAGACTAGCCTGAAAGATGAAAGAGGGTCTTCAGAGTGGGGTTTACATTCATCCCGGGGAAAGGCCTCATCCTGTAATCTCAGATCAAGCATCACCCACCACCTGAGACGGATTCCTGTGTGACCACCTACACTTCTTTCCTGATTGCTTCCTCCACCTCCAACTCCCAACATTCTACACAAGCCTGCTTCGGTCCTCACATCTATATAAATCAGGGGCTCTGTGAGGGATAGATAGCAGCCTCATTTGAAGAGAGTTTAACCCAGGAACCATAAAAGATAATCGTGCCCCATAGCAATGAAGCATGACCTCTTACTACCAGACTGGAAAGGTGAAAAGGAGCGACACGGTAGGACAATCTTTTTGTACCCTGTAAATATGTATTCCTTTCATTGGTTAAGAACTAGCTGACTGGCCTATAGAAGGGCAGGAAGAGATTGGGCGGGGAGAACCAGACTAAGAGGATGCTGGGAAGAAGGAGGGTGGAATCTGAGCAGTCTCCAACCACTTGCAGGCTATGTGTTCAGGGCTGACCCAGAAAAAATAATATTTCCCATTCTTAGGTACCTACCAGTCCATCCAAGCACTTTTGTTAAGATAACAGTGGGCAGAACAGAGCACAACTCCCCCAGAATCCAGAAGTTCCTGCACTAACACAATGCTAATACTTCTCCCAGCAGGCATCTCTCGGACTGAACCCGATGATCGTTGTACCAACACACACAGGAGAGCAAGAGGCTGAACGGGAAAATCGCTGACACCCAGCCCGGTGACTTGGGTGAGAAGAGCTTTCATTACCAGTGAGGTTCAGAAATAGGAAGATAGAGAAGCTGGAGTTTCCAATCAAAGCCAGGAAATCTGTCCAAGGTAAAGGCATGGGTGGAACATTTACAGGGCAGGCAGCAGTGGCGAGAATCTGTGGGCCTTTATAATGAGTTCACTGTGGAAAACTTGCCAGCACCGGCAAGTGGACAAGGGTCCCTTCACCCCTGTGCCCAGGACAGTTTGGCCAAAGGACATCTAGGGTGACTAATCTCCATATCCCGGAATAGCCCAGAGAACTCGTCCAACCTGCCTGTCTGCCTTAAAAAAAAAAAAAAAAAAAAAAAAAAAAAAACCCACAGCAAGGCCTTTGGAATTCTTTGTCCTGCTCTGGTTGATAGACACCGGATTGATTCTTTAGGGACTTCGCAGGTGCGGTGACCTGGTCGTCACTACAATGACATGACATCCCCCCTCAGATTCTCCCAGACACTAATAATAGCTCCGGTTAGAAGCAATGATTCAAAACAGATGAGACACACATTGATATACATGGCCTGGCTGCTGTGGATCTGTTTCTTCCCCTGGCAGAAAAGAGACCAAACTAACCTTGGGGAGAAAACCTCTTTCTGAACAGTTACCAGGACAACAGGAACTCCCTCCCCCCCACTCCTCCCCAGGGCGCCTGCACACAGGCTCCCACCTGCCAGCTAGTAGGAAGAGTGGATCGGCCACCTCTGTCCCGAGTCACGGTGCTCATTCTCACCAACAAAGGTGCCAACAGTGCCAGTTGGCCTCATGATATGGATACCTGCCCACAAGGCATTGGCTCAAAGATTGGGGACTTTCACAAAGGCCAGCCAACAGCTGGCAGGCAGGAACTACCAGGTCATTGTCATCTGGGGCTGAATTGGAACATGCCTACAAGACACAGAGACTCCCTCCACATCGCTCCCTCCCAAGCGTTTTGTTTTCAGCTCCAGGGCCTCTGCTCTGGGAGGGGCTCGCGGCTGAATGTGCCTTTTATAGTCCCCCCCCCCCCCCCCCCCCCCCCCCCCCCCCCTGCCTTCTGCATGCCAGTGTAGAGAAGGTTTCCCTGCCCCGCGTCTCATTATTGCAAATGAGAAGGTTCACCGTAAGTCACCCCAGGCCAGTGGGTTCAGAGGTGGAGCTGGAACCAAAAGCCGTGTCAGACTTCCCCTCCTGGCCCCACACCAAGGCCTCCAAGGATTTCTTGTCACATGAGGTTAGTGTAGTTTCACATCCTCTAAAGCAAAGCTCTGTCGAAACTCTCTAGTCTCACATGGCAGCGGCTCAAAACAACCACGGCTCTCAGCTGCCTGGCTCGCAGTTTCAAGAGAGGGTCAGGAGACCTGGGTTCCGGTTTCAGTTCAACCTGCACGACCTTGACAAGGACTGGTCCTCAGTTTTCTTCACCAGAAAATGAAGAGGCCAGAGTAGCTGTCATTGGGGTCGCTTTCCTCTCCTCCATCTTTTCCACCTCAGTGTTTTGTTTTTTTTAAAAAAAGATCTTTCCTGATGTTTTTTTTTTAAAAATTGCTAACAATTCAAGAATCTCTAAAGGCCAGTTGATGTTATTTCAACTTTTTAAAAATGGCATCTCAAAAATATTATGTCAAGTAAAAGAATATATGCAAGAAAGCACGTGTTTTTTGACTCTAATATAAAATTCCTAAGCAGGCTAAACTAACCAATGGTAAGGCACAGACATACACACCCACCACACATACACACGGCTACGGATTGCCTCTGGGAGCGTGTTGAACCAGGAATTACTTGGGAAGAGCGAAGAAAGAACTTTCTGAACTGACACTCTACATCGTACCTAAGTATGTTTGTATCACACAGCCTATGTCAGAACTCATAGACTACTGCTCTCTGGATGGATCGATCAATGCGACCAAGTAAGAACAGTGAAATGTAGATCGTAGAACTTGTGAACATGTGGGTGTCCTTGACACAAAACTTATTACATGTACTGTAGAACGTTCCTGATCCATCCACTTCACCACTACCCCCACCCCGTCTCTCTTTCAGGACTCCTGGGAGTGGGCAATACATCCCTGGTGTCCTCTGATGATCAACCACTCCATCCTAGCCTTCGAGGGCAAGAACAAACTCTCTGAATCTACAACTCGCCCTTGAGCCTCGGCTTCCTTGGCTGCCCAGTGCTGTTGGTCTGCATATGGGGGAAGATCATCACACAGTATGAGCCCCCGCTCCCTGATTACCAACATGTTTGATACGCTTTCAGTCAGCATGTCCCAGTGAAGGCATTTTAAAATTAATTCTAAATAAAATCACTGTGTATATTTTTAATAACCTCTCTAAGAGTTAGTGTATCAACTACCCAGGACAGAATACAAACATATCTTTTCCTAGAGTCACTGCCCTATTAGCCCAATATATGCACATATATACATATACACATATAAAAATTAGTGTTTCAGGGACATACACACACACACATATATGTGTGTAGTTTCACATCCTCTAACGCAAAGCTCTGTCGAAACTCTCTAGTCTCATATGACATTGGCTCAAAACAACACGGCTGGTTTATATAAAACACATACATATGTGTGTATACATATATCCCTGAAATATTAATTTTTGTGACCACTTCCCTTTATAATCTCAAACACAAATTCTTTGTTCTTTCCCAGTTTGATTACTTCTCTCTAAAACCCTTAAATATGAAAATGTATCTATGTTTCTATGGTGCTATGCTCTGGGAAAAAAATCCATACTGGGTCTCCACACTGGCAGCTAATATTTGCCAGTGTCACTCACCCAATCATGTGACTGTCACATGACAGATTAAGTCAAGAAGAGGGAAATGGATGGAATACTTGGATCTAAACTCCACCTTTCCTCTCGTGACTCTGAGCCGGATTGAGACCTTTCTGATCCTCAGTTTCTCCCGACATGTATATCACCAACAGAACATTTCTGAACCTCAATTTCCTCAGACATAAACACCATCAACATCAGGTGCTAGTGTGGATGAGGTGGAACAATTGAGAACCTTATGAAGGATGCCAGTTCAGGTCTGTCCAGTCAAGTCTAGAACCTGGTTTGTAAAGTTAGGAACACGCTGCATTGATCAGAGACCAGCTCTGAGCTTACGCCGTTGTGCCGTCCCCTCTGGCCCGCTTGCAGCCATTCTTCTCTGAAAAAATTAGTCCCCACCTGTTTTGTTCTGACTGGTGTTTTTGTTTGGGGATTTGTTTGTTTCTTATGCCCATTTTGAAGGCTACATCTTTGAGGAGAGTGGGGAGAGAGCTCAGCAGTAAAGTGCTTATTACACAAGTGTGAGGACCTAAGTGTGACCTCCGGAGCTCACACAATAGTAAAATGAATAACCAGGAGTAGGTGTGTGTACTTGTGATCCTACTGCTAGGGAGGTTGAGACAGGCAGGTCATTGGGGTCCACGGTCCATCCAACTTGTCCTAATTGGCAAGCCCCAGACTATATCTCAAAAACTAAGGTGGAAAA
The DNA here is from genome assembly GCF_014885135.2 of Alexandromys fortis. Classification (NCBI taxonomy): domain Eukaryota; kingdom Metazoa; phylum Chordata; class Mammalia; order Rodentia; family Cricetidae; genus Alexandromys; species Alexandromys fortis. Next base: position 2,345,076 of record NW_026067959.1, on the reverse strand, counting down.
AATTTTTTAAATAAATAAAAATTAAAAATAAAATAAAAAAACTAAGGTAGACAGCTCCTAAGGAATAGACCCAAGGTTTGTTTACCTCTGGCCTACACAGGCACCTGTGCTCTCACGTGTACACACACACACACACACACAAAGGACTGTAAATTTGATAAACATCTTTCCAGAAACTTGCCCCCACCTTAGTCCAGTGCCCACGCACATCTGTTAAACATTAACCTGAAGTTCCTTTCATGAAGGCTCTGTCGGGACATCTCAAATACAGCACCAAGACGAGGCAGCAACGCTTCTCTTTTCTCTGTTTCTATACCTGTGAAACCCAAGGCGTGTGCAGCCCCTTTGAGCAGTCAGCTGAACAGGCTACCAGCCTGAATCTCCACCCAGAAACTGTCACAGGACTCAGAGAAGCAGACCCTCGGCGGGAATATGCTGCCGTTTCCCAAGTGAGCCAGAACGGAGGCTGAAGAGGGAGGTCGGCATTCTTACGTCATCGGTCTCTCAAGGAGCCAAGCTTAGCTCTCAGGAGTGGGCTCTACTCCCCAACACTGTTCCAAGGCATGGCTGGCAGTCACTTACACAAAAGTTTGTATGGTGTACCTACACATATATGTAACATGGCCTCATCTTCTATGTATATGCGTGGCCACAACTTCAAATAAGGAATCAAAAACATAATTAAAATGACAGAAAAAAAAGGGGGAGGGGATAAGAGATTTAATGTCACAGTGGCTATATGGGGGGTGGGGTGGAATCCAAAAAGTATAATGAAAATAAGGAGAAAGCAAAACAAATTTTAAAACCACACACAAAAAGGAACCTTTAGAATCTGCTTTAGGCCAAAACATCCTTTCCATTTTACAGAGAAAGAAGCTGGGCCCTCAAGGAGATTTTCAATTTAACAGAATATTTTGTAAGATTTATTATTTTTATATATGCATCTGTGTGTGTTTCTGCATGTGGTTGTGTATATTGTGTGCAATCAGATGCCCGTGGTGGTCAGGATATCTGATGCCCTGAAACTGGAGTGAAAGGCAGCCGTGAGACATCTGATGTGGGTCTTAGGAATCACATCCTGGCTCTCTGCGAGAACAATACATGCTCTTAACAGCTCACCCACCTCCCTCTCTAGCCCTTAACAGAGGTTTTATCTGAAAATCTGAAGGTGAGATTTTTTCTTAGCATCCTTGGACAGGTGTGTGTGTGTGTGTGTGTGTGTGGTGATAACTGCCCTCATAAATAATATATTCTAAGCCTCTCCCTTCACAGATAATGGAAATGAAGTCCATAGAAATGAAGTGGTTATTCTGAAGTCATACAGTTACTGAGTGCGATGACTCCATGTGTGTTTATCCTTTGGAGGGAGATGGCTTTGGTCCCTCCCCGTCTCCATCACCCATGTTCCTTGACACGGTCAACTGGTATCTTTTCTATATTTGTATATAAGTTACTGCATCAGTACAGGTTAAAGGTACTTATGTCTTTAAGACATTAGCAGCCCTCTTGGAAATGCAGTAGCTCCCCAGCAGAGCTCACTGGAGTGTGTGCTCAGCCAGCCAGGTTATAACCAGGCAATTTTAACAATCTCTGACTTTTATGACTACCTAAGACTCATCAACCTTGAGAGGTAATTTAATCAGCACTCCCAGTACCTTTCCATGTTCAACTGTGCAAATAAATTTAGAGAAATAATAAATTAGGATATTGAAAGCCTTGCCTTTTTAAATCTGGTATTGATCTGGAAGACAGACTACAGTTGGGTGAAGACGTGTCGGATGCTGACAAGTGCCACCGAGAGGACACACATGAGGAAAGAAGAACACAGAAGGCTGATCGCTACATACTGTGCAGACCATGATCTTACTAGTAACAGGTGGAAAGAAAGGAGGGAACAAGCTCTGTGTGGACCAGAAGGTACTAATTCCAAAGGCGAGCCAGCGCGAAAGCCTGAAGCAGAGGTGGTATAGCCTTGGAACAACACAAGGAACAGTTCATTCAGTTCCTTTGTATTGGAAAGTGTAGAATAAAAGATTTTTTCCCCCTTAAACCATGGTTCTCAAGGTTCCTAATGCTATGATCCTTTAACACAGTTCCTCATGTTGTGGTGGCCCCCAACCATAAAATTATTTCATTGATACTTCATAACTGTCCTTTTGTTACTGTTATGAGTCATAATGTAAATATTTTTGGAGATAGAGGTTTGCCCATGGGTTGGAAACCACTGACTTCAAACATCATGTCTAAGAACAGCTACAGCATCCCACTGACCTGTTATGACCTGATATGAGGATGGGATAATGGGATGGTGACGGTTCAGAGGGGAGTGACTTGGACTGGGACAATAACAGCAGAGCTGGTGAGAAGCTATAAGCCCCGCAGGGAGAACTGAATGGATTTCTTGGTGAGTTGGGTGGAGAGTGTGAGGAAAAGAAAAGAATCAAGGATGACGTCAAGGTTTTCCATGAGCACAGTCTGAGGTTGAATTGCCATTTGCTAGAATGAGAAAGGCTAGGAGAGAAGGATTTGGGTTCCAGGAGATTATGAATCATGGGTTCAGTCCTAAATGTGCCTGGTAGACATCCAATTAATAAAAGTGATTGACGTAATTAGCAGACACATCCTAGTAGGGGTATGTCTCAAGATTGCAGCTGGTTACACAAAGATCTATCTCCAGCCTGGAGACATGGATGCTGGTATCATTCACATGCAGATAATAGTGAAAGTGATGAGACCAGATGATACTACCTAGTAAGAGTGGACAAAAAGAAAAAAGCGGGGTCCTAGAACCCCTCAATGCTTAATGGTCACTGAGATAAAGAGGAAAAAGCAAAAAGGTAGAAAGAGATCCCAGAGAGAAAGATAAAGGTTTAAGGCCTTCCCAATAGGCCATACGCAACACTGAAGATTCCAAAGGGAGGCTGAAATATATGTATGTACATATATATATATAACATATATATATTAAGGGGGAAGGAGACACAGGAGGGTATATTTTGTTGTTTAATTTTCATTGCATGTGTTTATTATCTATGGTACTGTGCTATATGAGAACATGTTCATCTAAGTATATAAATTAATTCATTTATATACTTAATTCCCTCTTAATTCCCCCTCTCCTCTCCATTCTTCTCCCTCCCCATTGCATTAGTTCCCTGTGTTCCCCTAGAGAGTTTCATTACTGCTTTCATGTCATTACATACATGGTGTCATGTAGCTATGTAAAATCTAGGACCCACAAGTCAGAGAAAACGTAATACTCGCCTTTCTGAGTCTGGCTCAATTTACTTAATTTTATTAGCTCCATTTCTATCTGTTTCCTGAACACAACATAACTTCATTAATTTTTATGGCTTAACAACTTCTTCTTTGTATATAGAGCACATTTTCTATCCTTTTTTTTTTCTTTTAGAATGCAGTTAGGAATGATGCTGCTCTAGTAAAGTGATAGATATAGGTTCTTCTCCAAGACCCATGACTTCACAGGCCCTGAGTAACTGCTAGGTTTCCAGTACCCAACATGGCGTCCCTCTTGTTGAGCAGTTGATTGCATGTTCTTTATCTGTTCCCCTGTTGGTGGACACCTAGGTTGGCACCATAGCTGCTGCGGACAGCGCTGTAGTAAACACTGATGTATAAGCATCTCTGCTATGTTGGCTTGGTACTCTTTGGGTAAAGACCCAGGAGGATTATAGCTGGGTCATATGGTAGACTTAGTTTCAGTGTTTTGGGAGGCAGGTACTTGTGATCACCTTTAGAATTTTATGACCTGAAGACCTCACACCTCTACAGCAGTGATGTAATCACCTCTGTTTTAGAAACGCACAGACCTAGTTTAGTGGCTAACCCACACTAACATATCTAAGTGTGGCAAAGGAGGGATGGCCCAGAACAACTGACCTTTGACATGCAGTAGACAGCTTCCCTCTCTATTACATCAGAACAGCGCATGGACTTTCAGGTCTCCCGGGATGCACCTCTTCCTATTTAACTTATGATATAGGAAGCTTGCAGTCAGCAATATAAACTTCAAATGTGCTCGTGCAAAAAGAACATGCTGCAGCTGCTCTCGTGAATGGACTTGGAGATAGATATGCTTTCAAGTTTATATGCAATTGAGAAAGAAACAAAACACAAGATAAGAGTAGCGGATAATTCAAAGAACAAGCTTTATCATCCCAGGGCAGCTGAAGCTGACACACTACAACACTGTAAGAGCAACCATTAAAATATGACTACTAATGTGTCTTCACCATCCCCATAGCAACCTAGTATCCCCTGCCAAAAAAATAACTCAGTAGGCACCAAGAATTTTTCAGCTACTCTTTTAGCACAAGCTCTTCCCACAGTCATTTGTATTAACATTTGCAAAAGATTTATTTCCCTTTAATTCGAATAATTCCACATTCCCAAGAATATCTGGACTGGAACATGGCCAACTGCCCGCAGGGTCTGCAGCCGTCTCCTCCGTCCTGGGTAGCTCACTTGGTGCCCATGAATAGCTCATTGTTGAAGACAAACCCACTGCAGAGAACAGAGGAAACCCAGAAGAGGAATCGGTGTCATGATCTAGAGACCCAGTCTGGACGTCCAGCAATGAAGCTGTTGGCAGTGGCAAGTACCCGAGGCTGTTGTGAGTCAGAGGGATCAATGTCTCCCAGGTTAGGGCTCCCTGAAGGTGTTCCCCAGTTCAGAATCCACCAGCAACTTACTTCTAGATGTACTGAACTCGGGTCCTTCCATGTGACCAAAAACTATCCGCAAGCATTTGGATCCAGGGTTAAACATGGGTCTTCAAGAAAAAGCCAAGATCACTTTCAAATAGTCCACATGGCTTAAAAACTGGCCAAGAACCCAAGAAGGGTGTGATCTCTAGACTTTTACTTGATGGAGACTGAGCCACAACTTCTCTGGCTTTTGCTACTGACTTTCTACGAATACTCTGTTTATCCGCTCAAGCTAACTGGCACATCAAAGAAGGAACCAAGTGCCCACTTCAAATCAAAGCTAAAAAAGACTATACTTTTCAGCCATTTGGGGGTGATCAAAGAAACTCATAAACTCTTTGGTGCTTGACCCAAACTCAACTGCAGAGTGAAATAAACGTGGCTTGATGCGTTCTTTTGACATATGGATCGTATTTATTATCTCAGGGATGTATTAATAAATCCACAGTTAATGCTTGGTTAGCATAATTTAGTAGCCGCAAGCTTATATAGCTTATAGCATATGTCTATTATATTAAATTATGCCTGCTGGAACTTATCCAGCCCTTTTATTGTCCTTATTTAAGCTTTTACTTTTTAAATAAGTCAGAAAACTACCATATTTAAAGATACATTTCCAGCCAGCATTTCTTCAGCATTCACAAATGCCCAAAAACATACCAGAGAAAAGTGACAATGTGATCCAGTATGGTCTGGGCATGGGACCTAATGGAACTGTGCTTGCCTGGCATGTACACGGCCCTGGGTTCGAGTCCCAGCACCACAAGATAATAGAAACAGCAGTGTAATTCAGTGGTGGTCACAATCTGTCTGCAGATCCAATGGCCACATCTTCCCAAGTAAATACGTGTGTGACTTTACACTGGGGGGAGGTTGTGACAAACTTGCTGTACCATGCCCCTGCTCTCCAGATGCCCTGCTTGCTGTCTTGAAAATAAGGCCAAAAGTCTACATAGAATCTGAACTTCTCCCCTATGCATACAACTTTGCCTTCACTGAGGCCATTAGTGCATTAGAAACACAAGGAAGGGCTGCTGGTTGAGCAAAGTCATTTTTCCTTTGACATTTAATTATCAGTAGAAAAGTATTTCTGTTTTAATACCCACATTCTGGCATATAATTACTGTAATAAAGTCTACTTCTTCACTTTGGGTGACTGCTGCCAGTACTATGAAATCATGGCAACGGTTGTAAAAATAAGGGAGGTCACAACCCTTCCACACACACACACACCCACTCTGCAGCTGATATTAAATGGCTTTGGTGGGAAAAGGCAGACCTTTAAACTCTCCAGCAAACTCAATGCATTCTGCATTTAACTTCTTCTTCAAAACAGTTAGTGGTGTAAGAATTCAAACCCTGCATATGACCGTGGGGAGAAAAGAAGGCACTTATACTTAATTAGCTACTAAGTCCCCTCGGACAAAGCACAGTAACAGCCCTGGCTTTGTGCTAGGCATCTTTAATGATATGCGTTACATGCATCGGCCTGCAGGCTGCCCAGGCTCTTCCAACACTCATTGGCTTCAGTCTTCGCGTCTGGCAAAGGGCAACATTGTGGAAAGTCTCCATTTTGACATCCTGCCACTTTGGCAGAGATGGCTTCTAACAGCACGAGGACCCTCTGAACCTTTTCACTGTGGTCTGTCTCGTGCCCCCAAGATGGTCAACATCCGAGCACATCACATACTAGAGGGGGATAGTCACCTTATGCCTCGGTCAGCACTTCATATTTTGATTTGTCCTCTCCAACGTAGCCAGCCAAATATTTTAATCCAATCACTTTCAACTGTCCTCTTACATAATTTTTCTGCTTTCAACCAAGACCCAAGTCAAGCTAATTCAGAATCATAAAAAGGACAGATAGGCCCATGAGGAAATAACTTGTCTGTGTGTGTCCTCTAGTTCTTTATGTAATGGAAGCATCCTTAAGGAACTCTCTGGCTTAAAGCATCAACTGGAGTTGCTCCTTTTAAAGTCAACCTCAGCAAAGATGCAGCTTGAGAGCCGGGGAGTCAAGATCTCTTTTGCTCCTTGGAAGTTGAAAAACCACTGAAAACCACTGTTTTACACTCCAGCATTAAAGCACTGTAGACTACCAGTAAACAAGACACATGTGGATCAAAACAAAGCATTACAGCACAAGAAGACTCCCAACTCCATCTTGCTCCAAACAGAGCAGCCCAGGTGTCATTGATCCCAGCCTCCGTTGTAGAGCACTGTTTATGGAAGAAACCAGGCACTCTGATCACTCAAGAAACAGCAAGGAATGGACCTAAGTGGTCTGTTCCTAGTTATTAACCCTCCAGTAGTCTGTATACGTATGCCCCAGCATATATGGATAAGAATGTTTGCTGACTATGCTGGTCCATAACGGCTCTAAACCAGAAGTGACCTAAACGTCTATTGAGGTCACAATGAATCAACACGTCATACTATGGCAAAATCGTACAACAGAAAACCATACAACAAGGAAATTATCAATCCAGAGTTTTAATGTGCCACATCTTGGGTGTGTCCTGCAAACACAATGTTGAATTAAAAGAGTAAGAAATGAGAAAGCACACGAATATTATAGCAAGAGGAGAGTAAGCACAATAACCTACATTATTTAGGAATGCCCACATACATAATAAAAACCACATAAGAAAGTCAAGGAAACGATTACCAAGAAGTGTGAAACCTATTGGAGTGGATAAGGAAGTCATAATGTAGATTCAGGGTTAGGAACTAGTGGACACTTTCAGGGTCTTAGAAATTTCTGGTTCTCATCTTTTAATTTTTCATATGTAAATATTTGACCTTTGATTTCACAATTCCAAAACTAAACAACAACAACAACAACAAAGCTAAAATTCAACCACTCCCAAAAAAACAACAGCTTGGAAAAAAACACTGCTTTATCCAACTTCTTTGTGTTGATTACGAGGCCCTGGAAGTCAGGGGGACAGTTCCCCATCTGTCCTGCACCCACATGGCATTTGTGGCTCTCTTTACTCCGAGGCTGGAGCTTGGAGAAGCCATGCCAAACAGAGGCCTGTTGATATTGCTATGCCCCCAAACAGTCCAGTCTGCTGGTGCGCAGACACAGCTCGCAACCTTCTGTGCTTTGCTTCCGTCTCCTCAAGGCAAGGGATCCTTGGAGGGGATAGTAGAGAGTTGTCTTTCTTCTGCAGAAGACCTTTATGTGCAGTCTGGAAACTCCAAGGCCTCTCATTGTCCCATTGGACTTTTCTGTACTGTGTGTGGACTGACCCTCTCCTCCCTCTCTTCTAGTAAAATCCACTCTTCCCAGCCTCTTTGAACAATGCTCTGCAGTTGGGGTCTTCACCCCCAACTCACTATCCACATATACATGTGAATGCACAGCCCCCTTCCTGTCCTTCCTGATCCCACTCCAGCTGACTTGCCAACACTGCGTAGACAGCATTTACTTTCGCTTACACCCTAAAACCCATCAGATTCTGAAAGGATAACTAGGCGTGTTAAACTTTTGTGGACGTCTTTAAATCAACCTTCCCATGAATAAATCAAAGCACCGGGGTCAGTTATAGACTTACCCTTCCACCACTGAGGAAGTCTCTTTGTGAAGTCTTCCTCCAGCTGCCTAATTTATAACATTATTATAGTCAAGTTCCTAAGACATGTTATCTTCTTTAAAACGAAAGTCAGTTTCTGAGAAACATGGAGCCAGAACTTTACTCAGAAAATAAGACTGTGTTACAAAAGACCCTAAGTAATTGATCCCAGCATTGCAAAGGTAAATAAACAAACAAGCCCCAGAAGGCCTTTGGGAAAGGCACCATACAGGGGTGTGAAGCAGAATGCAATTTTCACCTTTGACCCAGGAGGGCTTTACCAAATTTCTCCAAGCCGATGGCATTTCTTATGTTTTGAAGACCTAAACAGAACCAAATAAAACCAAGAAATCTACAACTGAGAAGATCAAACCTAGAGAAGCAGATGAAAGAGTCGCAGTAAAATCCAGAAGAGCTGGAAACTGTTCGCTTGCTTGCTGCAGGCAGTTACCCAGCAAGAAGTTCAAGGTGGAGAGTCTAAATTCACAGCAGCAGTCCGTACACAGCCACTGCAGGGGCTATCAAGCCTGTCTCACATCCTACTAATCAGAAGGGGGAGGCGGCGAGAAGGAGGGATAAGGTCAAGGGACAAATAATACTAAGGTTGCTTGATAAAACCTCAAGGAACTATTATTTTCTAATTACCTAACATTATATACAATACATATAAGTGTGTGTGTGTGTGTGTGTGTGTGCTAAATCTTAAAGGAAGTTAAACCATTTAGGCTGACAAATTCTCAATACTAGGTAGGCACAAGGAAACCCCTTTCCAAAGGTTGGTCAGGGAGTCCAAGTGGCTCCTGAAATGGTATAAACCATTAATATAGCTTGTTGTTGCCTCTCAGCGATTGAAGGTGGCCCTGGTCGCTGAAAACACCTTATACTTAGGACACAAATTCAATGATTTGCGCTGGACCTGACCTTAAAGTTTCTTTTCTGCAGTCTAGATTTTATAATTCCAGAAAATAATATGCAAGCTGCCAAGGGAAGGAAACATTAAACATTCCTACCTACTTGTAACCCCTATGAACCACGACAATGACCTGCATGGCCAGATATTCATAAAGGGGCAATGACCAGTACTCAAGTGGTAGTGGCAGCCAACAGCTGTTTGATTGGATTTAAGGACCTCTCAACAGGAGGGAAATCAGGCCTGGTACTAGAAACCTAGCAAGCTTCCCGGTGCTAGTGAGGTGTGAACCTCAGCAGAGAATGTGTGCCCACATACATGTGAACATGCATGCACACACACATGCACACCAAACACACACACACAAGCTTACAAAAAATATCCACAGGCAATTATCATTCCAGGCTGAGAAATATCAGATATCACAGACATCATTACTGGACAAAAGTAGAAAACTGAATTGAGTGGGAATTCTGGGACAGATCTCCTGAAAATGAAATTCCAGAAGGAAAGAATAAACCCAAGGAGCCGGGCGGTGGTGGCGCACGCCTTTAATCCCAGCACTCGGGAGGCAGAGGCAGGCGGATCTCTGTGAGTTCGAGGCCAGCCTGGTCTACAAAGGGAGTTCCAGGACAGGCTCCAAAGCTACAGAGAAACCCTCTCTCGAAAAACCAAAAAAAAAAAAAAAAAAAGAATAAACCCAAGGTAGCCCCACCACCCAGCAGAGGGGCAAGTTCAGAAGAGAGGAGCAAACACAACTATAGGCAACAGAAGTGTACTACGGTATGAAAGGCTTCTCTCCAGATAAACTTGCTATTACCCTCAAAGACACCATCTACCTATAGTTTTCTACCCATGAGTCACAGAGAAATTGCATCATTTCCAGAAGAACTAGCCTTGGGGCATGGGGGCGGGGATTCTCCTGTCAGGTGCACAGCAATAGTTCCAATTTCCCACCCTCTGTAAGACAGTTTCAACAAAAACCTCCGAAGAAGCCCAAGTCCTCGGTTGTGTGGAAGTGATGTTATTACCAGGTAAAGCAAAACAAGGGCCATTTCCCTCTTGAAAAAAAAAAAAAAAAAAAAGACCCTGTGCACAAAGATTTGACTTGCTTCCAACTCGGCACCTCCAATGGAATAAACTCATTGAGCTCAATTTCCAGATGATGTTAAGTCTTTAAAAGCGTCCCTCGGGAACCCGTTGTCTTGCTGTGTACTCATCTTCTTGCTATGTTCTACTCTTCCTTCACAGGGCTGCTTAAGCCCAGCAGCTTCCCCGAGATGCTCACCTATCCTTGACTTCCTAGGACCTTGTGAATGCATCACCGATTCAGACCCTATTTGCAGAGCAATTCATAGAGCCCTCTCTGCTCTCAACGTATGCACAGTTCTTCCCTAGCCAGGCTCTGACTTGTGGTCTCCATTAGGGTCTCTATTGTTGCAACGAGACACCAGGACCAAAAAGCAACTTGGATCAGAATGCGTTTATTTCTCTTACACTTCCTCGTTGCTGTTCATCCTGGAAGGAAATCAGGGCAGGAACTCAAAGCGGGGAAACAGCTGGAAGCAGGAGCTGTTGCAGAGACCATGGATGTGGCAGCAAGGTTCTGTGAAGGGAGACTGCTTGCTAGATTCCCAGCTGCCTGGACCCGAATAATCACACAGAGACTATATCAATTACAACACTGCTTGGCCAATGACTCAGGCATATTTCTAGATAGTTCTTATATCTTAAATTAACCCATTTCTATTCATCTGTGTATCATCATGAGGCTGTGACTTACAGGTAAGGTTTCTGGCCTCTGTCTCCTTTGGCAGCTACATGGTGTCTCTCTGACTCTATCTATTCTCTATCTATATCTCTGTTCAGATTTCCCACCTGGCTGTACTCTGCTAAGCCTTTGGCCGAAACAGCTTTATTCATCAAATAGTAATAGCAACACATATACAGGACATCCCACATCCTAGATGGGTATTGCTTACTGGCTTGCTCCTACAACTGTTTAGTCTAGTTTCTTATAGAACCCAGGACCACTAGCTCAGGGATGGAAACACCCACGATGAACTGGATCTTCCCCCATCAATCGCTAATTAAGAAAATGCCTTACAGCTGGATCTTATGGAGGCATTTTCTCAATCAAAGCCCCCTCTTTTCAGATAACTCTAGTTTGGGTGTCAAGTTGGCATAAGAACAGTCCGCACAGTCATACAAAACAGAAGTTTTTGTTGTACTTTCTTATCCATTTCCTATTACAGTGCTCATAGTAGGTGCTCAGACCTACTACGCGCCATATAGCCCTCCCTCCATAATTTCCTAACCCGGAAATAAACCCCATCATGGCAGCCACGGTGACTGAGTCTCCTACTTCAATATATCCTCCTTTTCTGTTTTGCTTCAGGCAAACAGTAGACAGACACTAAAAATACTTTCAGGTCCAGTGAGTGTTTACTTAATGGAAAACAATCACTTTCAAAAACAGTTTCAAAAACAGAATCTGGGTCAAGTCACCGTGAAACTTCAGCATCGCATGGAGCTAACAAAGGTTATCACCACCCTTCCTGGTAGGCAAGGTCAAAAATCTGCACAGCAAATGCAGGCAGTAGGTAGATGTTCTCAGACCAGTTGGAACTCAGTTCATGAAGCGTCCCACAATAACACTCTTTATCACTCTTGTATTACAATGTGATAGTAGACTCCTAAAAATAGCCTTTTATCTAGAATTGCAATACTTAACTGGCTGTTTTAGCCAAGGCAGAAAGATTGGAGCTAAAGTGAAGATATCAAGCATGGTAGCTAACCACATAGAAACTTCAGAATGACATACTACCATCACACTCCAAATGTATATAGGCTTTGATCAGAGTTGACAATGGATGCCTGCCCTTGGCAGTCTTATAGTTGGCTCCATCCCCTTTGCCTTTTATTGGGGGATCTGTTTACTGACCTTGCGTGCTTTACCAAGAGTAAAGGGACTTGGCCAAATTGCAGAGCAGCTCACTAAGCAAATATTTAACAGCATCTGCCTGGGCTTTGTGGGGCCCCAACTTCTCTCCTCCTCATCATCAGTTCACCATAACTAAATCCAGCATGATCCTTCATTACTAAAACAACTTGTACATATTTTCTACTATGCAAACTTTTGATGTAAGAAAATAGCTGAACTCTAGACTCAGAATTAAATCTGAGTTCTTTGTATTCATCACTGACTTCTTGAAATCGCATTAGTGATGTTCGTAGCGAGTCTTTTTATTCGTTCTGCCAACTCCCAAATAATGACACAGAGACTTACTATTAATTATGAAAGCTTGGCCTTTAGCTTGGGTGTGTTTCTAACTAGCTCTTATAACTTAATTAACCCATATATATTTTTTTATCTATGCTCTGCCATGTGTCTCCTTACCTTTCCTCAGTATGGCACGTCTGACTTGTTTCAGGTCGGCTGGCAAAATTCATGCACCTAGATTCCTCTTCCCAGCTCCTCTCTCTGCCTGAAAGTCCCGCCTATCTTCTCCTGCCTAGCTACAGGCCATTCAGCTGTTTACTAAACCAATCAAGAGTTATCTTAGACAGAGACATATCCTTACAGTGTACAAAAAGATTACCCCACAACAGATGCTTCCAAAAGACATGAGTAAACCCAAGCAACCATGATGGCTATGAACTGAAACTCTTGGCCCTGGCTGCTTTGTAAAAACAATGACATTTTCCAAGCTCTGTCCAGCCTGAGTATCCAGGGGCCTTAGCTGCAAAAGTTCAAAAGAACCAAGCTGACCATCATTGGACTGTCTCAATCATTGGCTCAAGTTCAGAGTCAATCATTTCTCTTTGGACTCCTCCTCTCCACCCAAATTTTCCTCCCAGAGAAGAACTCACCTTTAAGAACTGCTTCTTTTTTAAGCACTAAACCTGGTATTTTCTACTTAGTGTTTCAGTTTCCAATCTCTCCCATCTCTTATTTTTCTAGGTATCCCCTAAGCCATCACTCTAGACCCTTCAAACAGGCAGCCTACAAAGGCTTTCTTCCCTACCCCTTCTCTCTCTTAACCCTCCCTGTCCCCTTCTCTCCTCTCCCTGTCCTCTTCCAGCAGCTGGGGTCCTATAACCTTCCAACTCTACCACATAAAGCCTTCATTCAGGGATCCTCATGCATATTTTCATGTTAATAACACCCACCTCTTTTCCCCAGAAAATTCCCATTAGTGGTGCCTTCAATCTCAACATACAGTGAGAGTTCACATTGACATTTTAAAATGGCATCTTCTGTCCCAGCTGCTCAGACCACTGCCATTAAGGAAGATGAGATGCCTTTCACATACTCTAAAAAGCAAATCCAACCATGAACAAATAAGAATATTTCTCTGTACATGCCTGTTCCTGAACATCCCCTTGGGAGGCTAACAGACCTGCTGATTGGATCGGCTTCCTGGTGAGACTGCTCCTGATTTCCACACAACAGAGAGAAATCTGTGATCTGCTTCTGACACCATAGAGATATTCTTTTCCAGGACCAGGGCTTGCATACCTAGGCTTGCCCAGCTGTCTCACAAACTCAAGGAGAGGTCAACCAGGAACTCACGATGGAATAGTCTAAGAGCACTGTGTAGCTGAAGAGAAACAGGCCTGAGGAGTAGAGAAGGCAGAGGAGAGGGCAGCTCCACCCTTGCTCTGTGCATTAGGCTGTGTTCATTCTCTGCAAAGAGCAACTAAGAGGACCATCTGAATATCCATCTGTGGTCAGCTACGCTCCCCGGTTAACCAGTACTGGAAGGACATTTCCCTTCTGTAGAAATAATAGGACATATCTTTGCAGGATGTTTAGAAAATTAGAAGAAACCTCAAGAATAAGCTCTCCAACTGCCTCCATCGTACGGATAAAGAAACTGAGGTCTTGAGTAATAAATCGCCCAAGGAAAAGTCCATCAAAGCTGGACAGGAAACTGCTTCTCTCAGGATTCTGCCCAGACACCACACTATTCTCTGGTGCCGTCACCATGGTTATTTGTAATTCTATATAATGACTATAGAATTCTATATAATGAGTGCATATTTTCAAAGACTTATCTATTCCTATGAATAATTCCTATGGGTGGTTTGCATGTCTGTGCAGCACATGAATGCAGTGCCAAAAGAGACCAGAAGATAGAATCAGATCCCCTGGGACAGGAGACGGTTGGAGCTGCCACATGGGTACTAGAAATCAAACCAGGGTCTTCTAGAAGAGGAGCTGGTGCTCTTAACCACTAGCAAATTTTTCCAGCACAGAATGTATATTTTTAAGGAAATATGATCAAGAACTGAAAAGGAACAGTGTTGTTGTTTTTTTAAATAGCTGCATACCAGTGTATTTTATAGGCGATCAACATATCTGATAAGAAAGTGTTTAGAACCAAGAATTTATTTGGCTGTAGAGAAAAAAAAAATATAGTCAGGTAGAATAGAGAAGAATAGAGAAGCCGAAAGTGGGAGACTTGTGTGTCATAGACAGAAGGATGGAGTTGAGAAGAACACGGGAGAAATGAGCCCTCGGGAGAGACTGAGAGGGTCTCTGGGTGACACAGTGCACAGCGAGAGAGCCATCTCTATGAGCAGGTGACTTACATATCCTCTCACTCGGTCTTCACAAAGCCACACATTGGCTATTGTTTTAACCATTTAACAACTGAGAAATGAGGTGTCAGAGACATTGCCTATGGACGCAACCCTAAGAACGGATGAAAGCAAAGGTCCTAACTCAATACTAACGTCCATACTCCATTCAGTGACCTAAGGCACAACTTCTTCTCCAGTAGAAACAACAGCACAAGTTGTGGTGTAGAGCTCTAATGGGAGAGCTACGCTGAAAAACATATTTTTCTTGTCATATGGATGACTCTAACTTCACAACCTGGAAATGCTCTAGTCCACCCACCTTGTACTGGGCCATACATTGCCATCTTTAAGAACCGTAAGAATTTGAATTTTAGTTTAGTCCCACTCAAAGAATAATTGATGGGGGGGGGGTCCTTTAATGTGCCTGCTTGATTAAAAAAAAAAAAAAAGAACTTATGCCTCAGTTCAAAGTGAGACTGAAATGTGTGCTTTCCATATGGTTTAAATTGGAATTCATTTTCATAAATGATACAAAATGTTTCAACTAAATTCCTTCATTCTTGTGTACTCATTAATTAAAATAGTCCCAGTATAACTGAACTCTGTTTTAGTTACTTTTCTAATGCTGTGAAGAGACACCATAACCAATACAATTTATGAAAGAAAGCATTTAATCTAGAGCTCACTTACCGTTTCAGAGTGAGTTCATGGCTGGGAACAAGGTAGCAGGTGGGCGGGCATGGCACTGAAGCAAGAGTTAAGAGCTCACATAATGAGACAACAACCGGAGTCAGTCAAAAAGAGCAAACTGAAAATAGTGTGAGCCGAGAACCTCAGAGACCACCCTCAGTGACACACCTCCTCCAACAAAGCCACACCTCCTCCAACAAAGCCACACCTTCTCCAATGAGGCCACACCTCCTAATCCTTCCCAAACAGTTCTCCATAACCATGGAACAAGCCTTCACTCATATGTGCCTAAAAGAGCCAGTCTCATTCAAATCACAAATTCCAAAATTTCTGGCATCTTTCATCAAGAATGGATCATTAAATGTACCCATGCTGAGGAACTGACAATGGACTGACTAACAATTCAGATTCCCTTGCTAATGTTTGCCATTCCAAGAGAAATAATTAGATATATACCCATTTCTTTAGGAGCTATATTTTGCTTTCTGTTATGATTACAGCACAGTGGAAATTAATTTCTCCTTATAGATAATCCCAAAGCTCTTCACTCCCTCCCCCAAAATTACAATATCAAAATAGTTGATGCCAACTTGCCAGGTCTAAGATGACAAGAATTCTTACTGTTACCAGAAGGAGATTCTAATGCATTTAGTTGATTCCAGTGTACTGTTTATATTTTAAATGACAGCAAAAAGGACATGAAGAGATTGGAGAGAAAAAAAAAATTCAGATTTCCAGAAAAGGAGTTTCCTCAGCAAGACCATTTTTGTCAAGTTGGTTTTTCTTTTTTGTTTTGTTTTGTTTTGTTTAAACCCAAGCCGGAATTCACATTTTATTCCAAAGAAATGATAAACAACACGTTCTGGGTGTTATTTTTAGATGTTTTTAATTTGTCGCGTCTAATAGACAATTTACACTGTTTCCATGTAGGGTGTGACAGCTCCTACAAGCAAGCCCTGTTCCTGTTCTCTGTAACGTGGGTGGATCAAAGGACATCTGCACAGATAAGGGGGCCCGGAGAGGACTGTGTGGTTCCGGCAGTTCAGACAAGGAAAGGGGAGGTTCTGGGAACTCTGGCCATGAAGAATTCCGTGCCTAACATGCCAAAACAGTTGTTGGTAAAAGCTGCCTGTGGTTTGCTACATTTTACATCTCTGTCTTCAAAACCCACAGAACCAAATGCTGACTGGGCAAGGCTTTGAAACCCAAGTTCCATTTAGTCTTGGCCGAGACCAGCAGCCTGGTTCCTGAGATGAGAATGGGGAGGGCCAAGCTGTTGAAATAACTTGTGATGATTTCTGCATCACTGGAAACCCTCAGAGAAGAAGTTTGAAAACTTTCCTGGCTGGGGGTGGCCTGGGATGGTGTCACACGCCTGCAATCCGGGCACTAGGGACACAGAAAAAGGAGGTTGGGTGCAAGTTTATAGCGAGTTCCATGCCAGACAGGAATTTGTAGTAATTTCACAAAAGACAGTTGCCCCTGCCCCATTGCACACGCTTGCGTGCATAACATACACACACACAAAGGAGTTTTTTTAAAACATAGGTTTGAAATAGAACTAAAATGGATATTTTATGTTTTCATAGTCAAGACCTAAAGTATTCTTGTTGTGGACACTGAACCCCACCCTTGCATTTCTGAGGGAGCGACTTACTGAGATTGAGGGCCTTTTTCACAGCATTGGAAACTGCCATCCACAACCAAGGTCTTGAAGCGCTCAGAAGCAGATCCCAGCTTGCTAGTGTGGAAGAGCTCCCATGTTTATTTAACGTTTTTGCCTTTGTTTGCTTAGCTTTTATGATAGTGCCCTCGTGAATCTGAGCTGACCTTGACTTTTCAGGATGTAAATAAAGAGAACCATTCTGAGGTCTTTGAGGCAACCCCAGGATGATCCACACAACCACCCGCAGCCCACACCCTCCAGTCCTCAGGCTGCCGTCGTGTTTGAGAAATAGTGATAAAAAGTTATCGAATGTTAAAAAAAAAAAAAAAAAAA